>NC_072767.1:38503979-38876953 GCF_022539595.1 Amphiprion ocellaris
AAAGTTTTCTTTTAGAGTTTGTGTTCTTCTAAGTTTAACTTCAAGGTTTTAAATCCTTTCATTTACTGCAACAGGATAATCTACTCCAAATGTCTCACTAATAATCATTATTAGCCCTCTATACTCCACCACACTTAGTACAGTCCGGTTCCCCCTTCTATAAATCTGCTTGGAATCTTCCACTTCCTGTTTGTCAAAGTGGCCTTGTACCTGGACAAGTTTTGTTGGAGCTCATGCAACAAACATTTTGGGTAAGTGCACTTTAATATGGATGGATGACACTGAATTAGAGTCTGTTTTATTGAGACTGAGTTAAGATGTGTAGCTCTGTCATTAAATAGGAAATTATTTCTCAGAATTCACAGAGAAAAGTCTGAAATGTTTGCTAGGTTAGCATCCACATGTTCTTTGGCTCAGCTCAAGCTAACTCTCTCCAACTTCTGGATCTCTTGAGTTGCTTGTTGTTAAAATATCTTGCTAGAGGTGCTGAAGCTCAGAAAGTCTGAGATGTTTGTTCAAAATCACCTCATTCTCAAGTCTGATCTGAACTGTCCTCTTTTGTTTGAGCTTTCCCTAAACTTAGGAGTTAATGACAGAGCAGCACATCCAGACTCAGTCTCATTTATGTAGAGATTAAACTTCAGTGTCATTCATTGATGTTAAAGTGCAGTTCTTCAAATGTTTGTTGCATATGCTCCCGACCAAACCAGTCCAGGTGGAAGACGATGTGAAGAGAAAGCTCCAGAGGATGAATATCACACATTTACGTTGGAAATAAATCTCCTTTAATTAGACATTGTTATGCAAAAGTTGGATTTCCCTTTAATGATGTTCAAATCTTTGTTGAATGTTTTGTTGATGTTGGTTTCTAAATGTTTTCTGACACTCGGCCCCAAAGATTAAAACCTTTTACTGCTCACAAGCTGCAACAATTCACACATTATCAACTATCTTTCTGACTAAACTAAGATAAAAAGTGAAAAACTGCCGGATTCCTGCATCATGAATGTAAATCTGTTTGGTTTTTATGACAGTAAACTGAATATATTTGAGTTTGACATTTTATGAACCAAAACAAGAAATGAATTAGTGGAGAAAACAATCAACAGATTAATGGACAAAGAAAATGTGTTTTCCAACATATATGGCTGAATTACTGCAACATTACAAGATACATACAGTTTTAATTCAATTTTATTTATATAACGCCAGTTACAGGTCAAATTGTCTCAAGACGCTTTATTTTATATTTTTTTTGTCATATTTAAAATATGACAAAGTAATAAATTTAAACATCTTGACTAATCAAATTTATTATTTGGTTTTTAAGAGACTAATGGACAATTAAAATAAGTTTCTCCACTAAAACTAATAAACATGAGGTCAAATAGAAGGAAGAGTTTTAAATACTGCAGTCCCACGACGACAAGAATAAAGTTTGTCAAGAAAAAGTAAATCTGCTGGTGGATTCCATTAAAGTCCTAATAATTGATTATAAAGTGTGATACTAAAGGTTTGTGGTGCTAAAAATCTGAAAGATATGAAGTTGAACATGTGGATGGAGGTTGATAAAAGTTGACCAACTCCATGGATTTTCTGGATGGTGGTTAAAGACCTGCTCTTCTAGTGGTCTTCCTTCTAGTGGCTGTAAAAAGTCAGTCCATCCTGACCGACTTCAACACCTCTTCATGACAAGTTGTTGTGCCTCGGACCTGGTGGAAACTCCAGAAACTGGGGAAAACCCGTGGAGACTGGAAGAACTCGTGGCGACTCGAAGAACTCGTGAGGCGGGGGAAGGTGTGGTGGGTGGTGGGGGGAGGCGGGGGAGTAGAGGGGGGAGGCCGCCACCCACCTCCCCGCCCACGCTCCGCCCTGACTCCACCCAGACTCCGCCTCGGCTCCGCCCATGTGGTCACTTGAGGAACTTCGATGCCAAAGGGACGACGAAATTATGTCTTTGTATCTGATCTGTAGCTCAGTGAGTTAAGGATTTGCCTATGGAGCTGCAGGTCGCTGGTTCAAGACCAGACACTTCTTAAATTATTGTCAAAATCCTGGCAAAGACAAAGAAAGAAAAGTGCCGGTGGTGGGTCTCGAACCTGCGACCTTCCACTTGGTAGTCCTCTTCTTATCCCCCTGAGCTACTCGCTCAGATACTAATTCTTCTTTTTTTTGCGCATTTATCATCTATTTTTTGTCGTTTTCGATTTTTTTTTTAACTCGAGTCTCGACTCGACCGTTTTTCTCAGGAGGTTGGACTTGCTGGAGGGTTGAACCTTCAGTTCCAAGACTTTCCAAGCCTCCACACCTCCCGAGTCCTCAGGACCTGAGCTTTCACACAGTCTGAGGGCTGAAATTTTCTAAGTCCCACAGTAGTTCTCTGTTGGATTGAACTTTCACACAGTCCAAGGACTGATATCTTCCAAGTTCCTCAGTAGTTCTCTGTTAGTTTGAACCTTCAGACAGTCTGAGGACTGAAATCCGGAAAGTTCTTGAGTAGTTCTCTGTTAGTTTGAACCTTCAGACAGTCTGAGGACTGAAATCTTAAAAGTTTCTCAGTACTTCTCTGTTAGTTTGAACCTTTCCACAGTCTGAGGGCTGAAATTTTAAAAGTTCCTCAGTAGTTCTCTGTTAGTTTGAACCTTTCCACAGTCTGAGGACTGAAAACCTAAAGTTTCTCAGTACTTCTCTGTTAGTTTGAACTTTATGGTTAACAGAAGCCTTAAAACTTGTGACCATGAGTCTTGATTTCACATTTAGACCATCCATCTGAGTTCTTCTCAGACCTTCACCTGTGGGTTTTTTAGAAATCCTCAACAAACTTTGATTCTCTTCACTGAACAGTAAAGTTTGTGGAGATCAGAAGGTAACATTAGTTTGATCCATGCCTTCAACTACTAGTAGACTTTATCTGGAAAGCAGTTTTCTGAAATGAGTTCTTAGTAAATCTGTCCACAATCAAACCAAGAACATAGAAAGAGGAAATGTTTGAAGAAACAACTTGATGTTTTCATTTCAGACTAGAAAACGCTTTCGGACTTTTATCTGTTTTTGCTCTTTTTGATCGTTTTGTTGTCTCTTCTGTGTAATTTGATCTTCTAAAGTCTAACTGGTGTCTTTTCAAATGTTTTGTCTTTAGTTTGATTCTTCTTAAATGTTTAGTTTTGCTCTTTTCTCACCTTTTATTCTTTTCTAATGTCTGATTTGATTTCCAAATGTTTTGTCTTTTTAATGTTTAATTGTTGTTTTATCAAACGTTTTATCAGCTTGTTTGAAAAAATGTCCTTTTCTTTCCCAATGTTTAATTTTTCGATTAAATATTTAAAACTTTAAGGTTTTTCTGTATAAATGTTTTACCACCTTTTTTTTAATTTTGTTTTTAAATGCTTCATTGTATTTTCTGTTTAATTCCTATTTAGAGTTTTATTGTCTTTAAGATTTAATTTTCTACTTAAACATTTAATTTTTTAATTAAATGTTTTGTCTTTTCAAAGGTTTAATAATCTAATTAAATGTTTTGTATTTTTTTAAATGTTTAATGTTCTTCTTGATGTATTTTGTAAATGTTTAATTATCTAAAATATTTCATCTTTAATGTTTAATACTTTTGTTTTAAAATTTTGTTTATTTTCATAATTACATGTTTTGTATCTTCTGTCTAATTATCTAATTCATTATTTTGTCAGTTTAATATCATTTAATTGTATTTAATGTTTAATTTTCTTTTTAAAGTTTTATTGTATTAAATGCTTTTTTCCTTTGATTTAATTGCTTTTTTAAATGTAGTTTATTTCTTCAATCTTTTTTTCTGTCAAAATTTTAAGCCCAACTTTAAAAATGAAACAAACCCTTAAATCACAATGAAAATACTTCTGTTGTCACAATCATGAGTTAGTCAATTATTCAGTTTATCAATTCAACTTTATTTGTTTAGCACCTTTCACACAGATGACAAAACTAAACAAGCAAAGAGAAAAAAAAAACTATGATTAAAACTCAAAAATATATTTTTAAAAAAAGATTTAACATGGTAATAAAATATGTTGTGTCCAGGGGATGGAGGGAGTTTATTGAAGTCTTCCTGGGCTCACGTGAGAAATCACTTAAAATATAAACTTGATCTTCAGTCTAAGGAAACTGGGAAACTGCAGAGCAACAGAAGAACCAACAATATCTCCTGTTTTCTCCTTTAATGAGTCGATTCTTCTTGTGCTTTCAGACCAAAGAACTACAGACTCTTCACAACCTGCTCAAACTCTTGGTACAGGACCTCACCACACGGGTCAATAAGGTTTCTGTCTCATTTCTACTCTGAAGATCACCTTCTCCTGCTCAAACTGCTGACAAATGTTTCTGCTGCTCTGAAGTCTGATCTCCAGAACTTCCTAAAAACTCTCAAAGTCTCTTCTGCTGCAGGTTGCTTTGTAGAACTGTTCCAGAAAACCTCACCAAACCACATGGAGGAGCCTCAAGATAGTCGTCCAAATGAAACTGTACAAAAACCAAACTAGCACAACCCAAACACTAAAGTCTCCTGCAGCCTGCCAGAGAACTTCTTTAAACAGAGAATCAGGACAGGAACTCTTACCTTCTGGACAACCAACCTTGGTTCACAAACAAGAATACAGAATGTGTCTGACCAAAAACCTCTGAAGACTCACTACAGCCAAGATAAAGACACAACTCAGCTGCACCAAATCCACTAATCACTGCACACATTAGCACCACATTTACCAAGACAACTATCCAGTACAAAGCCCTAAAACACACCACGAAACACATTAAAGACGATTTTACTGCTGGAAGCTGCAAGCCAACGCCTAAAGAAGAAACTAAAGCAACGGAGCCAAACCCGGTTCAGTGGTGAAGAGAAACAGAGGAAATGTTTGTCTGCAGCTAAATAAAGCAGGAAGACACTGAGCTGCTCAGGTGTTCCTGATAACACCAAGCAGCCACCTGGACAGCCAATAGGAACACAGCTTACTGGAAGTACAGAGGGCTGGGTTAGTGAAGGAAATTTAGTTTAAAGTGGAAGCAGAAAGTTAACAAAGAAAGTTGAAAACCACCTTCTGATACCTGAAGTCTCTGAGTTTTCACACAAAGAACACCTGAACATGTCAAACTGGTTCCATAGTAGAACCATCATTGTAAAAACGTCATAGTATGGTGTGTTGCTCAAAAAACATTAGGACCCGGCTGTCTAGGGTCGCAGAGGAGCAACACAAAAACAGGACAAACGCTGGTTTCCAGGGGGTTAGGAGGATATTTATTTGAAAGAGGAAGTTTACAAAAACACAACATGTGAGCAGAAAAATCACAAAGTCTATCTTTAGTTCAGCTGAAAATATTAGTTTTTGTCTTTTTTATTGACCAAACTTTTCAGGAAGTAGATGAAGAATAATTAAGGCCCTCATGTAGCAGTCAAACTTATTTTGGATCCTTGTGGAGAGTTTAATCTTAGAGTTTGTAAAGCTGTTGAGTTTTTAGAATCACATGGATTGTTTTGACATTTAATAACCGAGTCCTGAAATAAAATTACAGTTGTGGATTTCTGTCATTTAGTCTGGACTAAGTAAATAACAGCAGCATAAATCTCAAACGTCATTATGAGGAGTCTGGATTGAGGTTTCTCACTTGATAATGATCATAACATGAAATTCAGGTTGGTTTAAAGGAATATTCCACCTTAAATCTTTGAATGTTGACCTAAAAGGTTGGTTTCAGGAAGTATTCCACCTACAAGGTCCTCACACATCCACCTTAAAGGAACATTCCAGCAAAAATCCTTAGACATGCACCTAAAATGTTGGTTTAACCGAGTATTCCATCCAAAATCCTCAAAGAGACCTGAGGGGCTGGTTAAAAGGAATATTCCACCTAAAACCTCAAATATAGACCCCATAGGGTGGTTTAGAAAAAATCCTTCAATGTCGACCAAAAAAGTTAGTATGGAGGAATATTCCACCTGAAATGTAGACCTGAGAAGTTGGTTTGGAAGAACATACCATCCTAAATATCCTTAAATGTAGACTAAAAGATGGTTTGGAAGAAAATTCCACCTAAAATCCTCCACTGTCGACCTAAAAGGTGAGTTTAATGGTATATTCCACCTAAAATTCACTACTGTAGACCTTGGAAGTTGGTCTGATGGTATATTCCACCCAACATCCTTGAACATAAACTTAAAAAGTTCGTTCAAAGGAATATTCCACCTAAAGTCCTTCAATGTGGACCAAAAAAATCTTGGTGTAAAGGAGTATTCCACCTTAAATGTAGACCTAAAGGATAGTTTGGAGTAATATTCTACTCTAAAATCTTCCAATGTAGACCTAAAAGGTTGATCTGATAGTATCTTCTACCCAACATTTTGGAACATTTACCTAAAAGGTTGGTGTAATGGTATATTCCCAGAACCCTCGAACATTGGGCTTAATGGTATATTCCACCCAAAATACTTGTACATATACCAAGAATTCAGTGTAAAGGAAATGTAGACCTAAAAGGATTGTTTAAAGGAATATTTAAACAATTATTTTCATTATCTAATAATCTGTTATCAGTCAGAACCCTGGCAAACTTATTTTCATCAGTTTTTTTAGTGGAAGTCACAAATAAAGGAGCTCTTGGTTTTTCCTGGCGTTACTCAGTCCAAAGCTGCTGTTTCAACACAGAACGTTCACATGCATCCACAAACCTCTCAGCACTCAAACACCCACAGACAGGAGGCCGGCTGGACCGAGGCTCGGCGGCGTCCTCAGACCCACGAGTCGGGGAGTCGCTGAACTTGTTGGTCCGGTTTGAAGGCCTCCGTGTGGTCCAGTAGAAGTCCACGTAGTCGGTGTTGGCTTTGAACCGCAGCGACTGGCCGCCATCAGGTGGACCGGCTCGTCCTCGTAGGACTCCTCCTGTAGCCTTGAGGGGACCACAGGAACATTCAGTAGCTGTTGGAGTTCTTCCTGTCAGGCTCGTGGTAGAACGGCTCTGAAGAATCTTGTACTCGTCTTATCTGGAACAATCTAACAGCCTAAACTGTTAACAGCGGTGTAAAGAAGCAAACACACAGGCATAGATTAGGACTCAAACTAGATTTATTTTAGAAAACAAATCAGCTTAGAGGCATTTGTTCACACATGTGGCTGAATAGGAGGCCGTCCAATCAGATTGGAGGTCTTCACTCTGTAGGTTGTTTGTTGGGTGAGACTCTTGGACCTCCATCAGCTGACATGGATGTTTGATGGTCTTCCTCTCTAGTGCCAGATGATTCATCCATGAATTCAGCAGCTACAGACTGAAATGAAGCTCATGCTGCCGTTATTGAATTCCTGTTCCAGATCAAATGTTCAGATCTCACCTTGAATGCAGCCGTCTGCTGTCTGATAGTTTTTCTCATTGTAGTCTTCAATAAAGTCTTTTTCCTCATGTCAGGATGTGGTGAGACTCTTTCTCAGTCTCTGCAGACGTCCCTCATTGTGCATCTCCAGAGAAGAAACAGAAAAACTGATCACTGCTTCAGCATCACAAACGCTCTCCAGCATTGAGAATGTTTTAGGAATTCATTCAGTGTGTTGTGAACTTTGAAGGAGCAGAAACTTTACAGCTGCCAAAGATATGAGCTCCAATTCTGGATGTTTTAGGAAATGAAGTTCATCAAATGAACACTTGATTTTTGCTGATAACTCTTATTAAATTACTGAAGAAATCTAACATAAAAACCTGTAAACTCTCAGGCAGCTTTTGTTAAAGTTTGTCTATAATTCTATCATCATGTTGTGGAACCAGGACTCTGCAGAAGTTCCTTCAATCAGATACTTGTGTGTTTCTATTTAAGGCCTCAGGTTTGAACAGACAGCAGAGGATTAGAAAGGAGTGATTTTAATATTTAAATCAGTCCAGTAAATGTTTGGAGTAAAAATGATTAAAATTTGGATTTAGATAGATTTGTGTCAAATAATATTGTAGAGTCTCACTTAAATATATCCAAATGAGTTCAGTGTATTTACATTTTATAGAATGTTTGATTTCTTAATCTCAATACTGTAGGGTCTGACCCTAAATATTATAATAATGATGTAAATTATAATAATAATAATAACAATATTGTAGTACAGAGTCAAACTTTAATCAGCTAAACTTACATAATAAATATCACTGCACAATCTTAACCTGAACATTCATATTATTCAGGTAAATTTACATAAATCATGATATTCTAGAGTCTTAACTGGAATATGTCTAACATGAATCTTTTTGTATTGTGCTGATAAACAACAATAACCCAACTTTCAGATAATATTTATTGTCTGTGATTGTGAGACTAAATTCCTCCACATTCTGGAACTTTACGTGCAGCAGCTGTAGGAATAAATAAAAATAGAATCTGTTCATTTCCACATTATGCACATTTATTTATTCTTAATATCTCAGACTGAATGTAGCTGGCAGTAAAAACAAACTCATCTGCTGGACTGCATTTCCCAAAATGGAAACATGGACAGAATTTAACACTCATGTATCCATGGCAACGCTAAAGTTTCTGCTTCTTACCAAAGTTCACAACACAAGTAAAGATTTTAATGTAAAACTTCAGGGATGACTGCTGACCATAAGTATTCTGATCAATACTTCATGATCAATATCAGGACAGATGTTACAGTTCCAGCTCTTCCATTAGACTGCAGTTATTCACAGAGAAATTAAAACATCACATTCCTCATAAAAACTAGATGGAACTTTTATAAAATAAAGTGTTGGTGAATAAACAGTGTAAAAAGTGCAAAGCAGCTCCATTAAATCAGGAGATGTGAGACTTCCACAGCATGGATCACCATCTGCTGTGTTGATTCATAGCTGAATGTCAGAATGAACTGAGACAGAAAAGCTGCTTTGAGCTGCAACATTACAGTCTGACAATCCAACACCATCACAGTTTTCATCTGGTTGTTTTGCTCCAACATGCTGTGAAGTTCAGTTTTTACCTGAATCAATACAGAGATTCTATTTCCAACCAAGACTGGAATAAAAATTAGAATGTTATGGGGTTATTAATGCAACTAAATCCTTTCAGATGGAAGGATTTACTTCTAAGTTCTAATTCAAGTTTCAGTTGGAGCACATTGCATTCACAAAGAAAAACTGTGAAACCTTCATAGCAACATTCAATAAACCTAAAGCTTCCCTGTTGGCTCATTGGTGGAGTTTGTTACTGAGCATCTGAACCTTAAATCCAGTGAGACGACCATCTTCAGTCGAGGCCAGTCAGAGAACTTCAAGACCTTCCATCAGCTGGACCAGATGTGGCATCATCTCCCTCTGAACATCTGGATGACAGGAGAAAAGACAGAAATCAAACACAGATCACAGAAATACAATTTATTCACTTTAATCACTTTATAAAAGTAGCATGAACTTTATTAAAACTTGACAATATCAGTAATGAAAGTAAATGTTTTTATCTCATGTTGAAGCTAAATTTAAAGCCAATTTTAATGACAATTTATCCTGAGAGGAGTGAGAATGGAGCTTTTCTTTCCTTTTTAGAATATTCCCACAAAATATTCTGTTTATTATTGGCTTTAGAAGCATTTTTCTTCACTTATTTATTTTTAGATACCTCAGACTGATGCACTTTGCTGGTTTGCAGATAATTTCAGGTACAATGACAATAAAGATCTTCTATTATAACATATTTGGTAAAACAAGAACTGCAAACCTTCTCAACCATCTCTCAGTCTGCAAAATTCCAACTGCGACAAAGAATTATCTGATGTAGTTATTATAATCTTTACTGAACCAGCCCTGGAATTAATAAAAATCTGTATATGAATATGATTTTTTCTGATGGGACCACTAAAACTGCATACAATAAAGTAAATGTCTTCTGCACTGCACACATTCTACACTTTTGTATAACTCTGGATGTCAGAGTAAAGGCAGACAGATCCACCGATCAGCCACAACATTCTGACCACTGACAGCTGAAGAGAACAACATCCATCATCTTGTTCTAATGCAACGTTCTGCTGGGAAACCTTGACGTTCATGTGGATGTTTGACATGTACCACCACCTAAACACTGCAGGACAAACAATCCCCTAGTCTCCATGGCAACAGCAGTCCTTGATGCCAGCTGCCACCCTCAGCAGGACAAATTAAAACTGTTCAGGAGTGGTCCGAGGAACACGACAGAGCTAAGCTGTTCACCTGGATTCCACACTCCCCACATCCAGATCTGATGGAGCATCTGTGGGATGGTCCAGGATCAGCCTGGTCTAGGTAGAACCCACCCTGCAACCCACAGGACCCACAGAATCCACAGGATCCCCAGAGGTTCTGATGAACCACTGGGTCAGAGGAGTTTTAGCAGCATAAAGGGACCAACACACTATTAGTCAGGTGGTCAGAATGTTATACTGGTATATTGTCATGCTGATTATCTGATCAGTAAATGTTACCATCAATTATAACGTCCACATTGATCAGGCAAAAAAAACTATCAGTTCATTCAGAAACTGTGGGGTTAAACCTAAAAACACAGACCTCAACAGCAGTTTGCTTCAAAGCAGAACACCAGCCGGTTTTCACTAAAGAAGCTTTCAGAGCAACAATTAAATGACAGTTTTGTTCTCATTAAGTTCAGAGTCAGCCAAAATAATGTACACACATCAGGAAAAGAAAAACTTTTATAAATATTTCATTTGTATAAGTACTTCTATACATGTAGATTCCTCTTTCAAAGTTTGATCAAATCACGGTAACTCTGTGACCTGTTGTACGATGTTTTCCCAACAGATGGCGCTACCCTCATGAATGGAGCATCAACAAGTGACGTCTACAACACAACAGAAATGTCTGGAAGCCAGTGGCCACCACTTTGAGCACCTCTTGTAATTGTAGAGGCCAAAGATAACTTTTATTAATCTCCTGATGTCTGAATAAATTTGGTATTGAAATATTGATGCAAGTTTTTATTTTCCTGATGTCTGTAAACATTATTTTGGCTGACTCTGTATAATGGGTTTCTGACAGGTCACCAGGCAACATCTTTTTATAATAATGACAAACATACCTGCATTCTACAGGAGTGATTTTCCTCATGTGCAGGTAAAGATGTGTGAGGAGCTTAGAGATGACAGGAGCAGGAGTCATCCTCACTAATTCAGCTTCCACCTAGAAACAGAAAGACCACAAACAAACACACTGATAGACTCTCAAACGTTCAACCTCACAGCCTCAAAATATCTGTTTAGGAAGTGTTGTGTTTCTAAATTCTGC
Source organism: Amphiprion ocellaris (assembly GCF_022539595.1). Taxonomy (NCBI): domain Eukaryota; kingdom Metazoa; phylum Chordata; class Actinopteri; family Pomacentridae; genus Amphiprion; species Amphiprion ocellaris. The sequence continues at coordinate 38,515,251 of NC_072767.1, forward strand.
TGAAAGCATTGACAGACATTCTCTTACAAGGTTGTGTAAAAAGCAGCCTGTCCTCTGAGCTACTGACAAATCTTCCTGAACAAAGTTTCTATGTGTAAATCAGCTCAACAAAAACTAAAGCCTCAGTCAGAGATAACAGGTATCACAAATTATAAACAACTTTCTTTGTTAACTCAGACTTTCTGCTTCAACCTCACATAAAAAGGGGAGTATAACTCGTCAGGTGACTTAAAATGAACGGCTTGTGCAGTTCTAGATCCAAAAGGAGGATGTTTCCTCTCATGTTTTACGACAAATACATGCAATAATAAGTAAATACAATGGCTGGTTGTTAGTTTATTCACTATTAATGTCACTTTACATACTGGATTGAACTTGAGCAGTGGAAGAGAGAAGAAATTTAATGAAATTATGGAGATTCAGAGAGATAATGTTGCGCAATGTTAAGTTAAGGGCGGTTTAATTCAAACCAGCTGAATGTTAAACTTCAGTGTAGCTGAACGGGTTTCAGTTAACCTTAAAGTAAAATAACTTTTTAAAACCTAAAATACACAGCAGAGAAATACAGGTTGAGAAGCTCATTCTAATAATGACGGCCGCTGCAGCAGCAACTAACACAGGTGTTCAGCGGTAAGTTAGCCACCTGTGTTAATTAGCCCGCTAGCTAACTTAGCCGCTTAGCTGCTAACGCGTCCGGACCAACTGCTCAAACACGACCAAACACAACTCTTCACAAGTCGCTGACTTAACGTACAACAAAACAACGCTACTGGTTAGAAGTATTTATCTTCTTACTGTGTTTTACTCCAAAAACCAGGTCAACAGCAGCCAGAGATGCTACCAGACGTGCTGGCCATAGATACACATAGCAGACTAGATCCGCTAGCGCGCTGTCTTCTATCGATATCTATGGTCTGACCAATCACTGCTCTCTGGCTCCGCCCTCTGACAATCTTGTTGTCGTTTGGCTCCACGCTTGCTGATGACCACTTCCGGTCTCAGAAAATGAAAAAACGGACCTTTTTTCGTTTCTGTCTCTTACTGATTTTATTTTTTTGTTGTTCTAAATATTTTTTAAAATTTCGTATATCCCTTTTTGATCATGAAAAGGAAAAACGCCTTGTATTTCAATTTTATTTTTTGTATTTTAAAACAAAAATCAAATAACCACTCATTTTTTGTTTTTCAATACCCGTTTCAGAACGGAAAATCCAATTGCCAAAATATACACGGACCCTAAACACAGTAAAAATTGCCAAATTTCCTTCACAACAATGAATTAAACATTTACTTTAACTTAATCTTTGTCAAGAAGCAATGATCTCAGAGTCCATTTAAAAAGCTGCACTTATCTTGAAAGTCATTCTTCTAAAAGTTGCTGTTTAACACTCCTTTTTTAAATCTAGAACCAAGAGGGAGAAATAAAAGAGCTGAAAGCAATTAATGTTCTTAATTTCCATGGCTTTTACAAGCGTCGTCGCTAAATAGCAACAATTCACATGCTGCAAATGAGCACTGAGTACATTGCACCTCATAAGCACGTCTCGTGTCTGCGTTCCGAGGACTTTTTCCTGAATGGCATGCCATATGACGCCACTTCCACTCTTTGGCAGCACATCACCCTGCAATCAGTAACTGTTAAAAAGTTACAAAACTGAACCAGAAGTTGAACCTAGAGGGAGCGCAGCATCTGGCACTGTCCTGTGTCAGTTGGGGAGACGGAAACAGAGATTCAGACAGAGAAAGACTGAAGAGGGACCAAAGACGGACACAACAGTTTACAGAAGATAATTAGAAATGTCTTTGCATGTTTAACACAGAATAAACAGTTAATAGAATCTTGAGGTAAAGTAATGAATGTTTCAAAATAGTTTCCCATGTTTTGAATTTTGGGAGAAAAAAAAATCACTGAAGAGAAAATATGAAACAAAAAGTGTTTAAAAGGGCATTCTGATGTTTTGAAAGACTGTCACGGAAACCAAAAGAGGTATTCAAAAATGGAAACATGCACGAACACACCTGCTCTGTGGATAAATATAACTTCACTGCAGCAGAAGAGGGTTACAAAGACGCAGAAAAAATACAACTAATAATGTAAATAAGAAATTATGAGATCCTGCTCAGAAGGACAGGAAAACACCCTGTTATTTTCAGTAATCACAGCTACAAGCACACACTCCCCTCCTCCCCCTGCATGCGTGTCTCTCCACCCCCACCGTACCCTCACCTTTTTTTGGATTATGATATGGGGGACCCAGATGTTACATTTCACCGGCCAATGGTGAGGAGAGAGGGGCTGGATTGGTGTGCACTCCTGATGCCCCCTCTTTTAAAAAGCTTCCTTCTCCAACTCGGCAGCTCGACTCACATGAGAGGCAGCAGAGGCGAGACTCGGCAGCATCACTCACACCTGAGGAGCTGAAGAGAGAACTGCAGAACCGACTGACTCTTTTTTTTCTTTTCTTTAGTTTGTCTCAATGCTGTAGAAGATCAGAGAAAAACTAGAAAATCTTCTGCAACTGAGAGCGTTGGCACAATGTTGGAATTAAATAAGGTGGCACTCCTGCTGTCTTTCCTGGCCTCGGTGGCTCTGGGCCAAGGTAAGTGAAGACTGATGACACAACTGTTACTATTACTGAGTTTAAAAAAAGAGGTTACCAGGACAACACAATCACAGGAAACTACTGTGAAACTGCAGATTTTCCCAGCACAACAGACGATTTTAAGATGAATCTTGTACTGAATTAAGTGGTTTTTCATCTCCCTTGTCGTTTCTTGTAATCACATAAGAACAGAGGGGCAGTTTATGGCTGCTTGCACATGTGCAACACAACTGACAGTAGAGTTTTCTAAGTTGACGGCATTTCCCAAAGGATGTCGAAGCAGGATTTAGACAAATGTCTGGAGGTGAGCTCATATGATAAGAGTAGAAAGTGCATGTGTGTACTTGAATTACTCATGTTGTGAGGACATAAATGTGACCTGCTGTTTGGGGACAGAAACAAAGTCCCCATAACATGATTTAATTTCAAGGTGAGCTTAGAATAAGGTTCGAACTGGTGGAGTCAGTGTAAATCATTGGAAACATGATGTGTTCTGGCTGTTACCTCTGTCTAGAATGTTTCACCACCAGGATGATCAACAACATGTGGCCATAGAAGAGCAGGTTAAGAGAAGGAGGTCATGAAATCCACTCATCCTGTAGTGCAGTTTAATCATAGAAAAAGCTCTTTTGATGACAGTGAAAGTGCTGTTAGCGACTAAAGGTCCCGTTGGCACCTACTTTATTTTCATAATCACAGGCTGCACAACAGTAGCCGCCACTATCAGCAAACAGAAGGCCTGCACCGTGAAAAAAATGTGTCTCAACCCTTCGCTCTGCTTTTATGATCTGACAAAAAGTCATCTCAAACAAACATTTTTTAACACTAGTTTCTCATTTTGACTTTACTGCTGGTGAAGTGTCAGCTGTGTTGTTCCCCCTGAAAAATGTCACTCTTATCATCCTCTGAAAGCTCCCCACTCTTCCTGAATGACACCAGAGGCAGCACTTCTTCCAAAGCTGTCACTTTCTGTCCACCTCACAGCTGCTTCACATTAACTTTTTTTGCAAAAGTAACGGAGCTGGCAGTTCATACAAGTAAATGGTCGTGAATACACCTTAATAGTCTCCATATCTTGTTGGGCCCTTGAGGCCTCAGAGTTGTAAATTTCCTGCAGAGGCATTGTGCCATTTTCCTGATGAGTATATCACAACGATGAGAACGGTGAGCATATACTGACTGAACAGAACACTACAATCTTAAAATGGACTGTAAAATTTTTATGTCGAATGCCAGGCTCCTTAAGCTGCACATCCACATCTTGCAGTAAGGTGGTGCATTTTGTCCTTACTTCACCCTTGAATGCAGTGGCAGCAGCCCCTAAAGATATAAACCCAGTCACCTTGGAAACAAGGTGCAATAATCACAAACTGAGTGGCCCACTTTTCCACCTGCTGGGTTTGTGCTTGGCTAAATGAGAAAATGGAATAAAAAGGGGGGGGGATAAAGAGCACAGGTAAAATGACTTTACCGACTTTCCCTTTTTTTTCCCCTGTCAAATTGGCCAGCATGTCACTCTTTCCTTTTTTCCTTTTTGCTGCCCCCCCCCCCCCCCCCCCGAGTCCACCGCTAAAGTAATGACTGTACGTCTCCATCTGTTCATTCGTCTTAATCTGCTCGCCTTTTGTTTCTAATCATGTCTCCGTTCAGGTATTTCTTTGCGAATACCTTCCCCACCTTTCTCCCTTCTGTCTCTGCCTCACTCCATCAAACTCCCTCCTTCACCTTTCTCCACCTCTTTCTCTCTCTGGCCTGTTCCATCAAAAAGCTCTCCCCTCCTCGCCTTGATCTCTGTCAGTCTCTCCACACACCTCACAGCTTACATATTTATGAGCCGTTTTCCTATTTGAAGGTGACAGCTGTCGCCTGAATGTTCATCGTAACCTGGAGGAGAACGCTGTGGTATTACCAGCTCTCAGCATAAATCTTCCAGCCTTCTCTTCTCTTCTCTTCTCTTCTCTTCTCTTCTCTTCTCTTCTCTTCTCTTCTCTTCTCTTCTCTTCTCTTCTCTTCTCTTCTCTTCTCTTCTCTTCTCTTCTCTTCTCTTCTCTTCTCTTCTCTTCTCTTCTCTTCTCTTCTCTTCTCTTCTCTTCTCTTCTCTTCTCTTCTCTTCTCTTCTCTTCTCTTCTCTTCTCTTCTCTTCTCTTCTCTTCTCTTCTCTTCTCTTCTCTTCTCTTCTCTTCTCTTCTCTTCTCTTCTCTTCTCTTCTCTTCTCTTCTCTTCTCTTCTCTTCTCTTCTCTTCTCTTCTCTTCTCTTCTCAGGCAGAATAGTTGGTGTATGTGTGCAGCTGGACTCAGGCTCGAGGCCTAGTTCTCCAGATGCTGACCACTGTCTGCTCCAAACACAGAGCTGTCTGGCCAGCTGACTTCAATGACTGAGACAGGGATTACTATGGATCAAGGGAAAAGGCACAAATTCCCATTAATGACAACTTCTGAGCCATATCACATCTTTCTTTTCATTTCTTCTCTCTGTGTATATGGATGTGCCAAGAAATTATTTATTGCAGGACTAATCAGTTGCTTTCAGCTGAGCTATTTCCAGCCCCTTGGCTCCGTACCTGTGCACAGGTGCAGAGGTTCAAGCCAAGACTTGCAGATATTTTTAATGCGGAAATTCAAAGCTGCCCAACTGTTTTTAATAGCATCTGTTGAGGGGGGAGACAATGATGTGTTCTTCAAATGCCTTATTTTAAGAACACAAATCCTCCGTTATACCTTTGCAAATCCTTAAATCACATGGTTGATTTGCATCATTAGTTTACTGTCAGGGACGAGATCGCTGATTTTAAGGAGCTGCAGATGTTTTAGAGCTCAGACAGATTTTGGAGGAAAAAAAGGAATGTCAGGGTAAAAGAGAGAGAGAGAGAGAGAGAGAGTGAGAGAAAGAGCAGACTCCTCTGAAACCACACACACCTCAACTAAGAAGCCGGCCAAACACATAAACAGCTTCCATATGACATGGCAAACGGATCATCACATACACAAGCCCACACGCACACATACATACACTCACAGACCACAGTTCATACATGAAATACCTGCGTTTCAGCTAAATTCACACACTTCGGTGATAGATCTTCACTTAAGCGCAACACTCCTGATCTCCCTCTTAAGTGGAAGTTACATTAGCAAATCCTGTTCAACCTCACTCCCCTAGCGAGCTGTGCTCCGTCTAATCGGTTATGTAATATGGGGAGGGGGGGTTGGTGTTCACGTCTTCTCCTTTTTGTAAGGATCTGGAATATTACAAACAGAATCCAGACCTTCTATTTAAGTCTAGTCTGTCTGCCAACATACATCTGGCACAGCCATACCTCCCTAATATGACTGAAACCATTCTGGGTACAACCTCCTAAAGTTCTGAATTTTTCCCTGTTCCTCTCTTCAGTAGCTTTTTTTTTTTCACTAGATTCTGGAAAAGGCAGAAAACTCTCACTCAGAAAGTGAAGGAGAGACAGGAAGGCAGTCCTTTGCAAAGGCACCGGTGCTTATTATTAGAAGATTTGCCTTTGTGCAGCCGAGCTGTAAGCTCAGCGGCTGTATTTCAGAACGAGTTGCCGTGACGTAAATCGTTAAATCCAAAGCTAGTTCTCTAAAATAAGATATGCAGTTGTCACGGCAGACTCGCGGTGGGTGTGGGTGACAATGAAGGCAGTGCTGAATAAAAAGTAATCCAATACCTCTGTTTCGGACATATATCTGACATTCAGGAGCTCACTGTGTGGCTATATGTGGAACAAAGTGCAGGTCAAGCCTAATATACTGGTGGACTGTATTGTATCTTGTTACCTTGTCTGTGGTATATGAGGGTCACGGCGGGGTTGGACTAAGAAAATATGGGCCTTCAGAGGGCTTTGTCACTTGAGCGTGAACATATGTTATTTTGAAATGACTAATGCTGTTGTTTTTAGGAGGGCAGCATCTCAGTTTAACCAAAACCAAGTAATCTAAACCTAAAAAACCTGAACTATAGCACTGTCACTTCATAAAGAGATGTACTTTTCAGGAGTGTTTTTTATGGCTTGGGAATTCTCAGACAAATGTGCATCGACAAACAACAAGCAGGATGTTTTGAATTGCTAGGAAAATCCAAAATTGTAAAGAAATTTCTCCTTGCAAAGCCCAAAACCAAACAAAGTACACATGAACAAGAGTGAACAAGATATACTGTACTGGTGAGGCACTTTAGGGTGGATTTTTCAGTAAAGAGGAAATCATAAGCTCTAACCTTGCTCCTTTTGGCTCTAAAAACGTGTGTTACTTGCTTCTTGATGAGGTAAATTCGCTCACATACCAGCCGAATGAAGCGGTGCCCCAATAAAATCCCCGCAGCTTTTAAAATTCATAAAGTGTTAACATGCCACTCAAAAAGCACAATAAGCTCTGTGAGTTTGCTGTGGGAGTCGAGCCAGTTCATACCAGCCATAACTGAGGTCACTACCTCAACAATTTGCCTTCTGCTGCAACTAATCTGGGTTTCCTCTTTTAACTTTCTAAAACCATTAGTCACCCCATAAAACTCAAAGAATCATTCGCTATTTCGTTTGCATGATCGAACATCTTGAAATGATAATCGGGAGCCAAATGTTCTGCTGTGAATTCCCTTTGTTTTGGTGTGAGAAGGAGAAAAAATGTTATGTAACAAGAGCAGAAACGCTGCTTTTGGATTTCTTGGAAATAAATGGAGGCACTGTAGGCTGGGTAATTAATAGGCTGAAATCAATGTTAATTAAGTGAAACAAAAGGCTTGTTTGTGCACTCTAACCTGTAAGTTGCCAACAGAGCATGCGCTTTATAGAATGTGTAATAAAGCACAATAACAGTAGAGATGCAGTAGCAGAAAAACACTGTTTTAACTGTTTTTAAAATGTAATCAGGACAGACACATAACTGGAGAGACAAAAGGAGAGAATGGTGGAAAAAGTATTTGACTTGATTTACTAAACTAAGTCTGCAGGCCGAGCCACATCTGCTCAGCAGATCATTGCAAAAGCATTTGCTTCTGTATATCAAGCCATTCCGATGTATCAGAAAGACAAAAACCGATATGGAAACCTATCAATGGTTTTTTAAGCCAGGGGCATAAAAAGTCAACCATGAAGGTCAGCTTTCTATGTTACCGTAAAACTTATGTAATACATTTTTGGACAGTTGATCTTTGTTCTGTTGGGCCACTATCCTTCTTTCGCTAAATCTTACAAAAAGGGTTTGGGGTTGAAAAGAAATGTGCTGGCATGACAATAAAGGCTTGAAGTGAGCTGTAAAAACCAGCGGAGACTGGGATCGATACTGGTCTCTGTGCTGGGAGTCTCTGCTCGTAAACTCAGCAGTGTCTCACCGAAAGTCCTAAGTGCTTGTGCATATTACACACACGCACGCACACACACACACACACACACACTCACTCACTCACTCACTCACTCACTCACTCACTCACTCACTCACTCACTCACTCACTCACTCACTCACTCACTCACTCACTCACTCACTCACTCACTCACTCACTCACTCACTCACTCACTCACTCACTCACCAAGGCTACATAAGCTCCTTTTTGTTTCTGTCACAGTCCATGACATTAATTTTTTCCGCTTGGCACAAGTGAAACTCCAAGAAATGTCAAGCAAACAACTGACATTTTTGAAAACATAAAAAATTATTACTGTAGGAAAACGAATCATTACACATGAAAGCATGAGGGAAAATGTCACGGCACGTGTTTCATAAATCAAAGAGTTTCAATGAATGCCAGATTCCATATCTTTCTCTTTCTAATAAGGCAATATTCGCTTTCATCTTACACTCACCGTTGTGCTGTTGTGTGTGTGAACACGTGCATGAAAAATGATGTAAGGATTACTCAGTCATACAGGCATGCAATGCATATACATTACTGTATAATCATAAATCATTCAAAGGAAAACATCGGCATGAAATTGCTGTTTGTTAGTGAGAGGGGTGATGGAGAAAGTTGACATGAACTTTTCTGGCTTGTCCGCTGAATGCACTGATTTGTCTCAGCTGGAGCTTGATTAGCATCCTCACCAGCGGCTGCTTTTTGATGATGGATCGAGGGGAGAAGGGAGGACAGAGGAGGACAGCAAGAGCTGAAGAATGAAAAGCCGAGTGACAAGGAGCACAGGAAACATGATAGATGAGGAGTATGTTTGAGGGAAAAGAGCAGATCTAAATGGAGGAGAGGGCAAATGCAGAGAGAATTTTAAGTTTTAGATAGAGACAGATGAAAGCTTGCATTAAGAGAAGGGAGGAAAAGGAACAAAATATTCAATTTCTTTTCATTTTCTTGCTTGTTTTAAGCAGCTACAAAACCCTGCTTGTTGTTTAAGCACTCCAAAAGAAAACAGTATGTGACTAAGTGAAAAGATTTTAGAGAACAGTAAGTAAAGTGCATGTAATTAGTTGAGCTTTCTAGCCATGAAGAGAGAGCAAAACGTGCTCAGATTGCATTTTTGTGGGTGATTGAGTGTGTGCAATGGCTGTATTTGCATAAAAATATTGGATTAGGTTTCAGGAACTATCAGAAAATGCACATGCACTCTTACACAGACACACACATGTATTACTGGAATAAAACTAGCAAATATTTGAAATTATTTTACATGTTTTTATACACATTCACAAATACACACCCCAGAAAGCATGGACTATACATTACAGTCACATATTTTGCCAGATGGGGGAGAGAGAGGGAAGGAATGCATAAATTCAAGGATATAAACTGAAGGACAAAGTATACAGCAATGGTTTTTTAAAATGTTTTTCTGCAGGATATCTGTGGACCAGGAGCCAGTCAGACCGGAGCAGAAGAGTGGCCCTCAACACATTCACTGACCCTCAGACAACAGGTACCGAATCTAGCAGAGAAAAATCCAGAGCCAGGAGGGTTTTTCAGACTGTGAGGGTTTTAGCATCAGGTGAAAGGGGGCAGGTGCACGCCGAGTCCCTGCCAGTTGCTGTAAAAGCAACAGTAAAGTTAGCTATTGCAGTTTGATTCGCTGATTTAGCGAACTTGTCAGCATGACTGAACAGCAGGAGGCTCGTTGTTTATGGACAGTCACGGTAAAACATTTAGTGCCCTGACAGCAGCAATTTGCATCAAAAATTGTGCTCTTTCTTGGAGTCGTAACTCATTCAACTCTAAAGGCAGAGACAAAACAGCCCACTCACAGTTTAGATCCAATGTATGTTATCCTTCAAAAGATTAAGGATATTATCTAGAGTTTCCATCATAAATAAAAATCCATAAATCTATGAAATAAAATGTTTGATTTCAATCCAGAATTTGCCTGAAAATCATCATGTTCTTACATTTTCTTCAGTATCACAGTGATAGTTGTCCAGAAATCCATGGCTACCTCCCTAACAGGAAATGATAGTTAATTCTGTACCTCCAATCATACCAATTTGCCAAAAATATGGGCAAATCTAGACTATAAAACAGCCTCCCGCTAACTAAATCACTCCGTGGAAACATAATATTGTTATTAATCCCCTAAAATTCCCACATTATTGAAACTGAAGCCTCTTAAACTGAAATAGAACTCAGTTTGACTTAATAAGAAGATGTACCAGTGACACAGAAAGGTGTAATTCAGTGGAGAAGATGTCTTCTGTTTGTCCAACCTAGCATCCTGTGTGTAGAATTAAGAATGTTGTCATCTTGGGTTTAAAAAGCACAAGGTTTGGATTAAACAACTATTTTCTAACTGTACAAAAAGTATCTGTATCTGTAACTGTATTGTCCTGTATCTGGCTACAGTACAACTCTGTGCTACCTGATTTCAGCAATGCATTACCTTGTGAATGAAAAATGTGCCGTCCATGTGCTGCTAATGGATTCCTTTTATTTTTAATCCCTCGTATTTCTCCTGAGGAAACTGCTCAGGATTCGGAATATGTTGCAGACCAAAAAAATGAGACAATATGCCTCATCAGTCAGGCTAAGGGGGGCTCGGAAAGAACCTGGACAATGCAAAGCTCCCTGGGGTGTATGAAGTCAGTTTCCAATGGTAGTTGCAGACCTCTTAAATTTTGTAACCCACCGCTGCGGTTTCCCTCCTTGTTGCTTTTTCCTTATTCTTAACTATGCCTCTCCTCCATGTAAGATCAGCTCCACCTGCAATAAACCTGTTCAATATTTCTGGATCCTCAGCTGTTTTCCTCCTCTTTTGTTTTTCATCCACGTCTCCCCTTTAGGTGTGACTGAGTGGACGTCTTGGTTCAATATCGACCATCCTGGGGGAAATGGAGACTACGAGCGCCTAGAAGCCATTCGTTTCTATTACAGGGAGAGAGTCTGTTCACGGCCTACAGCCATGGAGGCTCGCACCACGGATTGGGTGGCAGCGGCAGACACCGGGGAGGTGGTTCACTCTAGTCTGGAGAAAGGCTTCTGGTGCATCAACAAGGAACAGCCCCAAGGTCGCGTCTGCTCCAACTACCACGTCCGCTTTCAGTGTCCCCCAGGTAGTCCCCATGAATATTTATGCAAACCTTTTCCCAAATGCACCCTCTCTACAGCGAGGTGTCATTAATGCCTCTTAGCTGTTTACTGTTTGTTGTACATTCTAAGATTAGGATGTGACACTCTTGTCTTCAATGTGTGCGTTCAGTGCAGAGCTACTGGACTGACTGGAGCGAATGGGGTCCCTGTTCCACCACGGTTTGCGATGATGTCGGCATCCAGGTCCGCCAGAGGAAATGCGTGAGCAGTCAGCCCATGCCCCTTCTGTTGGTGCCAGCATGTCAAGGGCATCATTCAGAGAGAAGGGAGTGCTCCAACCCTCCATGTACAGGTGAACATCCCAGAATCCATCAACACATAAGTCATTTCAGTTATCTAATTTACTTAGTGGCTATAGATCTTTAGGCCAGCCTCAATTAAACCGTTCTAATCAGCAAAGCAATTCATAATTTCCCCTCCTTTTATTGCTGAATTCCTCACAGCTAGAGGTCACTGTTCTGTACTTGACCCTTCCTTAAGAACAGTTAATAGGGAGATTAATGACATATTATATTCACTTACATAGCTAAATTCAATAAATATACCCTTGGGAACAAAATGACATTTACAAGTTACATTGAATGAAATTAAATGAGTTAACATTCATGCTTAAACCACATTTTCCTGTATACCATTAAGATAGCTGAAATTGCTCTATCAGATGCTTTAGTTTTGGTAAAGATTTTAATATAGATTTTTGTGTTGTTGTTTTTAGTGCCCACAGTATGGTGTCTGCAGTCTCAATACAGTATAACTGCCCCTAAATAGATAGAATAGACATTACACAGTGTACAACTAACTTAAGCAGCAATTCTGTGAGTGCATTCACACAGTCAATAGTTTATTTATAAAACTACAGTAAGAAATGTGCAAATATAAAATCTAAAAATATAGTAAAAAAAAATAATATGTACAAGCATGACTTATGAAAACAGTATATTAGCTGATCCATGCATGGAGAACTTATTTGGTGTATTAAAAACACCACATAAACAATAACTAATGTTGCCCTTCTGGAATTTCACATTGATGAACATTTATGAAAATGTCACGGCTTAAAGTAGCACAAAAAGTACATATAAAGTGCTCTTGTGTGCAAACATATACACAGGAACGTGCTTCAAATGAACATCCCCTGTGTATTCTTGTGTGAACAGCCAAGTGGAGTCCGTGGGGTCGCTGGGGTTCGTGTTCAGTGACCTGTGGTGGCGGGCGCAGGATTAGAAGAAGAACCTGTGTGAGATCCTCAGTGACAGTCCATTGTAGAGGACGGCCTGCTGAAATACAGAAATGTGGAAAGAGTCCATGTCCAGGTATGTACTGTAACACCGTATGAGGGTACTTCAAAAAGTTTGGACCCCTACCCGGAAACAAGGAGTGTAACTCCCAATTTGTTGCATAACTGTAAACTATAAAGCCTTATTTTCCCATCCATCAAAAATTGAAATGTTTGGAGCAATCAAAGAAGAAAAGAGAAGAAACCTTCAGCCTGGAGTGATACTGTTCCAGGACAATGTGTCCATCCACACAGCACAGAGGGCAGAAGCAGCTAAAAGTGGCTTTGAACTGTTGCCCCATGAACCTTACTCACCCAACCTGCACCGACTGACTTCTGTTTCGGAAACTGAAATCCCACATGCATGGTCGCCATTTTCAGAATGATGATGAGGTCATGCATGTTGAGGTGGATCTGTGGGCTCAAGATGTGAGATTCTTCCATGAAGGTATAGCAAAGCTTGAACATCGGTGGACCAAGTGCACTGAAGTTAAAGATTATAACACAAGAACAATCCCTCTCCTGTGATTTTTATTTGGTGAAATCAAGAATTTTTTGAAGTAACATTGTAGCTACAAGTAATTTCACACTTTATTTTGGTGTCTTCTTTCTAACAGTGAAATGCCAGCGCTTATGCACTGAAGGTCATCCCAGTGAGGACTGCAGCCACTGTGTATGTGAAGGCCACATGCTGCATGGAGACGTCCACACTGTGACCGGCGTCCCTGTGGCTGGAGCCTATGTGGCTCTGGCCAGCCATCCTAAGATCATTCGTGCTCAAACTAATGCCAAAGGTCACTTCAGGCTCCCAGGAGTTTGCTCCTCCAGTTCGACTCTGATCGCCATCAGGAAGGAGAAGTTTGTCCCGATCACCATCTCCACCTCCAGTAACACCACTGGGTTGTCCTGGTTACAGGCTGTCCTCAGATCAGCCGGTGAGTGCAGATAAATGAAAGTTTGTAAAAGGAGGTATTATTATGGGAAAATGTATCCAGAATTTCATTATGATTCCACAGAGTCAGAAATTCTTCCAATCATTTTCTCAGCCTGGTGAAAACAGGGAATTGACAGCACTACAACATAAACAGTCTGGACTATTGTAAGGCTTTCTCGAGTACTTACTCAGTTGCATAGAAACCAAATAAAAATAGACCCGTGCTGCTTTTGAAAGCATAATTCCCTCAGCAATCATTTTTCATAAGCACAGAGACCAATGTGAGAATAAAATGTAATGTTTGAGTGAGTTTTATGAGCTCCCTTTACCCTGCGGTACCATTCACAACAATCAGAGTAGAGTCACAGAGATATATTCCTTTTTCTGCTTGTACAGAGAAGCCATACATTGTGAAGCACCCAGAGGACAAAGTGCGCTATGAGGGAGGACGGGTGCTGCTGTGCTGCAAGGCAACGGGTTCACCGGCACCTGACAAATACTACTGGTGAGGCACAAACCAGTTTTGGCACTTCATTAATTTGAGTGTGACACACACAAAAAAGACAGAATCTGAAATGGTACTTTTACATATTGTGAAATGCACATTTTCCAAGAATCATTTGTGCACTAATCAAGTGAAAAGTACATATAAAAGAAGAAATGTTATCATGAAAGTGCATTACTTATATTTCTGCTTTGGGCTCCACTGGGTCTTTAGATAAATACCTGTTCTTTAGCTGCTTTAGTCAACTCTGCTCTGCTGTTTGATGATAAGCAGACAATGTGCAGTGGGTCAACAAAGCTTTTGCATTAAAATAAGCCGCCATATACAAGTGGAACTGACTGAACTAAAGCAGTATAGTCATAAAGTCAAAGCAATGAGCTGAAAGATTCAAAAACACTCCAAGAAGCATGAGAATGCTGCAGAGTCAAGGGATAATTCTTAATTAAACCTTAATTATTATATTTACAATGCATGCCATTATTTGTTGCACTGTGAATACAAATGAACAATTAATGCAGCTTTAAGTTTGAACTTGTATTTTCTGCTAGATTCATCAATCTAAAAGTGGTACTGCTACAATTTTACACACATTATACATTTGTACATTGTGCTGTTTCCTCATTTCTATAACTATTTCCTAAAGGTACCACAATGGGACTTTGCTGGACAGGAAGGTGTACAAGTATGAGGAGGATCTTGTACTACGGGATCTGAAGCCAGAGCAGTCGGGACAGTACTACTGCAAAACCAGCAGCCCTGTAGGCAGCATCAAGTCATCTGCAGCCCTCCTTACTGTGATTGGTATGTATAGTACCATTTTTGTACCATTTTTTTTTAGCTCTAGGTGTATTCTCAGAGACAAAAAATAAAGTTTGAGTAAACTGTAATTCATCTTCATCAACCTTGAGAAAAAGTAATTTGCCAAGATGACAGCAAGCAGTACACAGGGATTGTAACTCAGGATGGCTGCTATCCCAGTGCATTTGACAGTGACGTATTTAGTCAAAGTCTTCCACAAGTTTAAGTTTAACCACTTACAAAAAGCAAACAACTGCAATTCATTTTGTTGTATAAAGAGCAGCTGTCTCAGAGATTGAATACACAATTTAAGAGGAATGTCAGTGCTCCAACTAAGTGATCCATGAGCCATGAGCATGCATTAAGTGGAATCAAACTAAACCGCAGTGTTCTACAACTGACGGAGAGGGAAACGTGAGCTAATAGACTGTCATAAGAAAATAAAAATATCAGAACTCATACAATCTGGAATTGTTTTTTATTGCGTTTACATTGGTTGAAACTATGGCTTTCTACACAGGAATTCTTTACTGTGTGCTCTGGACACCGTAAAAACCTCACAACGAATTTCTCCAGACCACCAAGCGCTAAAATGAAACCCAAGATTGTCAATAAATTCTGTTTCTTTTCTCTCTCAGAAGTCAGACAAGCATGTGTTTCCACATCCGTGTGGCAGGGCTACTTATTCTTTATATTCTCCAGGCGCTTGTTAGTTAGGACACAGATTAACAAACAGGGTTTTCATGGAACAGTGCTAAAGCAATCTATCCCAGGCCGCAGACAAACCTCTGAACTCCTCAAGCCATAATAGCAGGAGACACTGTATGTGTGCAGAACAACACCTGCACTTTAGAGCAGGATGACAAACTCCTTATTCCTTCAGCCCAACACTTTATTTTTTCCAGTTTCCACAGTGCAGAACTTTAATTTGACTGATCGAATATGTTCAAACAGTTCTTACAGGTACCAAGAAGTTATGTGATTTAGTATCAAAAGAAACACTGATGGTAAAGCCATCTGCAATACAGTAATTATATTTTATACAAATCCATGTCTCTGGAATTACAACTTACTTTGGATACAGGGAACTTAACAACGATACTAGATTACAAGTACATGATACCATACGTATTAATTATACTGCCAATGTCTGTGTGAACAATCAGTCGTTCTTTACAGCTCCCAGTTGGATGTTCAGTAAATAAATGTTCTCTTCAACATCATGTCTAATTACCATGTCACACAGCCTCCAACTTGGCCACTCACAGGCACTTTTATGCCATACAGACATTGCGAATGCATATATTTTATATGAACACATAGTATGTGTGCGTGCACCCATGTGTGAAAAAGAAAGATATAAATAATCTTTTTTGAAGACTCTACATATAGAATCCAATTAATTTACTATATATCCAGTACCCAGAGGTAGTAGGCATGTTTTCAACATGGAAAGTCTGTGTTCCATTTTAAAACCAAAGCAATGTTAAAATGACATTTCACAGCAGTCAATTGTGCCTAACCTTTCGTATTTTATGTACATGGGATGACATTTATGATAGTATTTTACATATGTTGTATCAACATGAGTTTAATGTAATTTATTGTATAATTCACAGCCAAAGGAACACCAGCATGTAATTCTACCCCTGAGACGCACCTCATCAGACTACCGATGGACTGTGTTCAACCCGGGACTCACTCCAACTACTACAACGCCGGCCGCTGCCCTCACAACAAATGTGCTGGTTCCCTTGACTTTGACATGCGCTGCAGAGATGGAGCTGGATTCTGCTGTGGGGTGCAAAATATGGAAAGTCGAGTCATTGACTGCGGTAGCTATAGCCTCCCTATCCGGGCCGTGACACAGTGCAGCTGTCAGAAGTGCATGGAGCCAACGCTGCTGGTTCGCGGTAGAGTGGTCACAGCTGACAATGGTGAGCCACTGCGGTTTGGGCACATCTACATTGGTAAAGAGAGAGTGGGCACCACTGGATACCAAGGAGGCTTCACGTTACAAATTACTCCTGACACACAGAGGTTAGTGGTGAATTTTGTTGACCCTACCGAGAAATTTCTTGACACTCCGAAGGTGTTCATCTTTGACAGGAAAGGTGGCTCCATCTATCATGATGTAAAAGTGATGAGAAAGCAGACACCAATTGATATCTATGCAGGAGAGACCAATGCTATTAACCTTGGAGAAATGAAAGGGGAAGACCCTATAGGGCAGTTGGTGATCCCTCCCAATTCTTTCCATAAAGACAATGGAGAAATATACGAGGGGACAGTTAAAGCTAGTGTCACATTCATTGATCCAAGAAACATCACAACAGCAGCTGCAACCCCTGGCGACCTCAACTTTGTGGATGATGAGGGTGACATGCTCCCTCTGAGAACCTATGGCATGTTCTCTGTGGACTTCAGAGATGAGACCAACAAGGAGGTTCTTGGAGCTGGAGCAGTCCAAGTACTTCTTGACACGCAGCATGTCAAAATGCAAGAGCACATTCCCATTATGAAGCTGTGGTCTTTAAACCCAGACACAGGAGTCTGGGAAGAGGAGAGCAACTTCTCCTACAACACAACGACTACTGGTGGTCATGGGCGGAGCAAGCGTGAGGAGCGAACGTTCCTCATTGGCAACATGGAGATCAGAGAGCGAAGACTCTTCAATTTAGATGTGCCTGAAAGCAGACGTTGCTATGTCAAAGTCCGTGCGTACATGAGTGACAAGTTTTTACCAAGTGAACAGCTAGAGGGTGTCGTGATCAGCTTGATAAATCTGGAGCCTAAGCCTGGTTATTCTTCCAATCCCAGGGCATGGGGTCGTTTTGACAGTGTCATAACTGGGCCCAATGGAGCCTGTTTACCAGCTTTCTGTGATGCCCAGAGGCCCGATGCTTACACAGCTTACGTCACAGCAATAATGGGTGGTGAAGAACTGGAGGCAGCTCCTTCATCCCCAAAGATGAATCCAAACATCATTGGAGTGTCTCAGCCCTATCTAGATAAAATAGATTACCAGCGTTCAGACCACGAGGATCCAGCTCTGAAGAAAACAGCATTCAAGATCAACTTAGCAAAGCCTAACCAAAACAATCTTGATGAGACCAATGGGCCAATATACCCATATCAGAATTTAATAGCTTGCGAAAATGCCCCCGCTGATGCAAATCATTTCAGATTTTTCCGAGTGGAAAAGGACAAGTATGAATACAATGTTGTCCCTTTTGAAGAGAACGATTTGACAACCTGGACAGGAGACTACCTCTCCTGGTGGCCCAACCCTCAGGAGTTCAGAGCATGCTTTATCAAGGTCAAGATCCATGGACAGAAGGAAGTGATGGTTAGGTCTAGGAATCATGGAGGGACACACCCAGAGACAAAAGACAAACTTTATGGCATTAGAGACATTCGCAGCACCCGGGACATGCGGGAGGCAAACACCTCAGCAGCCTGTGTGGAGTTCAAATGCAGTGGTATGTTGTTTGATCAAGCTCAGGTGGACAGGTCCCTCATATCGATCCTTCCACAAGGGAACTGTCGCAAGATCAACACCAACAGCCTCCTGCAAGAGTATCTCATTAAACATCCACCAGTCGCTCAGAACAATGAGTCCCATGCCTTCACCATGCTAGCACCTGTCGATCCTTTGGGACACAACTATGGCATCTACACAGTTACAGACCAGAACCCCAGAGTGGCCAAAGAAATCGCTATCGGGCGCTGCTTTGATGGCACCTCCGATGGTTTCTCCAGAGAGATGAAGTCAGACTCAGGAGTGGCACTGACCTTCAGTTGTCCAGAGAGGAAAATTAACAGGGAAAGCCTCTTCCAGCGTCTGCAGACCAACCCAGGCCAGACGTTGTCTCAGATGGCGAGGGACATGAGGGAGTTGGAGGGTCTGCAGGTGCAGAGATCATCCACCCAGGTGGTGGCTTATCCCTCTGAGCAGCGGGGCAGGACCCAGAGTCGCAGCAGAGTTAGCTCCACAACCAGGAGGAGAGTGTCCACACGTGCACAGCAACGCCAGTAGAGGTGCCAAGAAGTAGGTGTAGATACCATAATAAAATGATGATCCTTACTTAAACTGACAGTAAAATCTGACTGATTTATACGTTCTTTCCTTTTCATGTCAAGGTCTTCCGTTGAAGTCAATGTGATGGCATCTATTCCTAAAAGTTGTCCATCTGTTGATGAGTGTGAATTCCCTCGACTGTGAGAATCACAAAACCAAGACAGACAGCAATTCAGCAAAATCATCAAGTATGATTGAAGATATTCGTTAGTGTGATGCTTACTTGAAGGGTTTGGTATATTAATGTCTTCCTTCCTTCCTAAAAGACAAGCATCATTTGTCTTTAACTCAGTGACTGGCATTTATTTAATTGGCTTTGGTGTAATTTTTTGAATGAATACGCTAAATTGACAGCTGAGATTGTAAGTTTTATAGAGTTCATTTGCAACATTCCACTTTCCCCAATGATGGGTGTTTTCTGCTGACAACTTTCAATGCTTGAGTAGAAACCAAACCTTCCAAAAACTGCAAATACTATGGTAAGCCCCAAACACTTCATAATTGACCATCGCTTTCCACTGAACTCATAAGTTTCCTCAAGATCAGAAAGAAACCAACATGAGGTCCTTGTTGTCCACAGCAGACACTGAGCCTTTTTTCTTCGAAGTGGGAAACTCTCTCCACCAAAAGGAGGCACTCTAAAAAGAGACAGTGGGCTGAGGCATGCCACCCAGGGAACACAGGATGTTTTCAGTCAAGCTTTCTCAATGTTTTTCGTTGACATGTCACATTGCCAACTGTGATTCAGTCAAACGTCCTTCCACACCTACTTAAAATGTGCAAGATCTAGGTTGTCGCCAAGACAAACAGGGATCTCAAAACCAGCAGGCAGTCTAAAAAAAGATAATTTATTGGGAGGTATGACATAATTTCCCCTTCTTTCCTCTTGCACATTCCAAAGTCGCATATCACCAAACAAAAGTTACTCAAAACAAACTCAGTTTCTCAGCAAAATGCTCTTTCAGGGTCTAATTGAACTTTGTTTTAGTTGTTAGCTGCCTTTGTATCTTGAAGTGCAATAACTATAATTAAACTTGAGAATCAGTCAAATCCAGCATGTTCCAAACTATTATGTTGGTTGAGTGAAACAACTCCTTCAGTATATGACACAGGCAGTGTGGCAAAGGTGTTTGTACAAGATCTTGCACAGGACACATTTTATGTGATTTTTAAGCAAATAATTCTGCTATGTAATCATTCTTTGAATCTGCAAGTGTAATAACATTTTCATACTGTGCTGCATGACTCAGCTGATCTTACAATTTGTACATCACATTAATCTTTTTAGCTTCGGAGTGGTATCTTGTTATAGGGCTTGAAACTCTCAGCAGAGCCTTCTCTTCATTAATTAAACAAACTGCATAATTCTTAACCTCTAAGAATAAGTAAGAGACGCACTTCTGTGTTTACTGGCCAGGTTTCTATAAATACTGTCCATGTGACAGAGTGCGGGATAACATAAAACTGAAGTCAGTAAAAAGCAGAAAGTTGACTCCCTAAACACATTTATCTGTAACACTGGCTCTTGCAGACCCACGGGAGAAACTCCTCAAGCTGAAATAATCCAAATCCAGATAAGGGGCATGAAGGTCCTTGGAGAAACCAGAAGAGCCTGACAATTAAATATAAGTCTGCTGTTAATTAAAAAGTAATTTACATATTCTGTTGCAGGCAGTTTGATTCTGACTTTCACAAACAGCCAAACCTTTCAAGAAAGCAAAGACTGAACTTAAGTAATTAATAATTTATTGGGCCCAAGAGTATTGTGGTCCAACATATTTACTATCAAAATGCCACTTAGATCATGTTAGAGTTAACTTTTGGAGATGTTTTCAGTTCAGTCCACTTAGGCTTCATAACATCTTCATTCCTAATGTGCAACAGATGGCTATAGCAAAGTTGTGGAAATGAAAACCATAGATTGTACCCCACACACTTGTACATGTCCCCACTCCTTCCATGAGTGAAACACTCCAAGAGTAGACTCTAGTTCTTAGTTTCCCCCGGAAACTAAGAACTAGAGTGACAGTCTATGGTACCTTTGCCATTATCATTGACCTTTCTAATCACAGTTCTGTGGGCAGTCCAAGACTGTACACTTCAGATCTCCAGACTAAAACAAACATCTCTCAGCAGCATTTGCACCATCCACCCCATAAGAAAGACGATGATCGACTCCAGGTGTGGAAAGAGATAAGTCCTATAAAAATGCAATACTGTGTGAGGTCAGCTGAGGAGGCCCAACAGATGTAAGGCAACTGAAGGAAATGTTAGACCAAAGACATCAGGAGAAAGAAAAGCAAGATTATCTTGTGATGGATTTAATCATTTTGGGGTGTTTGGTAAAAGGAAAGGGAAAATATTAGCGGTCTTTGGCTTTCACAGTCCATCACTTAGAGGATCTTGAGCTTTCAAAGTGGTTGCACATGGAAGAATGTTGGTTTTCTTCCTAGAATGCTTTGACAGGAGAATTGACTTATTCAGGAGGAGAAGTTATCAGGGGAGTTTGAAGGACAAGGTAACAATAATAGCCTGAGTAAAGCATTATGTAAGGCTTTGCATGGGAAAGCAGGCTGTGCTTTCCAAATAGTTACTTTGTCTTTGGGGAACTTCAAAGGAGATTAAAGAACCTCTGAGATGGTTGGTTTAATGACTTAAGAAAAAGTTCCCAAAGTCTTTAAAATGAAAAAAGATGAGTTTAAGCCAAAATCCAACAGATAAAACACATTGCAAACATTATCTCATTGAATTTCCATGGGAAGGGCAGTAGTAGTAGCAACTTTTGGCCTAATGGGGCTTAATGTACCCTTTTTGACACTTTCAAATGAATAGTTCGACTTTGTGGAAAATATGGCAAAAAAGAAAATGCTTCCTTGCTGAGAGTTCGACAGGAAGATCAATAGAACTTTCAGGCCTGATAGTTCGGGATGAGGCTTCATTTTTATCACTTTGATATTTGCACAAAAACAATGAACAAGACATACTTTTAAAGGTGTTGGTGTGCAAATTTAGCTGCAAACAGAAAACTGAGGCGTTTTTCCTTATAACTGTATCTTTTTGCCTTGCAGATGTAAGAGTGGTACCAGTATTCTCATCTCTTAAATCTTGACAAGAAGACAAAAAAAGCATATTTACCAAAATGTGGAATTTTTTCTTTATGAATACAGTTTGCTTATGGTACAGTTGTAAAAATACTGAAAAGAGTGAGTCCTGTGCTTGAAAGATGGTTATTTTCTTGGGTATTATCCATCCTCTTAGACCAGTTGGCCACATTTAAGGTGCTTTGTGCCAACTGAAATTTGAAAAAAAGGAATCTGTGAAGCTGATTTCTTGACCTGATTTTGCCTCTCTGTCACAATAACGCTTACCGGCACTATTTGACTTTAAAGCAGAAAAGCACAAAGTCTCAGAACTCCTGCCAGAAACCTCTGACAATTTCAACTCAAGCATGAACCGATTAATCCATTTTCTCTTCTCTGCACAGTCCAGCTGGTCTCAGGGAGATCATAATTTATTCAGGAGGTCATCCTTGAACCTTTCCACTACTTTCTGGAGTATATGGAGAGACGTGTACATTTGCCACTGTGCCCCAGGAAGCAACCCTGAGTAGTAAAAGAATTACATAGATGAACTCCTGGTAATACTCTGTAGCGCTAACTATTGCATGGTGATGCTCATTGCTTTGTTTCTCTCAGAATTAAATTTTTATGTGTAAATTGTGTATTGTATTAAATCTGCTATTATTGTATGAACAAGAAACTGTAAATAAATGATTTTGTGTTAACTTTTTGATTGATTTTTCATTTTTTGGTTATTTATTATGTGCTAAATGCACTGAAAGATCATAAAAGTATAACAAAGTCCCATTTATGAGAGTAATAAATGGTCTTAATCTGTTTTATAGTAAGTATACCACAATGATACTGACAGAATAATTTAATTTATGAATAAAATAACACAGATAAACATAATTTCAGCTTTGCATAAGTTACAAGCACAGTTTACAGCAAACAAATCCATACTAACATACAACAGATAGATTGCATATGCAGTCTGGAGAATGGCAAATGTTTGTAACTTAAAGGCCAGATGCATATGTGAAACACAAAATACATCAAATTAGCAAAGCATACCAAACACATTTTCAGGAAATATATAACAAAAACCTGACAAGAATGCTGTCTTCCTCAATGTTTTAGGAGACTCCAGGGATGTCATGTCAACATGTAATAATGTAGAAGCCACTCCTGCAGAACTGCAGACAGTGTTTACTTTGACTTTTCTCCTGACACAAAACAGCCGCATCTCCACTGTGCGTGCCCATTACCCTCCAGGTGGTGAGTTATAACGCGACAAAGCGATACCTCTGGTGCACATAATGCACATTTTTAGCCAGTAGAATTATTATTGTAATAAAGTTGCACAACGGGCAGCATAGTAGGGAGAAAAACTAGGGTGTTGAGCCACACTGTCATTGACACCTTCATGACTGGCCTCTATGCGTCCGCCAGAAAGCGGAGTTGACAGAAAATATAGTGAGTGACTGCTCTCACCACTGAGGAATAAAGAAAACACTCTCGCATCAGTGCGCGTGCACACACACACACACACACACACACAGCAAGAAAAACACATTTTTCTTGAGTCAATGGTGCATTTCAGGTCGTGAACCTTCCTCCGGCGCCTTACTAACCGTGCCTCTTAAATCCCATTGCGTCAGTAGCAGACAAACCTGTCTGAGCAAAAGCCAGGAATGGAGAGAAATGCTGATGGAGACGTCTTAGAACTGGAACGGCCAACAATCATAACCGCAGTGTCCTTCATGTGTGTTCTAATTGCCTGGACTCTAATTGGGTTAAAAAACAGTTGAGGGACAAATTCTGAAAGGGAGTTTCTGCTGCATGACTTCACTGGAATAAAGTGTTTAAATTTATCCAAAACCACAACTCAACAAGTCTGTCAGTCATTGATGGAACTACAGGTGATGTTTGTTGAGGATAGGAAAAGCATCATCGGTCGATCGGAATAAGCAACCGTGTCTCAACCATGAGACAGTGCAGCTTGTTTATGTCTTAGCGGTTGAAAGAAACTGTCATTATACTTCACCATTACATGGTTGCACCCAAAATGTATGCTTTATAAAGGAAAACCTGCACTGCTTCCGCCAATAACCTGTCTGTCTGACCCTCAAAGTTACAAACATGCCACAATTAATGATTGTCAAAACATCAAGATGATGTTTTATTTCATTTACTCTCCATTTTAACCGCTTCTGCAAATTACTTGATTAGAGCCACATTTTGCATAATTATAATGAATAATTCCTCTGCCATGACTGCAAAACACAAAGGCTTCATTAGTAGCTGCACTTGAAATTCATCTTATAAGAGCAATTCTAGACGGAGTTTTGCAAATGATAATTTCATGTTCTGATTAGAGACATTTGTGAGCGTCCTCAGTATGTCCAAAGAGAAGACATTTACTTGCTGGTGCATACAAGTGCAACAAAATATGCAAAAAGAGCATATGAGAAATTAAACTAAACATTTTCAGATCCCCAACAGTTGTTGAGTTTCAGGAAAACAATGTAGTGAATGGTGCAAATCAGATTCCTCAATGTGAAGATCAAACCACTTTACATTTACTCTAATATTTGCATCAGAAAAAAATGGCAGTATTAAAAAATTGAAAAATTATATTGGAAAATTATATTCCATGCTGCGAAATTTGATGCGTGCTACTGTCCGGTGTGTTATCAAGTGCCAGTGATGATTCTGTACCTGGAATGCCGGCAAGAAAAGCTCAAGCAAAACAACTTCATGATGTCATGTCCTCTTCAGACAGTCTTCTTGATAGGGTCCTGAGTTCACAGCGTCAAAGTAGACACAGCTCTGAGAACATAAAAGATAAGGCTTAGGAATGTTTTCGGATGGCTTGGGTTTGTGGAACAGATCTTAAAAATAGCCTGACTGGACTACACAGGTCTCACAAAGGGCTGCAGGAGGACGAAGAGGCGGCAGCAGCAGCAACAGCGCTGACGTTGTTGTTCAGCTTTTCTGTTCTGCAGGTAAAGGCTGCAAGGAGAGACGACTCGGGTGCTTCACGTACACGTTGCCGTCCTCCAGCTTGACTTCATACACTTGTTGCTGTAGTAATGAAAACACGGAAACACAAAAATATAAGAGGTGAGAGAAACACGCCCACCTGAATTGCTGTGGGAGAAATCACACTTTAATGTGTCAAGTACAAAAATTCATGGTGGGTTAAACGTTACCTTGAAAGAAACACTTGCGTTGCAATATTTTGGTCTTTCATGATTTATATTTCAATATTAAAAAACACAGGAAGTTTCACCAGATGACTAAAAACAACTCTATTTAGAAAGAAATAATTATTTTAGACCGATTAGGGTGATTTTGTAGCAGAGTGCATTTGCATAGAAAACCATAAATGATAATAATAAAGCTGAATAATGACTTCAGCATGATATGGTGTAACTGGCGAAGACATCCAAAAAATGTTTTTTTTGCCCTGGACAGCATTCAGATCCAGCTTTGAACTCATCATACTCGATTATCCTTTCTGTAGCCAAAATATTCTCATACAACTCACTAAACTGGCACGATTAAGGAAATTATGGTGATTTTGGAATAATACTGAGATCATGATTAACCTATATCTCACAATCACTAACTGATTTTAGAGACAAAATATTTTTATTGCACTTTCACGTTATAGTAAAAGCACTACATTCCTGCTAATGTACATATCTGTAGTAAAAACACACAAATACAGTGCAGCTCATAGATGCAAAGTATAGATAGAATTGTACTGGAAAAAAAAGACGATGAACCCAGGCACACATCAAAAATGATCAAGAAATTACTAAATTCTGCTGGACTTACGGACGTCCTTACTTACATCCCATCAAGTACTTGTGGACTGTGATAAGAAAATGGGTCTTTTCCAGAAAGTCAATAAACTGAAGTTAATTGTACCAATTCTGTTAACAGGAGTTGCCAAAGATACAACCAGGAGCTTGCAGAAGTTAACCAAAGGTGTATGTATATTTTTTGACCCAGCAGATTTTGTCATATTTCCAAAAGAACTACAATAATGGACTGTTTGTTCCGCTTCCCTCGGGGAAACGGTACAGAAACATAAAAACTCTGACCTCCAGACTCAAAAACCGTTTTTATCCAAGAGCTGTCCATCCATTTCCCTCCTACACACACAACAGACTCACTATGTGCAATAAAGAACTGTCTGCACTGGACTGAACTTTACACTCATCCTACTGCTCACGTGCACAAAGACTGTTTACATATTTATATCTTTTAAATATATATATATATATTTAATTTTATTTGTACATAGTGTACCTTTTTCTATTTTTTATATATAGCTGGGAGTCACCAATAGTAATTTGGCTGTGTGGAAACACAATGACAATAAAGATTCTTGATAAATGTGTGAAAGAACTAAAATGAAGTAGTTTGGGGCATATCACTGTGTACATATTAAACTGATATTCGAAAATGTATACAATTAAAAAGGGAATAGACATTGTTCTCACGAGGAACATCTTTCTTTGGTTTACCCTACATATTGCAGTTTGTATTATATGTTTTTAATGTTTTACACAGGGCAAAAAAAAGACATTTTGCTATTGTAGTAGAAAAATAAACTAATATAATGAACCCTGGAGGACTTGTTTCATCACTGACCTGTAGTGATGTCCCTGATTTCCCAGTTCTGAGGTCGAAGTCGTAGTCATGCCATGGACAGAAGACCTGCAGGACTCCTTCAGCCTCCTCAATGTCCCCCTCACACAGAGGACCCCCTAGACTCAAATACACAAAAACAACATCCTGTCAAAACAATCACAATCTCCTAGGAAAATGTGATGCTTTCATAACAATGTTGGAGACAGCAGGGGGCATGGTGCTTTTCAGAGAATGACTCAGTCTCTCATATGTTGATGGAAGCTCCGTTAAACCTCACAGAGACATTTATAGTACATGACTACTGTTATGATCAGCTGCGCGCACTGTGACTTTAACATTTTGCAGTTTCTCACTTCACATGTAGCTGAAGGGTTAATCTAAGCGAACGTGAATGTGGGTTTTTACCGGAGTGCGAGCATCGAGCATCCATGGCAAAGAACTCTCCCTTTACGTAGAAGAGGCACACATCAGAGTCGTAGCCGAGAGAGGAGTGCATCAAGCGGCAGCGCTTCTTGGAGAGCTCCGAGGCCGGGCCTATGAGCCTCCACGAACCGCCGTCCGTGTTTCCCTCTTCATCTCTGGAGCCAGAAGCCATAAAGAAACGAGCTGCTTTTCTAATTTGCGCTACTGCAGTGCTCCTTTTTTCCGCCGGTGCAAACGGTTTTGGCCGCTGGATCCGTGCAGATATTCCATATTAACCAGCGGGCCGAGCGGCGCGACGCGCAGCCGTATGGAGGAGCTGCCGCTGCCGCTGCCGCCGCCGCCGCCGCCGCCGCCGCCTCCATCCGGGCTGCTGCACCGACACACCGCCGTGCACAAGCACCGCAGCACTGTACATATGAGTGAATGCATATCACACATACTGAATGAGCAGCACAAACTGACTTGCATACTTAAAAATGACGCTTAAACTGCAAATCAGCTGCAAATGCGCATACTGAACTGTTCCAAAAAACAAACAAACAAGCATCAGCCGGCCCAACCCTGCAACCAGGAGGCCTTTGAACTTCACTAAATTAATGTGCATCATAAATGTGAATGTTTCATAATGAATGGAACCAGACAGACCCTTCCTGTTCTTTGATTAGGGTCAGTCTGTGAAATTAACTCACTGTTTTATGTTCAAACATGGCAACCAGCTGCAACAAGCCCATTCTGCAGAGTTCTTGGTGGCCTGCCGAGTTTATTGAGAACACTTAAATATACTAGAGTATTGGACTTGTTCCCAAGGAGTGTGGTAAATGTGGAACATAACTTTTTTATGCACTGTGCAAATAGTTCAAAATCATTTCTCAATTATCAGTTACAAAGCCTGTTATTGTTCTCCATGGCAGACTCCGTCTGCCGCTCACCAGACAGGTATTTGTCTGATTTCTTCAAGTCCCCCCCCCCCCCCCAACTTTAGCATTACATTCAATTGTTTGTGAAGTTTGTGTCTCTGCTTGTGTGTTGTTGTCTTTCACTACAGAAAAAAAAACTGCTTTCTTCAGCACTGGTACATTAAACGAGAGATGAGAGAAGACAAAATTTATCAGAGAGATGCATCTTCTAACAACATAGGAGATCTTCTGTCAGCAACTTTCTCTGTGTACAAGTCAGCCATCTGTCTAAGATCAAAGATTACTGACTCATAATTATCACCGGTGTTTAAAACCAACCTTTTCAGTAGCACTAAAGTTGAGCTACAGATTCATCCAAATGGCAATTTGCAAAAACGAAAATGCACTAACAATGATCTGCATTTCTTCAACTATCAACCACATTGTCTCCATTGCTTCATTGAGCCAGTAATAATGCAACTGGGAGTTAAGCCTGTAAGTAATGTGAGTTAGTGTCTAGACTGGGGTGATGCGTAACAGAGGCTACTTGTTCTGATTTGTGTCTTTGAGAAACTGACTCATGTGAGGCGTGCAGCAGGAGGAGAGCAGCAATGCTGTGAAAATGTGTCACAGGCAGGAAGAAGGAATGCTACTGCGTCTTGTCAGAAGTTGGATCCTCAGCAAAAGTAAATGTGAAGAAAAGAAGAAGCCAATGTTAAGAAATGTGAGCTAAGTGAGCGTGCTAAGCAGATCAACAGAGAGGTAATTATTATTTTAAATCACACTATGCAAGTTTTCAGCTGTGAAGGCAGAAAGGGATGCCCACAAAGGCTTCTGCACACAACAACATCAATAGTTTGGAATAAAAATAATGATGAAGTAGCATTTATGGTGATCTGCATGGTAAATGTGTGCTGTTTTCCCAATTGTCAACATCACCTGCTCTGATACTTTGGTTCTGCATCAACCAGCATTCACTGCAGTTGAACTATTTGGATTATTTTTTGCTAAGTCGCTACTGCAGTATACTTTGTATGTGTCAATTCATGTTTTTGTGGTTCAGTGTGTAGAGGACCAGATTACCAATGCATGACTGATTGAACATTACCAAATGACAACTACTGAACATGAGAACTGAAAGAATCCATGCCTACTTGTCATATACCTCTACTGAGTGTTTAACAGCATGTCATCATAGCATTTCTGTGGAAAAACCCAGAAACAAAACCCAAATCACTAGCAGTGAAACACAGCTGGGAATATTTTGCCATGCTGATTACAGGTAGGCCTGAATCATGCAGCCTCCTCTCATACAGCAGGGTTAGATTGGAAAATCACCAAAGGTGTTTATTTTCATCGGTGCTTCCAAGTTTTACTTATTAGAGGGTGGGGTCCTGAGGTTATGTAATAGTTTGCAGAGGATCGCAGCCAAGAAGCTGTACAGTGAAGTGAGCAGTCGGCAAGCCTGAGGTGGCAATGACAAACTGAAAGTCATTACCAACAGCTTTGCCACTGCATGCTGAACGGTGACAAGACAAACTGTACACATGCGGAAAATCTAATTAAATGAGCTCCAAGTGATTTGAGTTTTTGCAGGGGAAAAAAAACAATAATTACAGAAATGAAAATGATGTATTGTGGAAAGTTTGAATCAGCAGGCTGGATGGGATTAATAAACAAATCTGCAGACAGTAAGAAACAGGCCAGAATGATCACAGGAGCATTGCACTGTCCATAAATTTCTTCGACTTCTCATTGCAGCACTTCGACCACTGGACAGTGTAACTATTTGCATGGGGCAAAATTTGGTGTGGGGAAAGTCTGGCTCGGATGAGATATTAGGCTGAGAGCAGAGCCAAAACTCATCCATCATTAGCTTCATCTTGTCCACAACCCAGCAACTACCCTCAAAAGTCTCTTAACTCATCCGCAAAGGATGGATGGAAGATCAGCTCTCCAGCCAATGTGGTTTTCATTAGCTAAGCAAATGCTGCAGCCAACTCCAAACACCACTCCCTGCTTGCTTTGCTCCTTCTCTAATGGAGCTTGTCATTCAATTGCTTCTTGTTTCATGTACTGATATGAGGACAGTGAGCTTTAAGGGTCCCCTAAGGAGCTCCTATAATGATAACACTATTGCTTGCGTGGTGTGCTTGATGTCCTCTACAGCTGTGGAACATGAATAGCCACAGTATCATAATAGCACTTCAAATGCAAATCCAGACTCAGCTTTGATGTTTAGTGGACGGGACACTGAAGCCACTGCTGACTTCTCATAATCCTGATGTCTGCCTGCACAGACTCGCAAACCTGCATTTCATCAAATGCTGGCCCATGTTTCACGAGGTATTTTGAGCTGTTGCACTGTTGTTGCTTCCTTGCCAACAGCTAGATGAGAGTCAATACCACTGTCACATGTGTGTATTAAATGTGAAGCTACAACCAAACCAGGAAGCTAGCTTAGCTCAACACAAAGACTACAAAAAAAGGGGAAATGAGCTAGCTTGGCTCAATGTAAAGATCAAACTTCCAGACTGTTTTTACGGGGGTGCATATACTTGGAGTCTCTACTGGTTTCTTGGGAACATCATGATGACAACAAGCCTTAAGGAAGTCACTGTACACAGTCAAGAAATAATGGTTACATAATCCCCCATAACATCAGTTTTCAGTGAAATAACCTAGAAATAATGTGCCCAGTTTCCACAAAATGATGTTCCTATACAGCTACACTCAATTCTTAATTATGTTTGAAGGGAAACTAATTTTGTTTTGACCTAAACCTCAACCTAATTTGCAACCTGTTATGAGGTGGGAAAAGTGTCCAGTTTGGAAAACTGTCAGAGTTTACATTAGGAGGAAAGTGGTCCAGTTGGTGGCATAAACCAACAACTGGCCTTTCACCCAAAAGACTGGAGTTCATGTCCCATGATGAACCCATCAATCTTAGAATTAAGTTTTATTCTCGCTCCTTGTTTAGTTTAGGTTTATATTTGTTCTCTGGTAAGGCTAAGGCACCTAAATGATGTGGTTTGGTTTTGGAAAATTCCACTTTTTAAGACACTTTACTTGTTAGGCCCTCTGTTAATTTTAAGCACCAAAATTGCCTGGTTAGGGTTTGGAAAAATGTCCTGGTAAGAGTTAAAATATGATCATTTTAGTACATGTTTGAAGCTTCTACTCTGTTTCCTGAGCTACCAGGGTAACAATTCCTGCACTATCTAATATATGATTGATACACTGAATAGAAATGTATGATACATTACAAGCAAATGTAATCTGCAGTTTAGTTATATAGAAATATAATTTTGTGGAAACTGGGTTGGTTGGGGGAATATTGTTACCTTCAGACTAAGCAAATCACCTTTCACCCCCATGTGTCCGGTCATTATACAAGGCAAACCAGCTGCTTTTTAACACTTCATTTCATACTGAAATGTTGTGGTATACAGTTTATCATTTAACTCTCATCAAGAAAGAAAATAAGCACAGTTTTGGAGTTACTCATTTGATCAAACGTTCACATGTCATCCCTTAGGGCTGAGGTTAGAACTGGGCCTCCTGGAGAACTCACATCCCCCCAAAATAATACCTGATCCTGAGAGAGAGCTAGAACACTGATTAGGGTTAGCCGCAGTCCCTACCAAGTCTTTAGCCTGGTGGGTGTACAATACAATAAAAACAGCAAATAAAAATAATAAGAAAACAGTCTAAACTCTACTTGGTAAAAAGCTATTCAAATCCTCAAGTAAGTGCAGTGGGATACTGGATCATTTGTCAAGAAGGAAATCCTCGGCTAGAGGGATGGGAAGGAAGCACCTCCAAACTCTCTGGTGCAGATCTCATAAAGGTTCAATGATGTTTAAATGAGGTTGCTGTGGAGGCCAAATTCTTGTTCTTAATAGTGTTCATGAGACCAGACTTTGATTTGTTTAGCAGTGTCTATGGGCACATCAGAATCTTAGAAAACAGAAGCATGGTTAGAGAACAGGGTTTGCACCACCTGGATTTGTAAAATTACCTCATTCCTTGGCTGTTATAAGACCGTGCAGAGCAATAATCAAATCTAATGACACGAGAAGGCTGCTCACACCATTACAGATCCACAGTATTAAACTGTTGGCAGTAGAAATGCAGACAGAAAGCATCCTTTGGCTTTTTCCAAACATAAAGCTGTCTGAATGAAGGAACAAGGCTAAAAGTCGAAACTACTCATCAGAACAAATTTTGGTCTGAATTATGGAAACTTGCAGAAAACAGGACAATGAGCAGACCTCTTTGCTGCTAATTACCCTAAACTTAATATGCCCCTCTGTGGATCAAAACCTAAGCAGCAACAAAGAACTCTGACTTGGAAATGTTGATAAATGTTTGCTTGTTTGCTTCTCTTAAAGTTGGACTTTGTGAATTGGATCACACTAATGAGACCAATGGTGCTAAAATGGGAGTGAATGCAGACAACTCTTATTTTTCCCTCCGTCCCCATACACAAAATCTACTTCCTCAACTTGTCAAAATGCATCTTGTTGCAAACTTACTTTGACATCCTTAATGTGGCTTAAGAATGTAATTTCTCATGTAATGGTTGGTTCTGTCATTTTAGTTGCAGGATGTGCCGCCCTGGAAATTTCACAGGATCAAGATCTACAGAGTAATTTTCTGGTTTCACTGCTAAGAATCAGCCTGACAAAGATTCCGACCAATTTCTGAAAGGCACTGCTCAGTGAAGTGTACCTTATTTGACTTACAAACATCTTAAATGTCCAAATGTTTTTCTCCAACCAGTTTGTAGAGGAAAGACATCATTTAATTTTACCCATGAGACAGCAAGGTCTTGACACTGAGCCGCTGAGTCACTCTGTGTAAAGTCCACAGCATACATGTCTGCAGGAGAGATCAGACTATGCTACATTCCTTCCTTCATGTCCTTAGTCCTGATTATATCCAGACACAATACGTCTTGTTCTTCAAGGTT
The DNA here is from genome assembly GCF_022539595.1 of Amphiprion ocellaris. NCBI lineage: Eukaryota > Metazoa > Chordata > Actinopteri > Pomacentridae > Amphiprion > Amphiprion ocellaris. The sequence goes on from NC_072767.1 coordinate 38,547,996, forward strand.
CCCAGCTTAGCAGACGAACGGTTTGGGGGGGTTGTGTCTAAAAGTGAGGACACAGGAGTTCACCATCTGAAAATGTAGACATATAGTTGTCATGACGCACCTCTGTGATGATGATTTTATGGTGTACCATATGGTTTATGTTGGATTGTGGTGATAGGCCGTGCTGATGGGTGGACATAAAATCAGGTATATATGGTTGCAGAAACATTGCGTATTGTTTTCAGGAAGCTTGAATTCAATCAGCTCCTGTCACGTGCCAACATGAGCACAAAACACATCTATATTACGTAACACTTTATGATGAACTACAGACGGCAAATCCTGTTGTGGTTATGAGGCCTCTTCATTCTAGGATGATATCTCATCAATCTACCCATGGGCAAAACACAAAATACTGGGCAGGTAGGTTGTTCCCAGCATCTCGCCACAGTTCCTCTGTGGATTTAAGCTGTCTCAAAACTTTTTCACATAACTATATATCACAGAAAACCTACACACACAGACCAGTACCTGCTGTTTAATTCCAACCACCCACTGGAAAGTAAGCTGGGGGGTTATTATAAACCTTACAGCACTGGGCTGAGAATGTCTCTACCAAGGGAAAGGGGGAAAAGGCTGCACACATATATTAAGAAAGCACTTGGCCTTTATGAAGTCAGCAAAGAACTCTGGAACAAAACAGCACCACAACAAACAGAGACGAAAAGAACAAGCGGAGCAACATTGTCCTTCCACATGTAGCTTGTGTGTCTGAGAAACTCAAAAAGGATTTTCTCCCAAAACAACATACCAGTGCACTTCAGACCCAGCAACACTCTGAGAGGAAAACTGGCTCACCTCAAGAGTAACACACCCACATACAAGCTGAGCCATGTTGTATATGCAGTCCAATGCAGCGAGGAGTGCATAGACCTATATATAGGTGAGACTAAACAGCAGCTCCACCAATGCATGGCACAACACAGGAAAGACAGGTATTCAGGGCAAGACTCAGCAGTCCGCCTGCCTCTGAAGGTGAAGGGGTGCTGCTTTCAGGACAGCAATGTAGACATCCTGAACAGAGAAGATGTAGTTGTCAATTAAAGTTTACATGCACTTGTACACACAGTGTATATCATGGCAGTGGTGTGTTTCCATTTACTCATTTAACTCTTAATTTTCTACAACAGAATCATTGAAACACATGCATGTGTGTCACAATTAAACATCATGCATTTGGTTCTTTCTTTGATTTATTAAAGGTCTTCTGGACATGTGGCAAAATGTGCTGGGCCAAAAAAATACACATACAGCAAAGCTAATAACTGATTAAACATCCTTTGGCCATTTTCACCTCAATTACGCACTTTTGGTAGCTGAACACAAGCTACTGGTTGTACCTTTGACCATTCCTCTTGACAGAATTGATGCAGTTCGACTAAGTTTGTTGACTTTCTGATGCAGACTTGTTTCTTCAGTACAGTACACAGATTCTTAATTAGGTTTAAGTCCTGCCTTTGGGGAGGCCAATGTAAGACCTTAATTCTAGCCTGATTTTGCCATTTCTTTACCACTTTTGATGTGTGTTTCGGATCATTGTGTTGTTTAAACACCCAACTGGGTCCAACACCCAGCCTTTTGTTATTCCCTTTACTTTGTGTAAAGCACCCCCACCCCCTGAGCATAGTACTACCACCACCATGCTTACCAGTAGGTTTGGTGTTCTTGAGGTTAAAGACCTCAACTTCTCTGCTGCAAACATATTGCTGGTAATTGTGGCCAAATAGATCAATTTTGCTTTCATCTGACCACAGAATGTAGCTCCATTTAGCAGATTGTGTCATTTTTTTCTCAAGATATATAATAAATGAAAGAACCAAAATGTATTATTGTTTTTGTGACAGACACGTTTCAATAATTCCATCATAGAAATTAAAAGTTAAAGGAGCCATGAGAAACTCTAGACTGCCACGATACACATGGTCTTCACAATGTAAATATTTGTTCACAACCATAGGTGGTTTAAGGGAGGAATGAAAGAAGTCATTTATGTGAAACTGGAGTAGCCATTTCTGAGCAGAGAAGAGGGTCTCTGACACCACTTATGAAGCGACTATATTGCAGTGTTCAGATCTTTCCCCAGAAAGTTTCACTGCCATTAACATCTTGAGTCACCCTGGCAGACATGGCAACTTTACAGTCATTGTTCTGAAATCTGGCAGCTTCCAACCATTGTTGTTGTTGGGTAAGCTGGCTGTTTCACAGCCATAATTTTTATTCTTGGTTGGAAATCTGGCAGTTTCAAAACCATTCACACTTCGAAACACGTGAGTCCTTGTTCGTTAATGGGTCATTAGCCATGTGACCTAAGGGGGAGTATATACATCTAAGAGTCCCCATCATCCAGTTAGAACTGAAAAAGTCTCTTTGGTTAAGAGGGGAAACATCTTGAAGAACCTAAAATTGAAGCCCAGTTGCTTTTTTACTGAAGCTTTTAGGATGACCATGACCTGGGTGAATGAGAATCTACACAGACATGAAAGGTCATGAAAGGTCAGGTGATCTGGACAAACGAGCATTAACTCTTCATCCCCCAAGAATATTTGTACCAAATTTTGCTTCAGTCAACCTAATAGCAAAAAGCACAAGTGCCAGTCTCATGAGAGGCTTAGAAAAGAGAGATGATCACCAAAATCATTACTATCCAACCTGTGGAGAATATGAATGTGGACACAAAATTTACCAGAAACAAATTTGTTAAATATAAAAATATTTATCAAAGTGCCTTCTAACACTCCCATCCTAAGACAAAGACCAAAAAAAATGCTGAAACATTTGGGGGGTTTGGGGTATAACTGCAAACTTGTAATTGATGGTTCCAATCTCAGAGAGAGAGCACTGAGTAGATTTATGGTCTTTTTCTCTTATTATTATTTTCTGGTTCTTCACTCTATTTAACTCTATAAAATGCTATCATGTATACATTTTTGTACATCACATCATCAATATATATACAATTTAGAATTTAAAGATGACTTCAAAAACTAGCAATAAAAACATTCTTAAAACCAAAAACATTTAAAACAAAAGGTAAGTGCACGTGCTTACACTGAGTCACACATCCCATGTGCTCATGTAGAACATCCCACAACCCCACAGAGAGCAGACAGGAGGAGAGGAAGCCCACAAACCTATGCACGGCACCGTTATAAAACACACAAACCACACCTATAAAACATAACCCAACCTCAATAAGCAGACCTACCACTGCACAGGACACAGTGTTCTCCTCAGGGACCAATAATCACTTGACCCTCTCTGCCTGCACACCAGACTCTGACACACATCAGACTCTTTTCACATCAACATATTATTAATATCCAGGCCTTGAGGCACACAGAGGCCAGCGACTTTAACAATAATTTTGGCTCAACCAGAGCGACAACCTGTAATTTGTTATGGTTTGCGAACCACGAGGCTATTTGCCAATTTAGCCTGAGGTTTTTTTTGCCTTTGAGTGCAGAGGACAACACAAATCTCCTGCAGTCTCACTATACATATCCTTCAAAGGATGGAATCACCTGATGTGCTGATTCACATTTGGATGAAAGTTTGCACAAAAAGTATTGGTAGCCGCATGAGAGAGAGAAAAAGAAAGAACCTTTGTTCAAACATAACATTTAAAAGTGGGCTATGGAGACATGTTAAGTCTGTTCACGTCTGTTGCCATCAGCAGGACTGACTTCCATCTCCAAATCAAACTAAGACATGGGGTGCATTCCAATATTCATGCTACCATACTATGTAGTATGCCAAAAAAGATCTAGTATCTCCTAGTGTCAAGTATGTCAAATAATAAAATACCAAGATGTCTTTGGACATTTGGTGGGATTTTGCAGCTGCACACCAACATTTTCTACCCATTTTGACCTTGAGTCTTCTGTGCAGTTACATCACACATGCTAAAATATCTCGCACAAGTACAAACAAGCTTAAAAACAGCAACATTTGCACAACATATTTTGTAAGGACAGATTTAATGCGCAGTTAAGGTGAAAAGATGCATACGCAATTTGGAATGTAGCCTTAATTTTCCTCAAGGATATCTCAAGCCTTCCTGATCAGCATGTGTCCCATAACAGCCTCTTGCAGGGACATACTGTACTTCCCTGGCCTTCAAAAACAGAGAGGAGATTTTATGAAAGAATATTACAGTCTGGAACAAGACAGATCAGAGACTGGATAAATGGAGGCCTCTGGCTTTCTCACAAAGTAAACAAAAACTGAACCTGTGTGTGCTTCATTTTACTACAGATAGATTATAAAACAGTCCATCTGGACTACTAATACTAATACTTCCAAGGCTGTAATGTAGTGAGATATGTACTGCTTCGTAGTTGCTCAAAAGATCAACAGAAGCAATTCACAATGAATTCCAGCACAATCCGGCATCAATAGATCTAACACGTTCCCCGGTTTCAATTAGAGAGGATGGTGTAATGGCCAGAGGATATATAAAAGATCGTTAAAACAACACCAAACTGGACACGTCTATCAATTTTATGTATAAGCTATTCAGAATGAATGTAAGGATTTAAGAAAAGACAGCCCGGCTCTATAAAAGGGCATTTGATAGACCATGAAAGGAAAGATGAAATCTGTGTTGGCTTGCGGCCCTTAACCACATCACAGCGCACAGTCAAATATTTTCTCCAACCAGACCGTCTCACTGAGAATGAGAGCACACAGGATCGATTTGTAAAGAGGGACCCTCCATCTGGGAAAGTGAGCATTCAGAAACCTGTGGTGGAAAGTAACTAAGTACATATACTCAAATACAGTGCTTTGTTTGAGTATTTCCATTTTTATGCCTCTTTTTACTTCCACGCCACTACATTTTAGAGATACTTTCCTTTAAATTCCATTTATTTGACAGATTTATTTCCTTTTAAGGTGGAGATTTTACACAATGGATAACAGCACACATAAAAACAACACATTGTTAATGATTAAATTGCTGGTTTTCAGCCCTTTTGGCTTCTGACGTGTTACTAAAAGCAATGTGTTGGCGGGTTCAGATTTTCAGATGTCTAGGAGTTGCTGACAGCTCCAGCAAATTGTAATTTTTTCCGGCTAAACTTCTTACATGGTTTCATTTAAATAACTGTTCAAATGATCCAACATCTTACAAAAAAATCAAAGATTACAGAACAGTGAAAAGTTTAAATCCTTTTCTACTTTTACTTTAGCAGTATTTTAAGTAGAGTTTTAAATGCAGGATTGGAATACTTTTACTTGGCTTTTACTTAAGTAAAGGCTTTGAATACTTCTTCCACCACCGTCAGAAACAAAAGGTCTCATAGAATGAAACTCTGCTTGTTGGCAGCTTTTCTAAAATCTTCAGGGAGTCTCACGTGATATTTGCATGAATGGAAACGCAGCGTTGTTTTTAGTGTCAAATGGGATTCGATCCGCTCTAGGCTTTTATTATGTTTTCTCAAAGATGTCTGTTAAAATGTTAAATGTTCCAGTGCACTTAGAGCGCTGAAGATTTAGAAGCAGTGGCAGGCTGTTTTCACCACAGATTTTGCCTCTGGGGCAACATGCAATGTGTCCTACTTTCTTCGTGGAGGTTGTTGGGTCTCAGTGCAGCTTGTGAGAAAGACTGCAGACACTACTTCAGGCTAAGAGAACGCCGCCAACTCCTCTGAATTTTTGGGTAAACTCATCATCTAGCTGTTTTTACTTAGATCTAATTCTCCTGGGGATGCTAAAAATGACCATCGATCAAATATGCCGTAAAACCTGGAGCTCTTTGTGGTAAAGACAGAAATAAAATATCATTTATTGACTTTAGAGGTTCATTGTTGCCACTGTAGATGGTAGCTTTGCAATTTTTTTTTAATATCAGTTCAAGCAGAGTCAAGTCACTGATAGAACAGACATTAACCAGTGTAGTGTACAGCTAAGACAGAGTAGATTCATTATACAGAAAATTTGGATTACTTAAAGAATGAAATATTGATATCATATTAATAATGTATATCACAAATAATCCAGTGCCAGTAACTATATGATTGATACTCCAACATAGGAACAAGATAGTCAGGGTTACAGACTTCCCTACCATGTGCTTACAGGAGTATTTGAGTGTAATTTATGCAACAAAACACATATTAACAAAGGCAAAGATGAATTTGACTGTTAGCATTACTACTTGTCAAGTTTTTTTTTAATGATTTGCTATAATAAAGTCAGCGTGAATTCTTTTGGTCATAATTATTGTGTAGTGAAAACTGATAATGTGACAGTCTGAATACAAACAGAAGCAAAACATAGAAAGACAAACTAAAGTAAGAGCAAATATCAAATCTCAGTTTAGTTTTAAAGGCCAAAGAACAAAAATGGGGTTTCAAATGACTTTTTAAAGGGTCTCGTGTTGGTGAATATCTAATTTGAAAGGACATTTTTTTCCCAACTGAGCAGCAGCTACTGCAAATGATTGAATCTCTATCTTAGGACAACAAGGAGTATCTGGTGGAAAGACCTGGGATTATGTCAAATTAAAAGATCACAGTTAAGGAGCTGCTAATCCTCTAAAATATTAAACTAGAAGCCAATGGAGAGAAGTCAGCAAAGGCTATATATGTCTTTGCTGATGTTTGCCTGTCAGAAGCCTAGTGTCTGCATTTTGGACCAGTTGTAGCTGAGAAAGCAGAGGCTGGTTGACATCTGAATAAAGACTATTGCTTCCAGAGATGAGATAAAGGCATGAATCACCTTCTGGATGAAAAAAAAAACACTTTTCAAGGACTCTAAGCAGCGATAAACTGGGCCTGACAACTGAATTCATTTGTTTGGAAAGGAGTTATTGTGGGTATACAAAGGACTGAGGTCATTGCTGAGGCTGGTGTGGAGGTTCATGGGTGCAAAAATCACATGTAGCATACTGAAATTAATCAAAAAATATTAAGTCTTTGTCAAGAAAGTGACTAGTGCCCGAGTAAGTTTTTCCTTTGAAACCAGTAATGTGCTGAGTTCCATCCTGTAAAACCTCCCTCTGAGGTCACCTGCAGTATGTTTCTTAGTACCAGCTAACCCATGGAGAGCAGATGAGTATTTAGCATTTTTCCAACAGTCACACCTGTATAGTTTTTGACTAAATCAGAATTTTATCCATTGCTATGGGCTTGGCATGCATAATAAAGATCAGCAATTCTCCATCATATTATTGTTATAGTACTTTCAACGCAGTGGCTCTATATTTCAACAGCCTCACGTGCTTCGTCAGGCTGTATTAGTTTTTTCCATTGCAAGAGATGCCTGCATCTTCTATGAACCAAATTCTCTCTGCAAGGCACGTCCTCTTTGCAAGAATCAGTCCACTTCCTATCACCAACATGCCGATGCGGTAACGCTCACGTAAGAACTAAAAAGATGTGAAGATATGCATCGTACATATCAACACGATCTCAGTGAGAGGGAGAGTTGCACCAGATATTTCAGTAGTTGCTGACACATGTTCATTCAGAATTGGTTCTTATTCATCAGAATGGTATGAATAATTTCAAATCCAGTGACAGAAATACCACCAGAACACGCATGGATTAACCCACTAGATTGCGTCCTGGGGCAAAAAAGAATGGTTGGATCACTGATGCCGCCTTCCTTCCATTGTAGGTACATTGTGTAAATACCCACAGAACATGACAGTTTTGTTATATTTTGCCTTAAGCCTCCGGAGTAGTACATAAATAATTAAAGGTTCATATCTGACACAGGGCCCATTCATAAGACACCATTAGTTAATTAACATAAACTAAAAATGACCTGCTTAAGGCCCTTATCATATCAGATGATACTCTGACCAAGCAGTGCATCTACCAAACCACTTTGCACCAACCAGTTCTCAAAAAGCAACTCACACACACTAAATTTGGACTTTTCACCCACAAATCATGAGTCTCAGAGCAGTTGTGGCCTCAATGTCAGTGTCTTCTTCTTGTAACACTGGTTTTATTGCTCCATGTCTCTGCAATCGCCTTAAACAGCTCTAATATTCTTTTCTTCACTTAATTCCAGCAACAATACTGGTCTTGCTCTCTGCTGTGATGGCGGGCGGAATAGATGCAAAACTATAACTTGCAGCAGACTAACTTGAGCTACAGATTTTTCCACATGCTCTATCTGTCTCACCGCATTCAAATGAAAAGTCACTTTGGCTTGTTGAAATGGGCATTATTCGTTGCATTAAAAGATGCCGGTGAAACAGAGCAGTTTTGTGTTTTACCACATTGCACTCAACATGTGGAGCAGTAAAATCTGCCTCTAACCTCAGACACCTCTTGTCTTCCACATGTTCCGGCATTTCACCTCAGATCTGGAAATTATAATAAGGTGCACTTGCTAGAAAGTAGGTCAGGGCCGGAGCTACCTTGTTGAAATATTGCTCAGGGAATCCTCCATGTCTTCCTGACTGTCCTTTGAGTGTGAGCTAGGAGCATAGGAGTCACAGTGGAACACTAAATGAGGTGCTGAGTGTCTTTCCAGTCTCAGATGTGGAGGTCCAAACGTCCTGAGATTGACCAATTCAATATTCTCATAGGAAACTGAAGGGGGAGCAAATCCAGTGATTCTCTACCTTATAGTATTGAAAATAAGCCCTCAAAAGAATAAGAGGTTTGATATTCTGCCGCTGCATAAATCAGCAGAGGAAGTGGTTTCTGATAATAATCTTTGTTTCTTGTGACTTTTGTTAAGTTGTTGCTACGGTCTCAGATCAAACCAGTGACACAGTTGCTCAGACACTTCTGGATGGGTTTTACCAGTAAAAAAGTGCTTACAACATGCTGTATGTCAATGCTATCCAATATCCAACAAGCAGCTCTGATATAGTATCCTGCATACTGACTTCTATAACATGACCTCGTTATACAGCCTCATATGTACTCTTTCTTTTACACTTTCAGCTCTGCTTGTCCAGCAGGTTTGGAGAGGGAAAAGTGCGGAGGAATGGAAAAGGAGAACAAATGAGCAAACCACCGAAATGACTTGAACAAATGTGAATAATATGAAATTTCCACTTCCTCCGAGTTAAAAATGAATTCCTGTATGGTTTTGCTGAATCTGTACTTATTGCACACAGTTGCTTGAAATTGCAGTTATGCATATTTTGTTAAAGAGGTGAATTCAAGCCCTCTCTTTGCTCCAAATACTATCCCTCAATTTTGACAGTTTACTCATCTTTTCCGCAGGTTTTAGTGCTTTTGCAGCAAAACACTCTTGCAGCAATGGTATGAAGTTAACCTCTTTTCTGTTAAAACTTTGACCTTTGCAACAACCTGCATAAATAACATCCTACAACTGTGTCCTACACCTGTGTGATTGTCTCTTATAATGAGGTATTGTTAGGAATTAAAATTTTTAAGATTCCGAAAGATGCTTTTCACCTCAGACATATCCTGCATCATTTCAAAATTCATTTTGCCAGATCACGAGTGACCTGTAATATTAGAACTCTGAGACCTTGAAGGGAATATCATAGTGAGACTGCTGCTGAAAGCCAGATGCTTGAGACATGAATCATTGTGGCAAACAAGTGATTGTTCATTTTTTAGGCATTTGAAACTAAAGAAGTACAAGGTGAAACACTGTTTCCTTTCCCGAGGTCATAATATTCTTCTCCTGTGCATGTGGCCTTTCTGCACCATAACAACATGCATCTGTAGCTGTACTTCCTCACGCAAACAATATGTCAGTGTATTGTATTGTTTTTTTTTACACGGTTAAACAGTTATTTGGGAATATTTGTTGCATGTCTTTTTCCTAACAGAGCGTCTACACTGTCACTATCTACTATGTTATAGGTGAAAATGTTGTTTCCTCCTCAGTATTTCTTCATGCTTTCTCCTGTTTATTCTTCTGTCTTTCTTAATGTCTTTTTGAACTATTATTCTAAATGACTTTGGAGTCACAGCTAGGTCAGTAAACAGGAGGTGTGACACTGATATATAGCTGCTATTAAGTGAATGACTAAGCTGTTGGTGTCATGCTACTCAAATAATGAATCATAATGAAAAAAGGCATGCCAGATTTGGTGCATTCGATTAAAAAAATAAATAAATTCAACGTTATTCTGGTGTGACGCCTGAGAAATTGTCATATTTCTGCAATTAAGTGGCTTCGATGCTCGATGTAAGTTCGAACAGTAGATTATCATGATGAAAGTCCAGAAATGTAAAGAGAGGCTCATTAGAGTGTTATTGTTTAGTCAAAACTAGCAGAAATCAAAAGGAGCATTTCTAGTAGCACGGTGGTCTTTAGGGAGGAAATGAGGCATGTTCCATTTTCACAATCAAAACCATAAATAAACGGACACGCAAAGCATGTCCCCACACAGACTAGTAAAGTCCAGGCATAAATGCACCCACACAAACATACTTATCCCCCTAGTGTCTGATCACAGCTGTCAGCAATCATCAGATAAGAAGCACTCATCTGTTTTCTTCATTGTAAAATCTCCTTTAATGACAAACACAGACTGTCTGCCTCTTCTTCCACCTCGAGGCAGACCACTTGAAAGATACACACTCTATTGTTCTCACTTTCATCCTCTTTATCCACCTCCTGTCTGTCCACTCTGTATCCAAATACCTCCAAATACCTGTCTTTTCTTATCCCCTCTGACTGCCAAATACTCAGAATACCAGTGTCCTTTCCCATCTGGTGGGACCAATCTAGTCGAGGTTTCCTGTGTAAAAGTGAACTCTGGGGAACTGAACACTGAGAAGCTTGGCCTCAATAAAAGAAGTATCCACAGAGCAGGTATTCCTACTTTACACAAATAGATGATAGTAGATATGTTTTATTAATCGTAAAATTCTTTGTAAAATCCCCACATTGCAAAAGAATACATTCTGACTAAAGGAGGAGTCAAGGATGTGGTCTGATTCATATCTTAAGTAGAGAAATGAAAGATAAGGAAGACAGATTGAATGTCCCACTTATTCAACCGCATCTTTAACACACCCAACTTGAGTTTGCTTGTTTTCATCTCTTCCGAGGACTTTACACTTATTCTAACGACAATCGTAACCAGATAACGCCTAACTTTAAGCTAACCTTCCACTACTTTATGCTAAGTCTTCATACCGAAAGTTACTGATATACGTTAAGGGGACTTGCTTTATGCATTGGGACTGTGTAAATAGAACTACGGTATACAACAGAAATGAGTGCAATACCATAAAAATTCAAAATGTCTAAAAACTGTATCACCTCTCAATGACTGCATTACTTCTAAGTTGACAAATAGAGTATTTTCTAATAATAACAATGGAAAACAAATACATTAGAAAGACTTTATTGAAAATGCAGGTCCTAAAGTAGAAACTAAATGCAAAAAAAGTGAATACACTTGTGATCATTGACACACAAGTTCGTAAACTTCTAATTCCTGACACTTAATTCAGTACGTCTGTGATTTCGAATTAGCTTAACTGAATAAATATGGTTATAAAATGGCCTGTGAACATCGGAACTTGCTCAGTTTTTGACCTATGTACTGTATCCATCTGCATGTCTGTATCATGGCCCCACATGGAAAAAGACTTGCCAAAGGAACTGAAAGGGTTTTCACAACGATGGAAAAGGATACAGGATGATCGGTGACTAATTAAGAGTCAGCAGAAACACAGTTGCTGCAGTAACCAGGATATAAAGAAGGAGCGATAGTACCACTTATCAGAGCAGCAGTGTTTGTTGTCCTAAAACGACACCAAGAACAGTGCATTCCTTGTACAATCTAGCTCTAAAAAAGACGTGTGTCACTGCGTCAGACTTGGTACAAAGCTTTCCAGTCAAATCAGAGTTGTTGTTACAGCTCATAATTTCAACCTCTATGGACACCAACCTAGAGAAATACCTTTGTTTGTTGTTTATTACAAAACTACCAGATTAAATTTTGTTAAAGGACCTGAAAAGAAGCCTGATGGATATTTCTTGGTGAGATAAAAAAGGTAAATTTGTTCAGATGGTTCAGATGGGGTCCAGCTTTGGTGCAAATCTCGCCAGGACTACCATAGTGAATTCATAGTCCTGGCATTGAAGCACAGAGTTGGGAATTGATGCTTTGCGGCCGCCTGAGTGCAACAGGTGTTCTGCAACATGAATGTCTGTGGATATACCAAAATTCTGGCCGCCAGGATGACTTCCAGTCTGCAGAAGTTTGGCTGAAGAGGAACATTCCAGCATGATAACGATCCAAAACAAACTACCAAAATCACACAAGTTTCTGACTTGAACCCAATCGAACACATTTGGGGCATTTTGAAGAGAAATGTGACGCAACACAACTCATCCAGTAAAGAGCAGCTAAATAAAAATGTTTGAAGAATGGTTGATGGTCTCTTCAGAAATTTGCGCAGCAGTGGTATTCTTAATGCCGAGCAGGACTGAATCTGTAATCAGAAACAAAGGTGGACAGATAGTCCATGGGCGAGGACCCAAAATTCCCCGTATTGGTACCACTTGAGGTGGCCAATTCTTTTTGGTCTTTTTAACTTGCTATATGTCTCTAGTTCTAATTTCTGTTACTAAGTTGAACTTTCAAATGCTTTTGCAATTTTAATTCTAATTGCATTTTTAATCAGTTCCATCTCAGGAATTGTGCTTTTCCTAAATTCAAAGGTAATTTTAATAAGATAATTAATAACAAGATGAAGTACCTGAATAATAAATGATCTGACTCTTAATAATATAAAGTGTACTGACTTCACTGCAGGGCCTGTATTTTTGTTACAGTAAATTTAAATGTTGTGGATAAGTTCATAAGTATAAGATACAAGTAGATTTTTATGTGATATTGCACCATTTGCTGTATACTGTATGTCTCCACAACCATGTGAGTTCCAACTGCGAATAACACACACACACACAGACCAATTTAGAAGTGGCTTTGGAAAAACAAAGCAAAAGGACATGGGATTCACTTTAGACCCTTTGTCCCACCTGCAGAGCAGAGCAGAGCAGGCAAGGCGAGACCTCAAGCCTAGCGGAGCAAGCTAAAAATCAAAGAGGCTACCTGTCACCGTGTTCCTCTGTGAACACGACCTTATTATGGGGATAATGACTTTTCCAATTCTGTCCTAAAAAACTGTAGAAAAGAGAGAAAGAAAATCTGCTCATTAGCCATCACAAAAATAGAGATGGGTCCTGAACTCAGCAGGCTATACGGTGGATACCATGACCCAGTGTGACATTGTCAGACCAAACCGGTCCACATCTGGCACTTCGATCACTTCCCTCAGCCACACCGGGGTTAACAGGAATGTCTAAATATCAGCTTACCATTCCTATTAATTACACCTGACCCTTTCTTTGCCCTCCATGAAAAGGGCTGATGTATTAGTCTTATGTTGCCTACTTACAGACCTCTTTTGCACCACAGTGAAAGTCTATACAGCACCCTTTCATAGGTCTGTTTTTGTTTCCACACTGTTTGACCGACACGGTCTTCTTTCAGAGGTGCTCTCTGTGGTCTGAACACTGGATCTGTGTGCTCAGACAGACGGACTGATGAGGAGACGCTGCGCTGAAAAGGTATTCTGCACATACTTGAGTGCATGCATACATCTCAATGTGCTAAAGACAGAGGGGCAGTTGTCACCCGGTGTTACATCTCTTGGTACCCTCAGGCTCCTCATGTCTCAGTCACTATTACATGCTGTAAAAGAGATTCCGTCTGCCTGTGTCTTTGTTGATGAGGAATAAAAACTAAGGTAACCGTCTGAATTTAATAAGTGACAGTTCTCAAAACTTGGTTGTGGCATAGCAACTGTAACTAGACAGGCCTATCAAGCTTTTCCTGTATGTTATTAGTGTGCATGGAACTGTATAGTTGTTGTACAAGGGTACTTCAGAAAGTACCTGGAAACAAGGAATATAACTCCCATTTTGGGGCACAACAATATACTATAAAGCCTTATATCACTGTCCACAATAACTCAAATGTTTGTGGTAATTTCTCTGCAAGTAAAGGGAAGGTTTGAGGTGGCATGCTGTTGCTCCAGCACAATAAGCCTGTCCACACAGCAGAGGAGACAGAAGCAACCAAATGTGGTTATGAACTGCTGGATTTGACACCGTCTGACTTCTGTCTGCTTCCCAAACTGAAATCCTGCTGTGGTGGCCATTTTCTAAATGATGATGATGATGATGAGCATGCTGTTGAGGAACATCTGGAGGCACAAGAAGCGACCTCTACTGCGAAGCTTGAACATAGGTGGACCAAGTGCGTTGAAGTTGAAAATGTTGAAAAATAATGCTTAAACTGTCTTTCTCCTGTCATGTTTTCTGGTAAATCTGAGACCTTTCTGAAGCACACCTGTAAGTGTACTGAAGTAAAGGAAATGCAGGGTGCTTGTTTATGTGTGCTGGAAACCTTAGCATGTTTGGCTGATGAGCGATGGCAAAATTAGAATTTAGTAATTTAGTAAAAGCTTATTCACATAAAATTCCATTCTAAATAGTACTGTAGGATGTAATACTTAAAAATTTTGGTGGACAGTTTTGCTGTTATTCACATTTGTTATTGAAAAGCACTTTGGCTCAATGTCTGTTGCCTTAAATGTGCTACATAAATATCTTGACTGGACTTGAGTGGTGTTGCTTTCCAGGCAAAGAACATCCATCCATCCATTATCTATAAACCGCATAATCCTTATTAAGAGACAAACAAGCACGCTCACATTCACACCTGCGGACAGTTTACAGTCATCAGTTAACCTCAGCATGTTTTTGGACTGTGGGAGGAAGTCAGAAAACCCGGAGAAAACATATGCATGCAGAGGGAGAACATGTAAACTCCACGCAGAAAGATCCCAGGCTGGGATGCAAACTGGGATCTTCTAGCTGCTCAGGCGACAGTACTAACCACCTGTGTACCTGACAAGGAACATGTCTTGTTAAATTACATTAAGGTTCATAAATTTCAAGTAAACTCAACTTTCAACTGTCTGCTTTTCATCTTTTCACAATTTGAATGTTCACTCAACTTAAATGAAGTTATTAAAATTAGTCAAAACTCTCCAGAGAGTCATCCACTTTCTATTTTGAAATAGAGAAACATGTTAACCTGCTGCTCTTCTTTGATAGTTGGTGTAGTTGGCAGTTGTAAGTTCTGGCTCTTTTTGTCAGTGTGACTTAACATCTGTTGATTAAACATGTAAGTGTACTGAACTTGTTCTGTTAGGCTTAATCAGCATAGGCTGGTTGGTTTTACAGTTTCACAACTTGAAAACTAGTTATTTCACTTAAAGACCTTTGAAGACTCAGGTGTGTTTCAGGTTTTAAGTTGAAATGTAATGTAAAAGAAAGTAGTTCTGTCTGTTATGCAATACTGGGAATACAAACAGTAAAGCATAAATCTAACCTTATATTTCGAGGACAGCTGTACATGAGAATAAATGAATAATTCTGTTCTTACGTAGATCATGACTGGTGAGGATGATGACATTTTGCCTGCAACACACAGCTGTAGCTTCAGCCTTTTGGAAGTAGCCAATAGGTGCACATTTACGACTCCCTTTGCAGGATTCTTTATTTAAATCAAATCACTTGATGCATTAAAAAGTCAGCTGGAGACAAGTTTTCACCTCACTGATCAATTGTTAGCTTTATTAGCCAGCTTCCATCATTCTGGCTGGAAATCGGGAGCTCGCTTTTGTTAATCTCTGTCTGGAACTAAGACCAAATTACAAACAGTTTCATATGGTGAAGATAGTTCTGTTATCAGTAAACCACATGTGTGAGAATGGAAACAGTGACGTGCCAGGATAGTCACTTGTCTTGTAGATGGACGTCAGGAGGAATAACATCTGCAATACTTCGAATCTACAAGCTTTGTTAAAGAACTTCTGAGAAGACTAAAAGAAGAACGGCGTTTATTTTAGTAATCACGAGTGTTTTTATACCATTTCCACACTTTTGACAGCTTCTCTTCAACGGCTTGATGAATAGCATAACTTAAGACGTGGAAGCTTTCATACTGGTATCACTTTTCTTGCAAAAAATATTTTAAAAAATGTGGCCTAACTGTTTTGTTGGAATTCCCATCTTCTCATTATACTGGTTTAAATCTGATACATCTAAATATGAATCCCATGTCCAAAGCGGATAGACAGCATATGTTTTTTGGATTGAAACGGTTTGAGCAGAACAGAAAAACACCCATAGAGCTGACATAATTTATGACGTTCAAGGCTCAGTCAGATGCTTTGTCTCTTTTCTCTCTCCTTTTCCCCCGAGCCATGTTACTTGAGTAGAGGCTTGATTTTAGCAAGAAGTCACCTGTGTGCGTGCTTTTTTTAGGTAATTACATGCAGTCAATAATAACATCTAATCTCCCAATTCACACTTTGCCTGTTCAGGTCAGAGTTGTGACTGGGAGACTTCCAAAACCTAATTCCCAGCTGTGTTATATGAACAAAACTGCAGACAAGAACCTAAGGATTGGCCCCTGATGTAGCATTTCACTAAGAAGTCGTGGCCTTATAGTGGAAGAACCAGATTATTTGCTGGAGATGTAATGCCGGAGAATTAGAGCACATTCTTCACAGAAAGCTGTCAAACAAGCAGAAGCAAGACAAATCAACATAAGATCCTAGAGGTTTGACTCATAAGATCTAATATCCTGGAGCTTTGGTCAGTGCAGTGGGACCGACGGTCAGATGAGAAGCCAGAGTTTGCATCAGAGAAATGTTTGTCTGTGCTGGGAAAGTGGACTTTTTCTTTTTTTTAAAAAAATTCCTTTTTCTATATCTAATGTGTCCAGCACACACACAAACACATGGTTTCCTTTCAATGGCTGAACACATAAAAGTGTTTTGATTGCAGTGGAGGTTGAAGAAAGACGGAAAACACATTTTTCAGTATTTCCCAACATCATGTGTGTGCGCATGATTTATGAATATTTACTCCAAATTGACATGTTTATACCTCTCTTTTACCATATCAACTCATGCCAGTTAAGTCAATACAGCTTACTGTGCACATTCTAATACAAAGTGGGTGATTATGATGCTTCTTCTGGTCTTTTCTTGGGCAAAAATATGTTTTGAATGAATCTCCACTGTAATGTCACAGCATTGTACAGTTACATCAAGATTAAATGAAAATGAAGAATATATTCAGTCAGGTAAAAACACACTCACTGACTCTATATCAGCTCAGTCAGTCAGTTCGTTTTTACTGTGCAATACCTGTCAAAGCTTATTTAAACAGCCTAAATTGTGAGGAAGCAGTGAAAGCCTCAGTGCTTTGCAGAAATCACAGGTGCATCCAAGAATGCTTCCTATTCTCTGCTGTCTTGCAGAATCTCTCCAGGTATCAACAGTCAGATCTGTGTATCTGTGCAACATTGCTCCTCCGTCTGTAAACATACCGCTGAGAAAACTGAAAAAATGAATATATGAATTATTGTTTGTGCTACTTTACTACAAACAGCTAAAGCTCACCTCACAGATGTTTACGAGACTTTTTTACTTTCATACCGACTCAATCAACTCAATTAACTCAATTAACCATCAAGTTATATATTTATTGTGTATTTTAACAGGATAGATCATGACTTGTTTCGTAGCTTATTCGTGCAACAATCTAAAAGATCTGCTTCAAATAAAGCATCTCTGAGTTTTTGCATGAGTGGAACCAAAAGTAGTTATACATCCAATCTCTTTAACTTGAGCAAGGAGCTTTTCGTTGTTGATTTCACACTATGAGTAACCTCATGTGTACGTGCATCACTTGTTCTGTTGTTTCCTTTTCTGTGGAAACTGAATGAGTGTCAGCATCAAGATTGATCAAACACTCAACTTCAACATAGTCTGTCACAGCCCCGATACTGAAATTTTCAACAGAGTTGTTCAGTTAGCATGCGTTGACAGTTTTAAAAATCATTCACAAATCATTTTGATTCAGAGCATTAATCCTACCACATTATTTTTTTAACAGCAAAAATCGTTATTCTTGTTCATCAAAGTGCCAGTAGGATATGCTATTAGATCTTCATTGTCACTGTGAAAGTCAGATGAAAAGACGGTTTAGAAGCTCTTGAATTTAGCAGCATCAATAAAACAACACAAAGGCATTAAAAATATGCTAATCATGTGCCAGGTTTTGTCGGAAGAAAAAAGCAAAAATATCCTTTCTTGTTTGAGAAACTGATTGACAGTGTAGGATTTTAAAACTGCAATGTAATTAATGTAAATACCTAAAATGAATAAATGGCACTCAACTCTCTCTAGCTTTGGTTGCCATTACAACACAGATAAAAGTGCGAAACTGGAAGACCAATTGTCCTCTCTTTTGTGATGTGTGACTTCACAAAGCAGCCAGTTTCACACAGAAACTTCATTTGATCTTCTTTTGCTTCTTATCTTCAACAAGTTTTATGAAATTCATCTCGACAGTGTTTGCTTAATCTTACTGCCAGACGGACAAATAAATGAACAGGACGAGCATCACATGCATTCTGTTGCACTGAGAGTGTCAAAAAAACTGATCAAATCTCGTTTTGTGTAAGTAGATTATTTTCATCCTATGAGGTCAGCGATACATGAGCTAAAGTGAAACCAAGCTTGTGTTTGGGAACAGGATTAGTGACATCTTCCCACTGTAGACGCTAAGCTATAGACTTAAAACTAAATTCTTTTCTTGCAGAGAGGCGCTTCTGTTTGGTCCTCATAGTGCTGGGCCAAAAGTCACTAAGCAAACCAGAATCCTGCTACAAAATCCACGTCTGCATGAACACTCCAGATGTAGCATACAGCTGTGTGGACAAGTTGTGCTTAATAAACTTGATGGAATAACCAAAAAATGAAACAGTAGAGATAAGCTCTGTAAGAACATGTCTAGAGTTAACTTGTCAGCCACAGACATGAGTCAGCTACTATCAGGATGACTGTTGGATGCAGTCGGTGTCACCTCAGCTCTGGTCTCAGACAATAAACTGCTGCTCCCATATGTGATTTCAGTTAAACACACAGTTTGATCTATTGTGACCGTTCTAGGAATGTCTGTTTCTCTGTCTGTTGGTTTTTATTGTTGTCATTTTCCTTTCTTCTTAATAAACATGTAATTTGCACTTTGATTGATGGCGGCTATTGCATTCCCTCTTTCCTCGTTGCTATGTCCGATGGCTAAACCAGCCCGTCCTCTCAGCCCCGTGGTCCTCATAAAAGTGACGGGCTAACGGGAAAGGCCCTGTTCTACCAGGCAAGTTCCTCTCTGCATTTCCTCCTGTAATTCCCATTACTGCCCTGGACTCCAGAGCTCACATCCCACAAACCCCGTTGACTCATTTCCCTCCCATCCTCCCCTAATTTTCCCTTTAATTCCTTCTCTGACACATTAAAACTCTGCTGTACATAATTCAAAACAAATACAGTAAAGTTTATAACTGAGATATAAGAAGGACATACTTGAGTCTGAGAAGGTGATGCAAAAAAAATTAAACCTGTAGCCATCACTGTTTTAAGCATTGCAAATATTTATAATTGTATTGTTGCATTCTCATGTTTAATCCCTAGCCAGAGCAAAAAATCCACATTCCCATTTCATTTATCACTGCTAGCTAAAATACAGCCGTATATTCAGTGCAGCAGTCGCCTCACAAGTGTATTTTCCCGTGTATTTGCCAAAGTGAAACAAATGGGTCTGTAGAACCCACAAGCTATAAACAGACATTATGAATTGCATTTGATTTATGCTGCACATACATTTTTCTAATAAAGAAATTATTCAAGTTTGGCTTCCAGGCTTAAAAGAAAAAGACTCAACTGTTCTTTTTTTTTGCTATAATGCTGATTTAGAAAAAAAATGCAGTCATTTTTTTTTGCTATAATGCTGGTTTCGAAAAAAATCCAGTCTTTTTTTTTCTCCCACAGAATCCTAACGACTTCTTCATTCCTCTGGTAGCTCAGAGGTTTCATTTCACTTTGAGTTCCACAAACCACACTTTCAAACAATTCCTATTTTTATGCACTGTCTTATGACGTGATAACATCGGACTAATGTTACCTTTGGGGCCGTGTGACAGACTCAGAGGCTCCTCGGAGAAAGCCGGGGCTTTGAACAGAAAATCTCAACAGAGATCTTTGAAGCTGTGAGTGATGCCACGGAGACATCGGTGGAGATATTATGACCAATTATATCACATCACATTTATATTTGATCTTTGCACCCCGTGTACAATTATGAGTTAATCTGTGGCCTTGAGAGGTGGTTTTTCATGTGATGTAAATTTATGGAAATGGAAATCCAAGTCAACTTATTTGTGATACAAAGAGTGTTCAGGGAAAAGCATTGCTTAGCTAAGAAAAGTCATGACTTCACTTGAAAAATGAGTCAAGCACAGTAACAAACGTGCCTTTTTCACATCTTATCATTCATACCATGGTTTTACTTTCATCCCAGCTAAGATATCAACTTAAACTACTTACACCTATTTATTCACTCAATTATACATTTTGCCCCATAAAGATCTACATTTAGTCAGACTATGGAGGTGATAAATATGCCCTTCCTGTGAATGAGGTTCAAAGCCACATCATTTGCATATGCAAACTACACAAACACTTCCTTCTACCTCGAGTACAAGGAAGCATTGAAAGACTGAAGCCATCAGCCACTGCTCTTCAGTAGCTCAGCTGGACTCTGATCTCACCATGTTCATCAACTGTAAGCTGGCAATGCTGATACTTGTGCTGACTCTCTGTGGTCAAGGTAAGCTAATTGGTGTTTTTAGGGTGCTACATATACACTTTCATACTGCAAGTCATTATTGAAAATATTTTACACTACAGCACGTGTATGAGAAACTGCATTCTTCATATAGAGATGATTATGGTTTTTTTCCCCTTTTGCCAGCATATGCAGGGAAAATCTTTGGAGGCCATGAGGTTGTGCCACACAGCCGGCCATACATGGCGCTGTTGGTGAGGACCATGTCAGATGGTAGCACAAAACACTGTGGAGGATTTCTTCTGAATGAGGATTTTGTGATGACTGCAGCCCACTGCCAAGCCAAGTCAGTTTAACACACTTTGTGCTTTACCTGCAGACACAGATGTTACCAAATATTCTGGGTCCTCAAATAGACTTTCTCATTCCAGCTACAACCTAGGGTCATTCACTGGGACTTTGATTTAAAATTCATCAATCTCTGACATGTATTTGGTGACTATGCGCCATGGTTTTTCATGTTTGTGATAGATATTAAGTCTCTTAATATTTCTGTCACATTTTTATATGTCATTTTGTCATTTCAGGACTTACACAGTCTTACTAGGAGTTCACAATATGGACAAGAATGAAAAAAGACAGAAAATAACTGTGGAACAAACATTTCCACATAAGGATTACAATGAAAAGACATACGTCAATGATGTCATGCTTCTTAAGGTAAGAACATAAAGAGAAAATATTG
Organism: Amphiprion ocellaris; assembly: GCF_022539595.1. Lineage (NCBI taxonomy): Eukaryota > Metazoa > Chordata > Actinopteri > Pomacentridae > Amphiprion > Amphiprion ocellaris. Next base: position 38,569,459 of record NC_072767.1, read on the forward strand.
TCTGTTTATGCTTTTTCCAAATTTGTTTTGCATTGCAACTAATATATCAGATATCCTAATCTATAGTAGGCCTGGAATATTGCAGGCATATTATACCAAAGCATGAAATGTGTTAGACAAGAGGCAAATGTGCACAGAAGAAATGTCTGGTTCACATGTGTGCTACTTTGTTCTTTTTTCTTCCTCAAGCTGAGCTCCAAGGCAAATTTCAGTAAGAATGTGAAACCCATCGCTCTTCCACCCGGCAATTATGACTCCCTTCCAAAATCATGTAGCGTCTCAGGCTGGGGAAGAGCAAACAGGAGCAATCAATATATGTCACCCATACTCATGGAAGTCAGTGTGGAACTGATTAACGATGACAAATGCACTCAAGGAAACATGTACTGCTCTAAAGGAGAAAAGGGACCGGGGGAGGTATGTGACACGTGCAAACAAACTTTGGTCATTAATGATAATTGTTTCACTGTCGATCTGAATCCCATACTGTGTGTTTCAGGGAGACTCTGGTGGTCCACTGGTCTGTGAAGACAGTAAGGCCTATGGGGTTGTGTCCTCCACCTTCAAGCCAGATTCTGGTGGCCCTGAAGTGCATAGGTACGCTAAGATTCCTGATTACAGAGGCTGGATCGTGTCAACAGTTAAAAATGCTCTGATGAAGGTCTGATGCATGTGACACCTGGGTTTTACTGTGTGCATTACAGAAATAATAATTAATTTGCTAATATCCGGTTCTTCCATATTAATAACACTGCAGATCAGAAGTCTTGGCTTGCCTGCTTTAGAAAGAAATAATCAAATGACACCTAGCTTTGATGCTTATAAGTCACACAAACACAAATTTTGTTTCTAAATATGTGAATTTAATTTGGTTATTGTACGATGGCTTTTTCTTGTACAAATCCTTTCTTTGCTGCTGCAGGGGTTACAATTTGGCAACTATTTTTTAACAATAAATTTCAAATAACTGAAAATTTTATAATGAATCCACAAACATTTTCTTTGAGGCTGTACTTTCATCTGTGATGCACAAAAAGTTGTAATACCCACTTAGATTAGACACTGTATGCATTTCTGCTTTAAAATTAAATACATTCAATTTATTATTGCTTTGTGCATGATTTTTTAAAAATTAAATCTGATCTGTTTTGTACCTTATAAACTCTGTATTCTCTCAGCAAGCTGTGTACTCCTCTTCTTGGGCATGAAATAAGGCAACAGAAAAGACAACACTGCCTCCTTGTGGGGAAAGTGAATTGATGCATCTTGAAGAATGTTACTATTCACTTTCATTTATGAGCTTTAAATCTAATCAAGCTAATGGATAGCATGTGCCGTCACTTTTCAGTTACACAAGTGCATCTGTTTCTAATTTTTGACATTGTTTAGACATTTAAAAAAGGCATTTTTCATTTATTACCACTAAGAAATTAGCTACATTTATTTTAGTTTATTTTAACTATAGTCGAATGTCTTTTAATAGCTTTGAATACAGCAGTGATATGAAGAAATGTGTTACAGTACAGGAACTGCTGATTTCATGCACAAGATGTCTTATAGCTAAACAAAAAACATGTTGCAACAAGTTGACATGGTAAAAAACAAACATTTCGATTTTTTAAAAATAGTTTTTACCAGAGGAGGCTTTAAAAACCATTTTATAAGTTCCTTAAGATGCATTTAAACCTTTTAAACATACACTGTACACATATCTGCTTGCATAATCACAAGCATGTTAAACTCAAATATATAGACTACATTAATTCCTTGCTTTAATTAGGTAACTGTGTCCAGCTGACACAGAAATAGTGACCCGTAAATCAGAGATAAGGCCTGATGCCAGAAACAAACTTGACATCTAAATATATATCTGGTCAGGGCAGAAGCTACTCGGTTGAGATAAGCCTTGTATTTCCCAGAGAATCATATATGTCTCCCTGACTGCCTTTTAAATGTAAGTTAAGAGCAGTAGGGTCACAATGGGACACTTTATGAGGTGCTGAGTGTCTTTCTCAACCTCATTTCATCACATCTCTTGATGGCCTGCAATCCTCTTTGAATCCTCTATTCCAAACTCTAATCAGTTCATTCACACTTTGCTTGCTAAGCTCATCTGCATAGAAAGTGAAAGAAATGGATTCCAAATCCTCCTGTGTGCGCACAGTTCAGGCCATAAGTACTGGGACATTCTTTGTCATATGAGAAAATGCCATCAGTAGATTGTGCACGGAAAAATCCTTTGAACACGTAGTGTCCAAATTGCAGGGGTTCAGAAGTGACTGAACACATGGCTGCTACATATTTTTTTGGTCAGTTTTGTGCCATTTCAATGTTGGTTTGACCTTAGAAAGTCAGAAACTCCGAGGTGGAGTTGTCTGTCAATATTCAGAGTAAAAACAGTAGATGACATGAAAAATAATGATTGCAAAGAAAAAATATATACGTATTAAATGTGGTGGGTTTGCCAAAATCAGCATTCGGGTTCATTTTAGCAAAGATAGTTTGCATGTCTTGAACAGAAAATGTATCTGCATACTGGCCCCTTAATAGCTGTGCAACAAGCTCAGAATACTCTCCAGGATGTAGCTGTATGTGTTACCTTGTCAGTGATCAAAACCTCAGGGAATTTACCACAAGATGTAATATCCTCATAAGCAAAGTTCTGTACAGCACTAAAACAAAACTTAAGCTCTATCAGTATTATGGAAAGAGGACAAGGTTGACAGAAAATGAACAGCATGGCCAATTATTGATGATTTCCCCACTGCTGGAAGCAATAGGATGAATGCAGATGAATACAGGAGCAGCCCGTGTGCTAAACTCATCAAAATGCACCAAATATCACTGGACAAAAGGTCAGCATTCAGCAGGACAACATTTCCTCAACAATCAGCCAGCATTTCAGGATGAGGAGGAGAATATCCATGTTTGACTGACTTCACTCTAATTTAATTGAATTCCACTTGCTGACGACTAAAGACATAGAAACCTCACAATACACAGGAATTGAAGGTGTCTGCAGTGCAGGCCTGACAGATGATCACCAGTGTGAGACTCAAAACACCTGCTGATGTCTGACGTGTGAAGAATACAGGCAGTCTGTGACCGCAAAGGATTTCTGACAAAATACTGCATTGATTATTTTGTTTTGCTTTACATGAATCTGTACTTGTACTGTTGAACCCTAAACATTGGGCAGTATGTATTGAATGAGCTCTATCTCCCCATGAAGTTAGTTTAATATTGATGCACAATTTTTTTAAAGGGGTAATTGTTTGAACAGAGTTTCAACTTCAAGTACTTCAGCTTAAACTTAAAATAAAGTACACAAAGTATCAGAAAAGACATCTGCAAGGTGGCAACTCAGAGGAGGCTTGACATGATGTGTCAAAGGGTTAACACCATGTCAGTGACAGAACAGATCTGTTACTAACATCTCAAAGACTGAGACATATTCAGCGGGTGATATGTTGCTGTTTCACAAGTCAGCCAGAGGAAATGGTTTTTGATAGCAATCCATATATTTCCTCCCAATTACAAACAGGGTGAAAGATGCAAGAGCATTTCAAATGCATGTGACAAAGCAATATTCAGAAAGAGAAGAGTCAGATTTTAATAGAATCATAATGTGATGCAGATTTTGTCCATTATCATAAACTTTTGAGGATGATGCAAGTCATAGAAAGTGGATTAATCAAATGTGAAATTAATAAGAAGATGAATCTGTCTAAAAACACTGTGGGGTTGGACTGAACCCTCAGAGTACTAGTTGGTGCAGAGGATATTTGTTTAAATATCGTTTAAATAAAAATTGTTACATAAATAAAGTCTGATGCTAATTAGAACAGTCCATGCAAGCCATTAGCAATATAATCCCTACTGTCAGTATTATTAGTTGCAGAACAGTAAAGCAGTAATGGTCTCTACGCTTGCGTGTTTTCTAATTCACGGTGTTTTAGATGTGTCCTTGTGATGGCTGGTAGTTGGAAGGGGTTGAAGGAAATGTCACTCATCATTTAATCGTTCTCAGATTACATGGTTTCCTGTTTTTTTCCTGTTATCTTGCTAGAGGATTTGCAAACCATAAACTTTACTGGTGCCTTTCTCGTGTCAGTAGAAATTTCCTCCTTAAAGCTATGTGCACAGCTTCCAACAGTCTAAACTTCATCCAGACTTTCATCAGATCTGTGTTTGTAATGATATGAAAGTTTTGAAGGATCGGGTCTGGCCTGTTTTTTATTTATCAGGATTATGAAAATGACTAGAAATGTCGATTGTATGCGTAAAAATATGTTTAAAAAGTCACCCATTTTCAAAGGATGTACTTATTTTTAACACCACTGTAGAGGCTGGGAATTTCTTTCTCATATATTATTATTTTTAGTACTGTGAAAAGCAGTTTTGTTGTAGAACTGTAAAACACATGCCGTAAGCTACTGTCATGTTGCCAAGAAATCTTTTGATCATTACTCTAACTGAGGTTGTTGTGCTGTGATCTGACAGAATCAGCACATACACCAAAAACTTTTAGGCAGTAGCTATAAAGGTTTTTTGATTTTAACAACAAACTGTGGCTGGTTTCACCATTTGGGAAAAATCTCATGGAGAGAGATTTTTTCTTTCTGATAGAGCACAATGACTAAAAGAAAAGGGGTGACCAAAGCATTCTTTTCCCATCATGAGAATAAAAGATAATGAAGCTTTTATGTTTATGAACAATCTTATGAGAATGTGAGGATGTTTCCTTTGGGGCTATGTGACCTCCACAAGAGCCACAGCTTTGGACCCAAACTGCCAAAAGATTTCTTTAAGGCTGTGTGGATATTAACCAAATCCAGATTGCATTTATAGTTTAAAACTTCTAACTTTTGTCAGGCTCAGGAGGTGACAGAGGTGGAGCCACATCATTTGCATATTTAAACTACACAAACACTTCCTTCTACCTCGACTACAAGGAAGCATTTAAAGACCGAAGCTGTCAGTGATGTGAGCCACTGCTCTTCAGTAGCTCAGCAGGACTCTGATCTCACCATGTTCATCAACTGCAAGCTGGCAACGCTGACACTTGTGCTGACTCTCTGTGGTCAAGGTAAGCTTCTTTCAATGGCGCCTAAGCACCCTTATAGCATCCTTCTCCATGAGGGTGTAAAAGAGAATCAGTGCTGTGGTGTTCAGCTCTTGATGACATACAACATATTTTTGTCTCAGTTCATTCAGGAGGAATCATTGGAGGCCGTGAGGCTAAGCCACACAGCCGGCCATACATGGTGCTTTTAAAGACGAAAATGCCAGATGACCCTGATGATGGACACTGTGGTGGATTCCTTCTGAATGAGGATTTTGTGATGACTGCAGCTCACTGTCAAGCCGAGTCAGTTTAACACATTTTATGTCTGGCAGGGATGATGTCAACAATTCTAGAGCCCCTGATAAGTTATCTAATATTTCCCTTGTGTGTTAATACAATGATGCCTTTTTCTTCCCAGATAAGTTTTTGCTCATGTTTCTTTCATTTCAGGTCCTACAGAGTCTTGCTTGGTCTTCACTCATATTACGATAAAAACGGAACACAGGAATTGTCTGTGGTACAATCATTTCCACATAAAGACTATGATGCAAAGCATGTAAAAAATGACATAATGCTCCTTAAGGTAAAAGACAGAATTCGTGTTATTTAAAATCAGTACAGCTTAACAAATACTCAACTGAGTAGAAAGTGACACTAAAATTGTGTACATGTTAACAGTTTTAAAATATCTTTTTGTTTCTCCTCACTCCTGAAGCTGAGCTCCAAGGCAAAATTCAACGAACACGTGAAACCCATTCCCCTCGCAGAAGAGGACAACGGCCATCTGCCAAATTTATGCATGGTCTCCGGCTGGGGGCTGACAGGAAAGGATAACTATATGTCTGACATACTGCTGGAAGTCAATGTAACCCTGACTAACAACAGCCACTGTGCTGGGAGAAAGCTGTACTGCTCTGAGGGACCGACTGGACCAGGAGAAGTTTGTCTATTTTTGTAAAGATCATAATGAGTCCAATGTTCACTTGAAGCAATCACTGATTACTGTATATGCCATTCCAGGGAGACTCTGGTGGTCCATTGGTCTGTGAAGATGGGAAGGCTTATGGGTTGGTGTCCTGCAGCAAGAAACCAGACCTGGATGGCCCGATAGTCTATAAGTATACGAAGATACCTGACCACAAAGAGTGGATCGATACCATCATGCAACATAAGGGAAAGTTCTAATACACGCAACAGTTGATTGATCAAATATTTGCAGATATCATTTGTGTAACATGGCTAAATAAGAATTTTAAGAACTGAGATGTAAGACTGAAGTCTGGAATCTGAATCAAAAGGATAAAATCATATTATTCTGATGTTGTTACGTTCATAATAAACTTGATTTCTGAGGAAGTTTTCGCTTTAAATCAAAAATACAGGTGTGGTAGTTGCTGATAATAGACTTTGTATCATCTGCCCTTTAATACAGCCTCAACAATGTTAAGTGAAATATTGCTTTGTTTATTTGCTTTTTGATTTGCTTAAATGAAAATATAGGATTCATTACATTTGTTTTTTGTTTGTTTGTTTGTTTGTTTTTTACCAATAAACAGTTGCTGTCCAACTGTGTGGTCTCAGAACTTTTTTTCCAGCATAAATGATTAAAAAAAAAAAAACAAAACAGATAATTTATCTTATTCTCTCAAATCCTACATGATCAGGCAGCTCACTTACAGTAAATTAGGAGAAAGTCATAGCACACTGTAAAAGGCCTTTTAATCTGAAACATACAAGCTAAAGCATGCTTAAACCACAGTGCTATAATTAATGAGATAATAGGCTATGTTTTACTGTCAGAATATTTGTGCTGAAAATAATGTGAGGGAAGAATAGATCTGTTGATGACTTGACATCTGTTCTCATCAGTACTACCATTAGTCAAAATTACACTCAAAAACAACAAAACTAATCCTAGCAAGGCCTGTTTCCAACCCCTATTTGTTCAGAGTCTATTGGTTTATTGGAATAATGGAGATTTACCACACCAGAATGATAAATTACACTGGCTAAGGAGAAAAACTGTTTTTACTGAAAGATCTTTATCACTTTTGTTGTTGTTGTAGGTGTCAAAGTGCTCACATGTTGAGTTAGTTTTCCTCCTACTTTTTGGTCTATTACAACACACACCACCTCTCAGTTACTATTGGTATAAATTCCTACCAAGTCAATCATCTGTACCTGCAGTAATTTACATTTTCATTTGCTTAACAGCTATGCTATAGATTTGTCTTTTTTTAAATTTTTTAAATCAAGATAAAATGATTCAACATGCTGAGTATAAAACCAGTATAAAAGTACATATAATTTGTGTAAATATACCAGTATAAAACCTACTTATAAACATAGCAGTGAGACATGTTTTAGTCAAACACATTCCACCACCTGTTTGCACATTTGCTTATGTCAACATCATGCCTTGGATAATGATGATTTAGAGTGATTCGAGTACATTAATGCTCAAAACAGGAAAAAACTAACAAAAGACATTTCAATTTGCTGTCTGTATCAGCTTCACTTTAGCACCACCATCAGGCAGTTTCCGTTTTTACATGTTTTTGTGATCATTTTGGTGACAACATAAATAAATTCTAGCAGTAAATACATGCAGAGCCTCTGTTTAATATATGATAATGTGTATTCATCTTTAAAAATTTGGTAATAGAGGAGAAATGATTTAGTAAGTCAACTAGTTCACCCAACCACTGTTTAGCGAACTATATTTATTCATATGTAAGCTCCAAAGGAATATGAGTTTGTTAAGGCCAAAGAAATGCTCAGTTTTTTCTAAACCTGCTTTCTGAAGTACAGCACTGATGTAAGATATCTGCACGGTTAAGCAACAGTATTATGTTCAAGAACAACATAAGCATGCTTCTTGATGGGTCGTGTACAACTAGATTAAAGTGAAACTGCAAAATTCTAACTCAAATGTTGTAACAGATAGATGGACACATTTAAGGGGGCACTCTGGGAGCTTTTAGAGTTTTCAGAAACAGAGGAAGGCTTGAGGACTTTTCATGTATCAGTGGAGCTGCACATTAATGGTAGAGACACTACATAATGTACTTGAGTTACATCACTGCTGCTGCACTGCAGCACACTGTAGTGGATCTCCATCTCATCCCTTAATCCAGGAATGTCAGACAAACAAGGAACATCGGCTGGCTTTGTTTAAAGTATTACATATGGTTGCTCCTTGTGTGCTCTCAGAATGTTATATATTCTTCTTTATTTTTTATATTCAGATGCACATGTCTCTACAGCATCATTTCTGACAATCATGTCACAAGACATGTATTCTTTATTTTGTCAGGGACTATGGAAGACAGAAACGAAAGAACAAATTAAGTACCAGCTGTTTGAAAAAAAAAAAGTTTGACGCAGTAAAGAGAAGCCGTACTTTCACTTCCTTAAATACATTTCTCTTATAAGAAGCAACACTTGGTGGTGTGAACATCAATAATGCAGAAGTGCACAAACTGCAGATGGCCCCTACAATATCTCTATAATAAATTAATAATAAATAATAACAACTACTTGCATTGGTGATAAATTACTATAGATATGTGACAGATTCCAGAGCAGTAGTAAAAATATTAAAATATGTCCTACATGTCTAGATATATAATATACTACTATCAATACATAATAAATTACTTGAATGAGAATTAGCCTACTATCCAATATGTAATATATTCTTTTTAGTGGTAAAAAATTACTATACGCTAGTAATAAGTTACTTAGAAGTTGTACTGAATTACACTAAACCAGTAATACATTATTGGAATAGGTAATAGATTCCTTTAAATTAGTATACAGTTACCAGACAGACAGACAGACAGACAGAGACAGATAGATAACTTGTAATAAATTGGCTTTACTGAGCAACTGGTTACTTGGAAAATTAAATTGTCAATCATTAAACTAGTAATAGATTACAACAAATATGTAACAGATTGCTACAGATGGCTATTATTGTCTAATAGATTTCTTTAAATGTGTAATAGAGTACAATAGTAATTACTTTTAGTGGCTTAACTGGATTACTTTAAAGCAGCCTTCTAATAACCAGCTCTGCGACAGGCGCTTCAGCCTGACTTTCAAACGTGTCAAGTTTTTCAATATTTTGCCATGTTAAAGGAGCATCAAGAGTGACATTATACATTTCAAACCCATATGAGTTAGTATGTTATACAATGCTTTGAGGTCAAAGTTGAAAATGAACCCAGATCAACCCCCCAGCCAGTCAGAGCATCAGTGAGGGTTTGCAAATATATAGTATCATCAGTTAGTCCTGTTCAAACTCTAACCTGACCTGGGTTCATCTAGTTATGAGCAGTGTGAAATCTTGTGCTTTTCCATATGCCAGTTGTTTTCCCAGTGTGTTTATGCCTTTTTTGAATTCTTATTTTGTTCTGTTGTTTTGCACCTCAGAGTCACTGTATGTAACGTCTCTGAATCTGAAAATACAGGTATCATTTTATTGTGTGATTCATTCTTCTACTCCTGCAGTTGATTCTGCTGAGTGGACAAACTATAACCAATACACAATTTACCTCATCTCTCTCCCTCTGCATTACCAAAGCAGTTCTCTAGCATCTTCTTCAACTTTTTGTATGTGGAAACTCCCTAGTAGTACAGAATATTAAAAATTATGACAACCCATCTAAAGTACCTTTGTTGTGACTTTTGTAATACTATTTTTGAAATATTATTATGTACTACTGAGTATTGTTCAAATATCTGGACAAACTATATTTTGATGCTTTGGCAATATTGTTTCTTGAGACTTTCATGGTAATAAAGCCCCATTAAATTGAATTTAATGGAACTGAATTGAAGGGCTGCACAGTGGCGTAGTGGTTAGCACTTTCGCCTTGCAGCGAGAAGATCCCTGGTTCGCGTCCCGGCTTTCCCGGGATCTTTCTGCATGGAGTTTGCATGTTCTCCCTGTGCATGCGTGGGTTTTCTCCGGGTACTCCGGCTTCCTCCCACAGTCCAAAAATATGCTGAGGTTAATTGATCATTCTAAATTGCCCGTAGGTGTGAATGTGAGAGTGATTGTTTGTCTTTGTATGTAGCCCTGCGACAGACTGGTGACCTGTCTAGGGTGTCCCCTGCCTTCACCTGAGTCAGCTGGGATAGACTCCAGCCCCCCCATGACCCTAGTGAGGATTAAGCAGTGTATAGATAATGGATGGATGGATGGATGGAACTGAATTGAATTAAATTGATCTGAACTGAATTGAAATAAACCAAATTAATTGTAATTGAACTAAGTTGAATTGATAAGAGATGAAATTTAATTAAAATTAACTGAATTGAATTGCATTGAACTGAATTACATTAAACTGAATTGAATTGATAAGTAGCCAGATTTGGGGAAACAAATAACAACAACACCACCAACAACAAAACCAAACAAGTTGACCTACTGACAGCTATAGCAGCTATAGCTAGACTAACATAGCAGCAGCGCCTCTGTGCTTTTATTCTGTTCACTTTGACCTACATAAAATGTTGCTTACATAATAATAATTCTAATCTAAAAAAAAAAAAATTAATTTTACAGATAATATATATAGAGAGGTAATACAAGTTTGCTTAATCCAAAGGTCTAAGTATCTCATCCATCAATGGATATAACATATTCCACTGGCTGGCAGCGCACCATGTAATTCATCAGCTCCGTAAATGTTTTTAAGAGGCATCAAGAGTTACTATTTTCCACAACTGAAAGTTAACATCTCCTTGAGGTTAGTGTCTGCATGAGAACGCTACTAAAAATGGACGTTGATCAAGATGTGTATCTTCAAGGCTGTGGCAAAAGTGTAACTGCAGGGTTCATATTCAGAGGCCTCAATAAGCTACGCTAGTCTAGTTATGTCCACTAGGTAGCAGCCGGTGAATCTTAACACAATCCCTCGTAGAAAACTGCTGCAGTACACAATTTTCTGCACAGTGTGGGGTATGTTGAGGGACACCTTTTACTAAACACCTTGCATCACAGAGATTATGTCTCAGTCATATTCAGTATTAATAATGGCATACACCAAGTCTGGAAGGCTGGCTGATGACAAGTTCAAGCTACTAAAAGACAAAACAAAAGGTCACAACAAAGGAGTAAGCTGATGGAAGTTCATTGTCATGCACAATTACAACTGCAGACCAGTTTGCAGAAACACAAACATGCACTTGCAATAAGCTATTTGGAAATCCTGCACTGTGTCTAAACAAAATGCACTCGGTGCAGGCAATTAAGATTAGAGAGTCAAAACCACAGTCGTGTTAAAAATAGACGTTGATAGTGCTGCAGTAAGCACTCTAACTTCTGAACTACCCCTTTTCTACCTCGGCACCTCCTACGCAAGCACACCTCATGGCTTCCTGTGCAACACCACAGTTTTCCATTGTGGCAGATTCAGTCCTGTGAAGCTTCACTGACAATGTTAGTCAGGTGAGAAGCTGCAAAACAGACCTGCAGAGAATCTATAGAGGAATGGTGTGCAGAATCAGAAGAAAAAGGCAAACTCATTGCTTCTCTTGTACACATATGTGAATTATTTAATGGAATTCTGTCAACTTGAGAGGGAGAAAGAACCTGTCATTTAGTTAAATTAGCTAATTACTTGAAGAAGAGAAACCCTTTGTGTGACAGTACTTCTTGAAGTGTCCCAATCTATGAATGTTTTTGCTATTTTTTGCCATGTCATTTATATTTTTCGTAGACATGACAGAAGGGGGCACTCTAAGCAAACCTATGGCACACTTCCTTGTGCACACTGGAGTCTGGACCAGTACCTTCTCTGAGAGGTTCATTGACTGCAGCCTACAAGTACTGTGTCCTGCACTTGACTCTCTGTTTGATGTTGATTGCTATTCCAGAGCCGCAGCTTTGCAGAGGTCCAGTGTTTGGATGCCTCAGCAGCTGAATGTGACTGTGATGCCTGCTTTGTTTGTATCTGATGATTATTTACTTAGGATTGCTAATCTACTGCATATTAAAAATCAATACACATTAGAATTTTCCAGACATAGCAGTTGAGACAACCGTGCTAGTGGCTGTTTGTTTTTTTGACATCAGCGTTGTGAGGATCACAGAAATGTAGTAGCACAGTGTCGAACTGAAAGACAAAGATGCAGAAAGCTGCCCGTGTGCCTTTAAGAGGCAAGATCACATTGTTATTCTGGGTTTGTCCACAAGCCGACTGTGGAGGTGGACAGATAGTGGTTCTGAGGGTGGTGTGTGGAGGAGGTAGAAGGTGTGGGAGGGGCGAGTGTAGGAGTCTCCTAATATGAGTCTCAAGGGGCCAGTATGGATTAGAGAGAGAGAGAGAGAGAGAGAGACTGAGATGTGTATAAGATGTCCTTTAGATGCATCCCATGTTTTACAGCACCGCCAAAGGAGGCAGATTGATCCTGTGTTCCCCCTCTCTCCTCCAGAATGGTGTTGCAGGCTGAACACTCAAGGCTACTACCCATTAACGAGCCAATAATTTGTGTCATTATGTGAAGACTGCAGCTGGTGCTACTGATGCACTGCTTCTCACATGTCGGGGCTGAAGACTGAAAGGAGTCTTAGCGCTGCTCATTATAAAGCCGGCCTCTCATCCCTGCTTCCATCCTTTGTCTTGGAAGCCAGCATGGTGAGCAAGAGAAAAAAAAAAAAACGGGAAAAAAAGGCTTGGCCTGGATAGCTTATTTATTTCCTCTCCAGCTCCCTTTTTGAAACACAGCATACTCAATATAAAATCAATGTATTAAGTGTTCTCAAGTATGCAGAGTGACGTGCTGCCATTCCCACTCTATGCCTTTGGCTGTGATTACAGCTAATTTGAATGATTGAAATGCTTCCATAGTGGAGCCGGAGTGAGGGAAGTGAAGGGCTCACACAGATGAAGGGGGAGGAGGCGAGAAAGGCTTGGCTCTACTCCAGGTGGAGGAGGTGAGTCATTCCCCACACAGATAGACAGTCTATCAGTGTGTGTGTGTGTGTGTGTGTGTGTGTGTGTGTGTGTGTGTGTGCGTGCCTAAATTGTTGTCGAGAGAATAAAATAGCGCTGTGAGCAATAGAGTAATAAAGGATGAATGCAACTGTATACACTGTGCATTTCTGTGTGTGTTTGTGTGATTTTTGTGTTGCTGGTTACAGTGGGTATCTCTGCGACTATCTGTGGTCTTTAGGCCGGCTTACTTTCCTAGGTGGGCGTCAGATTCACATGCTCAGCATAAAGAATGAGGGCAAACAGGAGTTTCAGTTGAGGGAAATAATTATTTGACATGTGCTGCATCTTACATCTGCAATGATCTCTTTATTCAAAGTAGCATTGCCTGCATGCATAGTTGCATATTTGCACACTTTTCATCAATTAAATGCATTTATGTGTATACAATTCCATGCATATTGCTCATTCTCTCATTCATTATGTTTCAGATGCACAGCGACTTTGGTTTTTGGGTTGAATGGACGTCAGATTCCTGCGGCCTGAAACCCAGCGAGCGCATTAAGAAGTTTCAGAGGCATGTTCTTTATCTCTATTTCATCTCATCAGAATAGTGTCTTGAGGTTGAGACCTTTTTTTTTTTTTTTTTTACATTATGCAGACGTCAACCATACGCACGTACACAAACACACCTAAAGGCGTCCACCCACAGTTATCGTTCAGACACACGAGTTTCTTATTGTTCCACTTGCTCTTGAGAGGCGTGCTTGCTTTCTTAGCAGATCGTGCAGACACATCTCACTATATTCATACGGTATTTCTGGATGACTGCGAGCAAGTTGTTGGTTACTTGTCCTCCAACAAGGGAGGGGTGTATACAAAGAGACATTCTGTTCTAGACAAAGCAAACAAGCAGGCATACAACTCTGCTGCCTTCTTCCACCCCCGCCTGCCCATGCACCCCAGCCCACTAGCCTGTCTCTTCCTAATAACTGTGCCAGACTCACTCTGTCTCTGTCTGTCTGTCTATCTATCTGTCTATCTGTCTGTCTGTCTGTCTGTCTGTCTATCTGTCTATCTATCTATCTATGAGTTTATGAGTCTATCTGTCTGTCTCCTCCACCAACGCCATTGAGGAAGCGCAAATAAAAAGTTGTTGTCATGGAAACCTGCCGTGCCTTTCCTCCTCTCCCCTCATCACCCCCTCGGCACACTCAAACTTGTAGACACACATGTGCACACACACACACACGGCAAGCTATCTCATTCTAGAAACGCTCGAGAAACACTTCAAGTGGCAACGTCAGAAGAAATAAAGACGTCCAACTCTTCAGGAGACAGAATGCAGAGAAACACTAGAGAAAATAAGAAATCAGACGCAGGGTGCATGGCTTTATTCACTATGGGTGTCCTACTCTGTGTTCTTATTCTTGTTATATATGAGGAGCTGTACTCAATGCATTCACATTTGACATTCTGATCAGCAGTGCTATGTGGAGTAAAACTAGCAAAAACATAGAGAAAATCTTCTGTATTCAGATGTATAAGTTAAACCTTTCCCAGTTCCAATAAAGATGACTTTTTTCACTTGTCTGCTAAGGCCAAAAAAAAAGATCAGTCATGATCAATGCATACTGCACATAGTCACAGAAAAGCTACACACGATCTAAGGCTCTCCTGCAGTCGGATAGAGGCATGTTTCACAGGTTTTTCCAGTTTACTCTTCATAGAAATGTATATGTACTTCACTCTAAAGATTAGCAAAACAATCCTGTTTCGCTGCAATATTGAATATCTTAATAATTCATACTGCACAGGCATTGTAAATACTGAAATCTGGTTTTAGGCATATAAAAACTGAAACTCAGTGGTGGTAGCCTGTAGGCCAAGGTTCATGAATGCAATCAACCACTGAAATGTCCTTTTTGATAAGAAACAACCACAGGACTTGGCGCTCCTTGATGAGCCCACCAAACCAAGTGCAATTTTCAGCTGTAGGAGCAGCTGGCCGACTGCTGCTGTTGTTGATTTTGTCCCTGTGGTGACAACGTGGTCCTGAGGAAGCCGGCCTCTCTTGCCGTTTCCCAGGAAAAGCAGTCACACATTTACACACACAAACCGTAAGGCAGGTTGCCGTGGGTGTGTCCCCAGCTGCTCGCAGGGCTGACGCACTTCCACTACGCCTCCCTCCTTTTGCATCCTCCCAGCGGACGGCACACGTCCCGCAGGTCTACCACTCATTCAAGGTGAGACGCAGATGACATGACAAGTTGCTACCATGACAACGGCTGGTTGGGTAAAGCCATGCAGCATGAGACGACATGTTGGCTGATAATGAAAGGGCCCCTCCTTTTCTGCTCTTCCTCTCCCTCTTCTACTGGAACAGAAGAAAAACAGGCTAACTGTCACGGTGTTGCAGTGTTTTGTTGTTTTTCATCCTCATGCTATCATTGTTTTGTTGTTAGGTTGTTACAGGCCTGTGCTGATTTGTACTGTGGGTGTTCTGCAGATTCTGGTCAGGTGTGTTTCTCCCCCTCAGTCAATATCTAATCAATTCACTAGATGTAATTGTTCAGGCGCTGATTGCTTCTCGAAGCTGTTTTCACCTAAATTGTGTTTTCTGCTGCTGCTATTTGACAATTTTTCTTGTGTGGGGCGGTGTTGAGTTCAGCACATTGTTGCTTTCAAGACCAGACAGAGTATAATTTGAATGTTAGCTTTGCCAGAGATTGATGAGCCTGCACTTGCTAACTCTGTCCTGATGTGATGCATTGAGCATGATTGGCATGTGAGGAGAGAAAATAAGCCAAAAGAAAACAGAAGAACAAAGTGTTTGTCAAATTAGTCTATCATCCCCCCAACAGCTAATGTATTTGATATGATAATTATGTTTGTTTATTTCCCAGCTACTTGTTACACTAATTAGACTTTAACAAGCTTATTAAGCAAAGGTCTGCATGGGAGTTTGTTGTCATGTTTGTGTTGTGAGAAGTTTCTTTTTTCCATCAGAATCCAGACAATCTATAGTCAGTGTTTCAATCAGTGTTTGATATTAATCAGTTCAGCTGAGTTGGAACTATTCAGGTAAAACATCAGAGGCCTTTACTACTAAATAAGAAAAGAAAATCAATATTCCATATGGTATCTGTGCCCCTTCATCTGCAAATCATTGTGTCTTATAAAAGACCATTTTCTCTTCCTTCTATTCCAGTTCATTCATCCTACTCTAAATATTGTGTTCAGGCGGACTGCCACCTCAAGAGCCTGTAGATGAGAAGATACATTGCTGGTGACATTTAAAAGGAGTCTCTACCTCACTAACCCCTCATCTGCCTGTCCATTGTCTGCATCCTCCGTGGCCTATAATGAGAACGTGCACGCCCAGGCCATTATAAATAGTCCGTGTCCTGGTTAAATGCAACACCTCTCTTTGGGTGCTATTTGGGCTGCATGATTCACTGTGATTCATGCCAGTGTGTGTGTGTGTGTGTGTGTGTTCTCTCTCTGTTCTCACACATGAGCTGGGTGACCGGGGGTAGGAGATAAGGAAAAGCAGTGGGAACATGGATCATTGGCACGTGTGTGTGTGTGTGTGTGTGTGTGTGTGTGTGTGTGTGTGTGTGTGTGTGCATACATGTGTGTAGGTTGTGCCATGTGTGTTAAATTGAACAAAGAGACTGAAAATGCACACAGCTGAAGAGGTAAATTTATCAGCCCACTTTTGAGGCCTACTTGGAGGAGGGAGTAAAAAATAGCAAAACACAAATGACCAATCATTTCCTCCACTGCTGCCTTGAACGTCATCTGTAATGTGTGTGTGCTGTACACGTGCCTGCTTGTGTGCAGGAGCAGGTGCACCAACTTAAAGAATGGAGAACCTTGTTATCACGCTGCTGGTATTTTCCTACTGTGCATGCATGCTATACATCACCTCCTCCTCGGTGGTGATAGACACGGTGATTGAGTGATGGACACCTATTTAATTGCACCCAGCTGTGTGTTGCATGTACTGGTAAGGTAGAAGGGAGAGGCAAGAACTAATGGATTGATACGAGAGCCAGCCAGTAGGGCACATACTGTTCTGTACACTTTGCAACCTAATATGTTGCCCGCTTGTTTAGCTTCTAATTATTTACACTGATATCACTTGGCATCTGCTGCTGAGACTGCGTGCGTGTTTGTGTTTTTCGTGCATGCTTGCGTGTGTGCACGATTTTCTTAGTGCACAGCAGCTCCCAGTGGCCACGTGGGTGTGTGGTGGGTAGCTTAGAGTTACATTAATAGCCAAAGGGCAGGCAGGCAGGCAGGGAGGGAGGGAGGGAGGGAGGACATAGACAGGAAGGGGAAATACAGTTTGCTGGTCGCCCACTTCTTCCTGTGTGTCTCCTACACTCGCAGCCCACGAACCAGAGCTGCTTCTAAAACCAGTCTGTTTGCTTGCAGTCTAGCAGAGATAAGATGGAACCAAAGGTAAACATGGTGACAAAGGGGCGAGGAATGCCACAAGAACAATAGCGATGTCTTTGTCATTATAGGAAGGTTATGCAAGTTACTGGAGATCACTCACCCACGCGGCCCTACCCTTTCATTTTCTGCTTGCCAAGTGTGTTAAATGAGGCAATGCAAGTGTTGCAGTAACTACAGCAAAAAAATAGATCCTCCTTTAAATGATAAGCAGTCTGTCTGCCTCGTCTGATCTGATAGATTATTAATATTCACAATAAACAGTTGTTCTGCCAAACTCAGGCTGCAGTCAACAAAGATGACAATATAAGAATTGCAGTACCGAGACATGTCCAGCAGAGGTCCTTCTCTCATTAGCTGTTGTGCAAAAGCAGTAAGAAGGTGGTAAAGGTGAACCAGGAACAGCTCGAACACTGTAACAGAGACCAGATGCTTACATGACTGCATGATACAAAGTTTCATCAGTCGGAAATGCTGGGAATCTCAATCCTTAAATATCTGGGTCACATTTTGGTCATTTTCTATGAGTTTCACACCACCAAGCAGCCTCTTCAGCTGCTGACAGTGTGTAGGAGCAGGGGGCCGCCGCTGATTTGTGGCGACACAGGGAGAAAGATCAGATTGGTGGATAACAAGCCCCCGGTTTGCACACAAAACTGTGCTCTGGTAAGAGGCAAAAACCCACTCTCCCCCCCTCTGCCCTTCTGGGATCCCACATCCCCATTGAACTTTCCACCCACTCACCAAGGAATGTGGAGAGAAGGAGGAGGAGGAGGGGACCATAAGAGGCAGAGATGGGGGGATACAAAGGGGAAGGGAGGGACAGGGAGGTGAAAGAGAGAGAAAGAAAGATGGCAGAAACAAATTTTGAAATGCAGTAATAACAAATGGCCCCCATGACAGCAGTTGGAGACATCAGGCCTTTTTTGTGTGGTAATTAGAGAACAGGGGCAGGAATGTAAGCCAGTGATGACACATCATGTGGGTCCATGATGTACAGGAGGCCATTTGAAAGGGGGGATTGCATGGTTGAGGGTTTTCCAGTGTGGATCAGGTGGGGATTGATATGAACAAAGGACATATAAATGCGCTGAATATAAAACAAAAAGCACACCTACATAATTATGTGATAACATGGCAAAGTTTCTGCCCTTACTTTAACTTAGTCCTGACAGTATACTGTGTTTGTGCATGTGTGACTGTGTGTTATGTTTTGCTATTGTCCCAACAGCAAAAGCCTGTTGGTGCCACATGACATCCTGAAGCCCTCAGGCGCTTGTTTCATTTTGTTTTTGACGCCACGCTCTTGTCAACAAGTTGCTAATGCCTCTCTCCGTCCCCTTTTCTCCCCCTTCTGCTGACTTTCTCAGAGGACCTAAGCGCTGATGAAAGCAGGTGCCTCGGTACGCCTCTCATTGAATTAGGAATTCCACAGCGTAACGTGGCAGCATTGTTGATGAAAGGTTAGAGCTGTTTCAAATTCTCCCCCTAAATGAAAAGGCCCTTCTCTCCAGCGGTTGTGCAAAAAGAGGGATGACATTTTGGTTGCATCAGCTGTATATCTAAAGTGTCTGCAGCAAAATGCCAAAACGATCAAAGCCAAATAGGGAGGATAATACACACAGAGAGCACCTAGGCACTCTTTGTTAGGTTATCTACCCACAAACCTTAGTCAGGCCTCATAAAAAGTCATTACGCCCCTCAGTGATAATTCTATGAATACCACCCATTTAATGATAAACATTTACATGGTGGCAGTGAAAGGTATTTATCAGGTCTTTACATTAGGGATTAGATTCGGTGGCTGAATTAGTGTCTGTTCAAGGGCAGAATGGAGGATTGGAAACTCAGTGGGTGGAACATGAAGAGATTTCATAAGAGGAGGCAGGTGGTGGTGACACAAGACATTAAAGCTCTCTCTCTCCCTTCCTCAGGATCAGTGTCTGCATCTTGCTCTTCCTGTCTTTTCTTCTCATGCCTACCTCCAAACACACCTTTGTGACACATCGCAGCTGTGAGTGGACACATTCTGTTTGAGGACTGAGATGGAAAATGTTGTGTTTTGAAAGATCACAACGTAAGAGGCTAGATCCTTCACCTTTCTTTGTCAGTGCCCTTGTTCAGGTCAGCCACGTCACTCCCCCCATGCATTGTTCATTGTTTAAAGAGCTAGACGTGCTATCTGCTTACCTCGCCAACCTGCCGCCGATCTGGCAATGTAAGTCTCTCCGTGTCCTTTCAGTGACTCACTAGGGATCAGGCACTCGATGTTTGCTCCTCTTCTCAGTCGGTGACACCCCACAAAGAGGGAGTCATCAGGCTGGAGGTTCAGTCATATATAAGGATTATCAAAGGAACATGATGTCGAAAGGTAAACTTAAACTCTGCGCCCGCCCAACAGGCAGACAGAACTGGGAGGCAGCGCAAACAGAATGGATGTATTTGCTTTTCATGTGAAAATCAATGGGCCCAGACAGATGGCGGTTTGTTTCCTCACTATTTACTCCCCGGCTTCATGACAAATGTCCTTGCTGCCCCTCCTGGGCTGATGGTGCGCAGGTAAGCAGAAAGCCATCCCTTCCCTCCCCATTCCAAATGGATGACAGATGTGCCGGCTACTGCCCTCTTTCTTTCTTTCTTTCTTTCTTTGTGCCACTAAATCTCCCATGTGCTCTTCAACTGCTGACCTTGCTAAGCGGCAGCAAAAAGACCTATTTCAAAGGAAACTACTTATTTGCTTAATAAGCCGCTCCATCAGATAAACACATTTATCTTCATTTTCTATCAGAAGTGTTGACCAAATAACTGTTTGAAAGCCAACTGGAAATATTCCGCTACTGAGAACCATAATGCAGTATGGTTTGGTGACTCATATTGTGAGACAGGAGATAGACATGGTCCGTTACCACCAAAGATAGATGGTGACAAATACGTTGATGAGCGCTTCATGCCAGCCATGCCTGAAGTGTCTGAACTCAGAAGGAATGCTGAACTGGCTCATGTTAGAGGTCCTAAGAGGAAGCGATAAACAAAAGATGCATGGTCACTCTTTCCTGAACTTTAAAGAGGATACCTCTCTGTATGACTCACAGATGTTACAACAAACTGGCTGCGTATCAACATAAGAGCTGTAATATCTCTAGTTCATTCAAAGAGGAATAATTTTTAGATCAGCGCACCCACTCTGAAGCCATTTTCCCTGGACGCAAATTTACACAAATTGCTTTTACTGGAATCTGCCCCAGCTGAGACCGTGTGTGAATATTTTTCCTTGTCTCATACAGTAGAAAACTCCTGCTCTAGAGGCAAGAATGATCCTCACTGGAATCAAGACTGAGGTCTGCACTGCTCAATCTGTGGGTTTTAATAGAGCCTCGTGTGGAATCAGACTTTCCTTCTGCTGCTCGGAGAGATATTTTTAGTCAGACAGTGGCACTTCTGCTCAAGTACAAGACGGCACAGAGGGTAAATTTATCTGATTTAGAAGTTTTCAGATATAAGCGTCACTCAAAGGCAGACTGCTGGCCGCACAAAGCTGCAGCTCGTGACAGGAGAAGCCGCTTCCCCTTTTATTTCTCTCTGTACTGTAAGAGAAGTACGGGTGAGAAATATGGAGGGGGAAAGTCAGCATTCCAGCTGGACCGGAGTGGAGCAGAGGCCGTACGAGTAAAGAGCATGGGTGGAGGTGTGGGTGTTGCGGTGGCGGTAGTGCAGGGGCGTAGCAGAGTAAAGAGCAAAGAGCAGTTCCTGATTCCTCAGCCCTGAGCTCACCACCTTTGCAGTCTGCTGCCAGCCGCTCCTCTTCTCCTTCACACCATCCTTTTCCTTCTCCTCCCACTCCTCCCTCCACTATGTCTTTCCATCTGAGGTGTTAACTCCTTGTTGGGCAGTTCCAGCTCCACTGGCACTGATGCGAGTTTTCAAAGGAAAGCTCGGGGGGAAGAGGGGCGGGAATGCAGCTATTCCTTTACTGGAAGTGAAGGCGTGTGTGCTGGTAAGGTCAAAGTGATTCACTGCACAAATGTTTTTATCCATATGCAACACCTTATAATCTTCCCTTGCAATTAACTGTGACCCGGCATGACGGACACGTCAGCACACACACATACAGAAAGAACACAGGATCACTAGGGGAGGTGAGCAGCAACACAAGATGAAACATGGTAGACTGAGGAGGAGCTCCGGATTGGTCACGCCTGTGTTTAACCCATAAACACAGGGTTTAGTCAAGCTTCCCTAAATCATGAATGTTGGTTATGAGCATTATAAACAATAGCAGATTAGCGATAAAGCCAACTGTTACAGTCTCATCCCATTGAATACGTGGAGCTTGTCCACAAAGGAGCATTATTTCTAGGAATAATCAGACGCATTAAGCCAAACTGACAGGTGAATACAAGAATAGCACAAGACAGGAAATAGTGACACACATACACAGAGTGTCATGGAGGAAAATAACATCCTAATATGGAGGAGTTTAATGGAGGAGGGGGTGGATGTGTTGGGAGGATCTTTCACATTACCTGGAATGGGACTGGGTAGGGCTCGGTAGATCTATGCTAAACCTCTGTTTTTATACGACACACGAGCACGTGTTTGTAGTCGGATGAGCACAGCATTACACAATACAACCAGCCGACAGTGACATTTGAATGTGCTGACTGTCCTTTGGTAGGCAACGCACGGGTGACGTGTGTGCGGCGGAAAAAGATGACCTTATGATAGATAAACTGTTACTGCTCCCTCCAGTTCTCTTCTCTTTACTTCTGCCTCAGTCTCTAGCTCCTGTCCTTTGTCTCCCCTTCTGCCCATGCTACCCTGTTCTCTCTACCTTACCCTGTTTAATAAAATAAACATTGCTCACGTGGTTGTGTATTGTCCTCTGGCTGCTGGAGCTATAAAAAGATCCACTTGGCTGCATTTATTTATCAATGAAACTGGGCTGTGTCTCCCCTCTGCTTTACACTGCAGGATCAGGTGGTATATGATTAAGGGCGCTATTACAGTTTGGCAGCTCTTGACTTTACTCTGTAACCTCTGCTGGCATAATGCACTCTAATGTGTTTGAGTTCCATTTGAACTTCCAGCTATCCTGCCATCCCTAGCATGTTGATGAAAAATGCCCACCTTTAGAGAGCATGTGGAAGTGTAATTAGTGGAGAAAGAGTCAAGGGGTAATAGAATGTGCACATATTAAGCATGGCATTCTTGGTGGCTGGTATTTACAAGGAAGAATTACTTTCTATTTTCTCATCACGTTATTTATTCTTACTTTCACTTATTTTCTCCGGAGAGCGAGCGAAGAGGGTTAATGAACTGGTGCTTTGGTGCCGCTGGGTTTTGCGGTGCTACTTTCCACACACAGAATAGAGGATGTCAATGTAAACACAGCCAGTCAGCGCAAAGGAATGCATGAGGAACGCAAAAAACCCCAGGGACAAAGTCTAAAGGAGGAAGGGAGGGGTGAAGAAAGGAAGGAAGGGGGAGGAAAATGGAACAGAGAACAAGAGAGTGGGCAAAGAGGAAAATTTGCCATAAGATGAGGCATACAAGTTGATGTGAGAAGCTGAAGAAACAGAGTGGGAGAGGAAATTGATTTTGAGGCCTGGATGGAGGAAAGAGGAGTGATGTGATAATGCCAAAAGAGGAGTAGAAGAATGAACGATGAGGAAAGATGGAGACAGTAGGAGGATCAGTAGAAGACAGTAGAAATGCCTTTAGGGGTGGAGAGACAAAGAAAGGAGGAATAAGGACCGAAGCAAGAGGGAGAGGGATCGAGGCCAGAGGAGTGGGAGGAAGTCGAGGGAGGGGTACCTCACCCTGGAGGCATGAGAGATGGAAAGGAGGGAGGAGGAGGAGTGGTGAGATAGCAGGAAAAAAGAGGGTGAGAGGACGAGGGAGGGTCGCTGAAGGGCAGAGGTGGGGGTAGATCATTCATTCAGGGCAAGGAAGGAAAAGCCATGAGAAACTTCAAAGGCCTTGGGAGGCCTTGACAGAGAGACGGTTTAGAGTTCTGTAATCCAAAGAGAGGTTAGGGGCCTGCAAGTCCGGTTCCTGGTGCTGCTGAAACTAATTTAGCCGGTGGGCCCCAGAGGCCCTCAAGAAGGGGCCGGGTTGTAACTGGAGGAGCTGTGAGTGACGAAGTGCAGGGGAATACAGGTAGAGACAGGCCGGAACACACAACAGGGAAGAATATTTTTACTGGCCTTTACTGACCTACAGTACAGACACTCACAGGTTTGTCACACAAACATGCATTAACAGAAGAACAGGTGACAGATCGTATGTACCAATATAAACAGATGTTCTCCTTCTCAGGGAACACTGGGCCTGTTGGTAATATGTGAAGCGGTAAAGATTACATTCATGTTCCCAAGAAGTCCTGAGTTCTATATGACTACTGATCAGAATATCAAAATGACCCAAACAGATGCGTCCTCGTTCAAACTGACACGAGGAGGTTCATGTCACATGTCAGACGATTTAGTAACACACAAATAACAGGAAAAGTTGAGAGGCTTTTTTTTCCTCAAGCAATTATGTTTTACAATCACCCACACTGAATTCCTTCTTTGCTGACACATATGGAATTACTGTACTGGCTCTGAACCACCCAAAATGACAGAAAACCGTAAAATACGTCCAGGCTCTGTGAAAGGAGACACTCTTGCGATGAAGCCTCAGCGCCTGGTGCTAGCCTTTGAATGGACTGAATGCCAACCGCAGAGTCCAAGTGTTGTCGAAATGAATAAGAACATCAACAGTCACAGCCTACATGTTAAACGCACAAAAAGCATTTGACATCTGGCAAGAGTTCTCTGAGTACTGAAATGCATGTGAGGGTGAAGAATGAATGCATACATATATTTCTTTTATGTATTTAATGATTTGCATGTTCTGTGCCTGCACACCTATGTGTGAGTGTGATAGGAAGCCATGGTGAATGAGTCACTCCTCACTAATCATACTGAAATGCTTGCCTCTCATTCACTGCCTTGTCTGACCGCTCAAATCAAACTGACAGCATACTGTGTGAATGTAAGCAGACTTCAGATTGTGGCACACTGTGGTGAGATAATCAAACCAACACAAAGAGAATGCAGTGGGTCAACTCACAGGTGTAGTCCTGGGAAAAAAAAATAACTGCATTGTGTCTTGAAGAAAGTGAAAAAGGACTATCAACAAGGTAGGCAGCGAAGCGACTGTGGGTGTCAGGAGTTTCGTGGAATAAAGAACACAGGAAGTGCAATTAGAAGCTGCAGGTAAGTGCTGGGAGCTATGTGAGATCGTAGGTGTGCCTGTATTAGAGTGTTCCTGCTTCTGCTGAGTTTCTGCTGTGCATTTTTGTGCACGTGTGGGCTGCTGGCCCCTCTGCTCTGTGTGGGCTGTGGGTGTTGGTTTCATTAGTGTCTTTGAGCCAAGAACTTTAAGCACTTCTCTCTGTGACAACCATGAGCCAAAGCATAGCAGATGTGTCTGCGCAGATATGAAAAGTACAACTAATATGACAAGTATGATATTATAAAAACACACACACACACACATCTTGTTTTCTTCCAGCATGGACAATAATATATATTTCAACAGGTACAACAGGTATCGGCAAAGATGTTCAAACATGTTCAGTTAACAACACTGATGACACTGACGTATACTTTCTAACCACAACGTCTTTTTGTTTATGGCTTGGTCATGCGCTAAGCATGTGATGTTATGTATGAATTGAATTAAATGGCAGCTGCAATTTAGGCACCGCCCACAGGCAGCCAAAAGCCCACCGAGGACACCAAAAAGACATCAGAGATGGCCACCGTTTATTTAAACACTTCACACTCAACACTGCGCTTTCTCCCATTTCCAGCCATGTACCTGCCAAGTTTGAAGAGGTTTGGATGAAGGCTTGTCGACAAATGCGAAGAACACACAGATGCTCAGACTTACAAGATTCCCTCTTTTATTACTCACATGAATTGAATAGAATTAAGAATAGGTACTGATAAATTAATATATCTTGAAAAAAAATCTAATAAATCTTCAATGCATTACAATGGCTCTAAACAAATTGCTACAAAAATGACACTGCCTAATTTTTAAAGTCCCTCTGCAGCCAGTGAGTGAACCCCGAAAGCTCATCTCCATTTTTCAGCATTATTTTCATGCAAGTAATCCCTTCATGCCTTAAAATGGCATAAATGTAACTCTGCACTGTTCTGTGCAGATCTATAAAGTCCTCACCTCCCTCTCCACCACTGTACTTATATATTACTTATACTTAATATAAAAAATACATTTCTTCTGTGCAGTATTTCACATACATCTACATTTAAACAAATCATAGTCGCAATAGAGAAAATCTAAGCTCAAAAGTCTATTTTGTACTGAACTGGAGCTTTCAGAAACCTCTCACAGTCTTCATTTAGCGATGTTGGTGCACATGGAATCATGTGACCGAATAGTGAACTTGTGACTGAAAGTTTCAAATAAGTGTAAAGTGTGGAAACAAAGATTATAATGTTCAGTTTATGTTGCTAAAACCTCTTTGAAGTTATTTATTCAACTACGTGTTTGTTACTAAGGTCACAGTTAGGGGTGGTGATGGGCTGGACTTCATCATATTGGGAGGTTAAGCGCAATAATTGGTTGATAAGATCAAATATTCAAGAGGATCTCATAAAACCACAATGAGAAATAATTCCTCTCCTAAGATAAGATTCCCAGAGCATACATTTGGATTTAATAAAGCATCTAAATGTCTGGCTAGCAAAAGCAGTATTATTAAAATGAAACAGCCTTCAAGATGTTCTCTTGGGATGGGCTGCTTGTTAGAATTCAGGTCAGATAAGCTACAGGTCTTTAGAAAAGCAATGTATGATTCCTGTGGATTTTCATGATGCTGAAGGGGATGTAAAATTAGTGCTGTTTGTAAAATCAAGCTGAATGAAGTTTTCCATGTAGGTTTAGCAAAAACAAATGTGGCAAATACTGTAGTTTTTCTGAAAATCTCTCAATGACATTTTATTTTACAAATTTTTATATAGTTTTTGTTTTGGCATGAAAATTGAAGTGAAACAATTTTCATAAAAGAAAAAAAGGAGAGCTACAGGAATTTGATAGGGTACACAGAGCTCCTTTAACTAAGTCAATAATCTTCAATTATGAGGTTTTGGCCACATGTTGGAAAACAATTTATCACATAATCAAATCAACCAAATCTGAATGCGCCATATTGTCGCATATGTTGATATGCCAATGCTGGATCGGCTTGACTCGCTCCACATTTTCACCAGTGCAGGTTGCTTCAGTTTAAACACACCTCAGGAGAAGCGCTGTAATGAATTTTACAGAGAAGTGCTCCTTTGAAAGGAATCAATAGGGATACGTCGACCTCATTTTAGTGATGCACACGCAGCACAAAAGACCTGAGGTGAAAATAAGTGTTTACCTAGGGAAATGGAAATGCTAAAAAATGATCATGGCTGTAGATAGGGCATAATAAGCATTCCCCCGGTGGAGATTAGGGTGGACATGATAGATCCAAAAACTCCTCTGCTCTACCTTAATGGAGAGAAGTTGGCCTATCTTTGAAAAGTGCAGTGCTCACCCAGACCCAAAGGTCCTGGGTGACCTAGTTAGTAAGTCCCTGTGGTGGGTTTTAGTAGTTCTTCTGATAGGCTCGCCTCACATGTGAGCTCTGTTTTTAGCTACTTCACTTCCTATCTGACTCTCACACATGCTGCTCACTCCACTCTGTATCTCTGCCCTCTGCCTCCCACTCTTGCATTATCCGTCCAGCTTCTCCTGCACAGGTGACAAGGGGGCTGCATGTGCACTAGTTCGGCTCACCTTTCAGCTGGAGGGCCTTCGCATACGCATGAATGCATGTGTGTTCGGAAAATAGGTGTAGGCTACATGCTTTCTGCTAAGAGTGAGTGTAGTTCTAAGAATCTGTGTGTTCAGGAAGAGCATTGAGGTCATGACAAGGCAGGTGAGTGCGCTTGTGTCTATGTGAGAGTGTCATCAGTGAGATCATCGTATGACAACTGCGGGGGCCTGAATGTCACCACGGGGAGAGCTGTCACGAAGAAGGAGCGCTACCTCTCGCAGCAAAACGTGACAAGTTTGTTATGCTTGTCCTTTCTCTGCTCTGCGTCTTGTTGCGTCGCTGCACGATCATGAAGACTCACGCTGTTCTCGAAGAAGTCACGGAATTATATTCGTCTTCACAGCAAGACGGGGATTATGAGCCTTTCTTCCTTTGCAGACCCCCTCGGTGCAATTAACAGCGGCAAGGTTGCTAATTAGGGACTTTATCTTAAACAATGGTGTTATTCAAGATATAAGAGGTGGCAATGTGTTTTCCATTCTCATGCACATATACACACACACTCACACAGACACAGTAGTTTACACTGACACGAATACACATGAACAGACATAAATAAGTTTTGCTATACTTCAGGCTTTTTTATTTCACTTCATCAGCTCCCCACACACATAAATGTATTTTATTTGATTAACCACTGATTATGAATATCACTGACAAGCCGGCCTACAAGGTGGAAAACTACTAATGCACAAACCCAATGTGTTACGGCGAATGCAGCAAAGTTTCCACTGATAAGCTTGAAAGACTAATCGTGTCGGTATATCAAGCCACATGCAACACATTGTCTTCCATGAGAAATGCAGAGGTGAAAGCGTGAGTGGGTAGAGGCAGCTGTCAATTGTGGGATGTGATGAATGACAGATAGTGGTGGAGGGAGGGAGGGAGGGAGGGAGGGAGGGAGGTCATCTCCGAGCCTGTCGTGACTCCCATGCTGACCCATGCAGTGACCAGGAGAGTGGGAGGAAGAGTGAGAGAGAAAGGAAGACAGATAAAAACAGAGAGATGACCCAATGTGGAGGAAGGAAGAAAAAAGGGACGAAAGAAGAAAAAAACGTGGGTCGACCTGTTTTAATTTTTTCTTCTTCTCCGCAGCGAAACGAAGGACACGGCAGGAGGGGTAGGTGGGTGTCAGAGCGGGAATGGAGAATCATCTATTTGTCATCTATCTTTCTCGCTCTCATCTTGCTATCTTTTTTCCCCTCCGTTTCCCTCTTTCCACGCCTCTGTCCTGCTGTCTCTGGCTTCTCGTGGGAGGGTAGCGAAGGCAAATAAACAGAGGAGATTGTTTATTTCTGCCAGTGGGGAATAACAGTGCATTATTAACCTTGTATTACCTTGCCTTGGGTTACCTCAACCCATTAATTTATTATGGAGAACATAGTGTAATGATTTCTTTTACTCTGGATATATCTGCATGACACAGTGGCAGTGTCAGAGGAGCAGAAGCTCCTCCATCTCTTATAACACACCGAGCTTGGAATGAACGTACACACAGATGCATGCACAAACTTTCACGGTTGTTCATGCGTAGGAACATTCACACATACATCAGAGAGCTCTAATATACATAGACGCAGCTACGTACAGTACAAATTCAGTCACTCAGATGCACAGAAGTAGATGTGCGTTGCCACATGCGCACACGTACACACACATTATTAGCTTGCAGTGCCAGATGTGCCGCCCACACACAAACACACAAGGCTTCATCGTTTGTCCTCAACAATCAGAGGAAGTTAGTCAGTGTTGCTTCTAATCTCCCCATGGAGGATGTGTTCCCACCAAATGGGGACACTCAGCGCCATATAAACGCACATAAATTAAAACACACACACACACACACACACACACACACACACACACACACACACACACACACAACCTTCATCTCTCACTATGGTGTTTGGTAGCGTCAAACTGTTTGATTCATCGCCGCTTCATTCATCTGTTTCAAGAAATGGGTATAGATGAAGGACGTTACAAAGCAATAGGAGAAGCTGGTTTTCGAAGTGTTTGTAGTAGTATTTCATTTTTATCTTTATGTTTGATAAAGAAACACAGATTATTGTACAAATCTATGCATTATTTGTTGTATTTTTCATCAATTTTTTCCCTCCGTTTGGTAGGCAGGTCGAAAAACATTAGATGCATCGGTGTTCAATTTTGCAGCAAAAACCCAGTGCTATACTCACCAAATTCATTCAAACCTACAATTGTAAAGTAAATTTATTTAAGCAGCAGACAGTCCCACACCGTAACCAAATTCTAAGCTCTGCGACAGGATATTTCTTGGTCAAGTGCAGCATGCAGCATTTAACATATAACTCAATATTATTTTTATACATGCTAGCTGAGATCTTCGTCTTATCAAATAAACCACATAATTTCCATCTCAGTCATTCGTCTTTTGTATTGATGATTCACCCTGAAGAGTTTCAAGCCCACCTAAGATGTAGAAGCACTATGAGTCACGTCACATTTTCTATATGAAAAATGAATTGGACTTCCTTAGCCAGAGGGACTGAAAAGGTTCCTTTCACTTCCCAACTGTGAAAGGAAAAAAAAAGCAGTGTAGTGTAGGCATCTTTGAATATAAAGTAATATTTTAATATAAGATCCAGAAACAACTTGCTGAAGAAAACATGTTTTGGGCATTTGTTCCCATTATTTGATTGCTGTAACAGGGACCCAGACAGATGTAGGACATGCAGTAAAGATGTCCAGCCAGCAAAGAGCCAAACTGTGGACATGGCATGTTCACCCTGAAAATATATGCAAGTACACATATTTGCTCTGCAGAACCAGGGGGATATGGATTTAGATTTTTCATTAAACGCTAAAGCATCTTCTTCTTTTCACAAACAGCCTGCTAAAGAAACTACTCCTTGCTAGCAGGCACCACATGTCTGGGTAAAAGCACTCTCTGGCAGCACTCTGAGGAAAAATGTATCATTATTTTCACTGTTGTTACGTCCAATTTCAGTGTCTCTCAATAAAAATGCATTTTCATTTAGGAAACAACTTAACAAACCATCCTCCTCCAAGCTTGTGTCTCTGATTTACATTTCCTCCTCCTCATCCTGTCAGCGCCAAAAATGTCCCAACCAACTAACCTTGCGAGTCAAGTGTTTCTAAAAACATTAGTAAACTCCTCTGCCCACACAGTCTTGCCGCAAAACTCCCAAATTTAATATGAGAGAAATCTGACAAGCCATCCGTGCGACCACTGAGCAAAGATGACAGATTTGAGTATCGTTTTTGGGGGGGCGCCTATATGGGTTAAGTGGGAGAGGCAGCAGAGTTAGACAGGTTGGTACAGTGGAGACATGAAAAAAGGCAGCACCAAGCAGAGACGCAGTGGTTTGTCTGACATTTTGACATGAACACACACACAAACACACACACACACACACACACACAC
The DNA here is from genome assembly GCF_022539595.1 of Amphiprion ocellaris. Taxonomy (NCBI): domain Eukaryota; kingdom Metazoa; phylum Chordata; class Actinopteri; family Pomacentridae; genus Amphiprion; species Amphiprion ocellaris. The sequence goes on from NC_072767.1 coordinate 38,600,244, forward strand.
ACCCACACACTGGGTGTGTACCTGCTCCTCTTCAGACAGCTTCATACAGAGGTGATAATTAGCTCATGCTGTACGCCGGTTGACTCAGCCTCACAATGGACACAAGACCATGTCAACGGCTTTGTTCAAAAGCATGAGCAGCCTGTTTGTCTCACAGTCAGGGCTTTTGTTAGGCATGCGTGTGTGTGTGTGTGTGTGTGTGTGTGTGTGTGTGTGTGTGTGTGTGTGTGTGTGTGTGTGTGTGTGTGTGTGTGTGCTCAGATGGGTGTATGCTTACATGTGCTTGTGCTCGTATGGCTGTTTTTTGTTTTTTTTTTCCCCTCCAGCCCCGTTGAGATTTGCACCTCCCTCCACGTGGTGTCTCCTCTCCTCTGACCCAGTCTGGAGGTAGCGAGGCTGAAGCAGCACCTCTGCCTCCAGGGGATTCTCTGAGTAACAGCGCATGTTGCCGGGCACGGAGTTGATGTCCACCCTGCGAGAACACCGACGGAAGCGCAAACCCAACAGAAGCTCCCACACATGGGGCTCAAAACAAAGAGGCATACAGCCACATAACGCTGATCCCCTTCTCTCCACCCCCCATCCATCTCTCTTCCTTTCTCCTCCATAAAGCGATGGAGGAGTGAAAGGGAGACAGAAAAGCGGGGGGGAAGAGAGGCGGCATTGATTTTTGCTTTATCGTTTCAGAAAACCTGTTTTCTTGGAGAAACCTGACGCTGAATTATTAATAACGTCATTCAATTTTCATGCCTTTCTCTTGTTGGAAAAACTAGAAGTTCCTGAGTGAGGAGACCATGAATAACCTCCTGAGCACAGTGCTGCAGCTCCACCACCTCCACCTGCACACACACACACACACACACACACACACACACACACACACACACACACACACACACACACACACGTCTGTTCGTCTTTCACCTCCTGGCACTCCCTCCATCCTCTCTGGCCTGTGTGGGAGTGTGTGTGTGCTGGAGAAATAGAAGGGAAAGAGAGATAGAGAGGGAGAATTAGATCATGTAATGAGAGCTGCTGGCAGTGTGACTAAATTGGCTAACTATAGCTAACAACATTACACACTGTCCATCTGGGGCCTAGCCTGTCCTCCCTCTGCTCTTCTTTGTATAGCCTACTGGTAAAAAATCAGTCATGTAAAGGACTCCCATGGTTAAGGGGTCTTCCTCCAGAGAGTAAAATGTAGAGCAAGCAGAAAATAGTAAGTGAATTTTGTATTTTTGATGGAAATTTGGCAAGCTCAAATAGAACAGGAATGCTTTGGAGAGTTGCAGGTTCACCGCCTCCGTCAATATCTCCACAGAAGCTAAAATGTCAAATCTTAATTTTAATAATTTGATTGCATGATTCCAAACCACCAATCCCATACGCTTTTGGCAATTACCGCCCATGTATAGCTTAATATCTGGCGATTTCATCTTCTACATTCCTTACTTTTGATCGGTAATTAGAATCCGCCACTAGCTCGCTGTGCTGTATAAAGTCTGTTAAATCCTCTACCCTCTGCAGCGCCTCCCGGCTGTCTCTGTGTCCACAACTGGCAGTTCGCCTGAGTAGGAGGCCAGCGCCAGGCAATCTGTGCTCCAGCACCTATACTGACCTGGCAGCTGCTGGATACCATGTGTGCCCAAGAATGTGGGCACTGGGCAGATGCTACGAAGGAGGCGAGGATGGAGGGATGTTACAGGAAAAGAAAGACAGAAGAATAAACTGAAACAGAAGGGCAGCAGTAGTTTTATGTCTGCACTGCAACGCTCGGAAGTCATGACAGTGTTCACCCTAAAAGTTGCTCAAAAACTACTTCATTGAGCTCAGACTGAGTCGAGCCTTGTAGTGAAGTTATTTTTGACTGAGCAGTAGTGAGTGTATCTGTAATGCTACAAAAACAGTCTGAGGATGTTTTTCCATCAGATGGGTGATTTGGAAGATCAGTTGGCAGATGGAGGTACACAGGGTCAGCGTAAGCATGGCTGGATAGCAGAGGTGAGTGGGTATGAGAGCAAAGAAGAGACACAAAGTAAAAGAAGAGAAAGAATGAAACAGGGGATAATGGCCAAGGAGTAATAGCGAAAGGCTCCCAGGCAAAGATGAAATATTTGCAATTCCACTGGGTCCCTGGGCTGCAGGCTTTCACTCCATTTGTATGGAAATGAGTGTGTCTTTCTTTTTTCTGAGCACAGAGGAGACCAAAGGGATGGAGAGAAGGATGGAGACAGAGGGAAGGTGGGCAAACTGACTGACTGTCAAGGATATTGTGATTCCTGCCAATGCTGTTGGAAGACTGGGGCCCTAGTTGTTTCTCTGCGGCACATATGGATAAAATAAATCTATGTGTTTATGACAGCCTGATCTATGCGCCTGTCGCACTGGGAGCCAGTTTTGCTTGTTGTAAAGCCCTTTGTCTGTTATTGACAATTTTTCTCACCAAGCTCTCTCTCTCCTCTCACTCTCTGTTTCTATCAGTGCCATCCTCCAGTCCAGGCCCACAGCTGGGACTACTCTGATCCAGGGCCCAGGCCTGCTTTCTGCCAGATAATTAGCAGATGTTGTGGAAGGCCTCTGTTTTTGCTATTTTCAGCTGCTCCTGTGTGTCTGCAACCATCAGTGGCATGTGTGCACACTGTGCACGTTGAGTGATGCTGCCACTCATGTATTCATGGCCAGCTGCTCTTCTCTGCAACCCCGGGTGAAGAGGAGAAGACATTCCATCTCCGACACCCTCCACTCCACTCCGTTTCTGTTCCTCCTTAACTCCCTTCCCCTTCCCTCTCCTCTGTCCTCCTTCACCTTCCTTTCTGAGTCACAGCCGCCAGCCACAAGTCTGCGTAGGTCTGAGTCATGCCTCAGCTCTCGTGAGATGGGCCCTGCTGTCTGTGAAACCACAGACATGAGATATGAGAAATGGGAAATGAGAGAACAAATAGACACACACACTCACTTGCACAAACACTCACAGATTCACACACACAAACAGAGTCATAATTTATGTATCAGGAACATTCTGGCATGAATAAGCCTAGAGCCAAACTGGAGCACCTGTCTCTCACAATGAGTGTTTGCTTCTGCAGTGAAGTGACTAAGGCTTTATGGGACAAGAGTTTCATGACATTTTTGTGGCATTAAGTTTACTTTGCACACATAATGGTAATCTCAGGATGTTGTTTCTATAGAAACAGGTCTGCATAGAAGTTTCTATGCGCACAGGAATCTACCTCAACTGTTCACCTATTCAAAGCAAGCATGTTAGTAGGAAACATTGCTGAACAGCAGTCATTGCTGAAATTAAGAGATACTGATTATGGTAAAAAAAAAAAAAAAAAAAATAATGTAAGTGTTGCACTAGCAGAGAACTGCGTGGTGACCATGAGAGATCAATGCATTGCACGAGCAAACAAAGAAAACCTCTTTATCTGTTAGAGTGTTGCAAACTCCCATAAACAAGGGAAGCACTCAGAGGACGCAGTACTCCGCCAAGGCTGCTCAGTCGGTTTATGATTGCAAATCATGCCACTATCTTGAAATGATACAGAAATCTTTAACAAATCCATGGATCCAGACAATAAGCCGAATCACTGCCAAACTCTATTCAGGTGGTCTTTGTGTCATTTCTGACCTTCGCTGAAAATTTCATCCAAATCCGTTGGTTCGTTTTTGACTAATATTGCTAACAGAGAGACAGACGGACAAACGTACGCCGATCATCACATAACTCTGTCGCGTTCCTTGGTGGAGTAATAAGCCAATCAGTCAGCACATTTTTCAGCGTGGAAAAAAACAAGACAAAACCCCCAAAAAACTGCAAAAATAAACTCGTACTGAAACTGCAAACCATAACATTCTGGAAGACACTGACAAACACATTAAAGCTAGAACTGTGTATTTTAGTTTAATCACTAAGATTACATGACTCCTATAACACCAGAGATATTGACTGTGTATAAATCTGTCATTGTAGTAATTCTAGCATGGGCATCTGATATTTTGTCGCCCAGAAACTTGTGTAAGTTTATACTTTCTGTACAACTCTAACAAAACAGTACACTTCAAAGTGTGTTATTTGCATTCTTCTATTATTGGAGTATTCTGGAAATATCTGTTGTGTTGTATCAAAGCCCTAAAACGCAAGTCTTGGGAACAGCACCGGGCACTTATTTCAGGCTAAAGAGACCATGTCACCATCTAAAAGATTGAGGAGAGAGCCAGACCTGCAGTTTTAACAGTCACTGTGACTTAAAAATGGCATTAATAGAATCACAAATAAAATCTGATAGAAACTGATCTAAAAGTTTGGTCAGTTTGCCCCCAAAATAAGGCTGGAAAATATTTTTTTTTTCCTGTATAGTTTATACTTCTACTATGTGTGTGCACACTTTCATGACACCACAATGCACACAACTGGCTTTTTGAAGGGAGGGTTCGAGACTCCGGTCATAAAACTGCCATCTCTGGCATCACAAAAGCAACTCATAAACTTCTGTTCGGGATTCCTTAAGTGTATATTTTTCTCCCTCATCATACCTCTGATTGTGTAGGACTTGCAGTGCTTCATTATTTACTTACGCTTTCTGTATTTGCAGCACGTTTCTTCATGCCACATATGTGGTGGCAAATTGCTGAACGCATTCGTTAGCTGCTTGTGCTTTACTTATTTGCAGTGTTACTTTCTCGGTGTAGCATATTTGTTTGCAAGTCAGTGAAGATGTTGCACATGTTTTGTGTGTTAGGTTGTGTTTTTTAGTGTGATGCACTCTTCCAGCACCCATAGGAGAGTTGTAAATTTGGTAAACTGGCTCACTAATGTCTGTTATTCGTGTATAAATAAAAGTTTACAAAGATTAGCCACCATAAGCTACCTATCATACCTGACTAAAGAAGGGTTTGGCAGCAGAACCAACTTTATATTTGTAAGAGAAAGAATGCATCATTTGTTCTTTCAGTGTAACACAGTCGCACTTTAAGTGTACAGTTGCTTGGAGTATGTTTGATTAGTTTTTTTGCTTTTGTCTTATTGTCTCGCTCGTGTATAGCCCCATGGAACAGAATGTATTCAGTGTTCTGTTGTGTTATGTTGCCGATGATTCACTGCTGTTATAACACCCTCAGCATATCTCTCTGACACCCACTGAGACCTGCTATGTATTTGTTTGCGTGTGTGTTTTGCCATTGTGATACTATGCGTGTGTTTAAAATCCAGAGGTTGCAGTCTAACGTTAGAATAAAGCTGGAAATTGTCATATGGGAATAAGGATTGAAATGGCTGTTTTTGCAAGTAGCCTAATACCAGAGTCAGTGGCAACACCAAAGCAAACGCTGCAAGGGTTTTAGACCATAAAGCCGCTACTATGCACAGTATCATCTCTAAAGCAGAAACTGAGGAAGCTTTTCTGAGTCAAGATCAAAGAACTTTACCTTCCTGATTAGAATGCAGGGCAGCTCAACTTTCAGATGCCGCTGCTACACCATTCTAACATAAGAGGATTAGTGATCTGACTTGTTAAACTGCACAACAAAACCACAATAACTAAGGATCAGAATGTGGAACCCTAGTTTGAAGTCTGGAGAGAGGTATCCATGTATGACATAAATAGATTGGGAGAACTTGAAAGGATTTCATTTACTCAGTTCAACTTGGAGGTTTTTGAAGTCTGTAGTCTAAATTTCACATTTGTAGTTTGAATAGTTAGAGGTAGAATTAAAGGGGGATTAAATTGCTTCGCTTTGATGTTTTCGAAATTTACATACCCGTATACATGCCTCTGCCCTCATCAGATCCAATTCCAATATAAATCTCCCACATCATTATTGGTCAGTAACCCTGCCCTCAGAGGTCAGCTGCTTCTATCAGCCTGCACCCCAGTTCCTCCTTTCTCTGCAGCCCTCCATGGCCCTGAGCGCTCTGGCCCAAAGCCTATGGCGATGGTCAAGAGCTATTGATCCCTGGAGGTGATAGTTCACACGGGGGCAGCATTGCCAGGGGTCAGGGGTCAAAGCTGAGTGGGTCAAGTGAGATTGAATGTGCCCGCCTTGTTGCCAGGAGCCGTGGAGGTCAGCTCAGGCCCAGTTCATTCTGTGACCCCGGCTGGTCGATAGCACCTCACTTCCATCAGCGGAACTCTGATTCGTCATTAAAGTTTTTAATTCGTAACCTACGCATATTATTCCCTCGAAGACAGAGAAATGGTCATGCAGATGTGTGTGATATTCCCCAAGATTGATTTCAGATGCCAATCATCTTGACCTGGAGGCTGCGGGCCCAGCAAGGGTCCCCGGTCCTTGTCAATAGCAAACAATGGTTGCTGATTTGGTGCTGTTTCAGTGTATTCTCTGTCAACTAAAGTACATAGCTCATCAGCTGGGTCAGGAGGCCAATTGTGGATTTGCATGGATAGACAATTTTCATCAAATCCTTTGACTTTTCAACCTGTATGAGGGTAGAGAGAAAGTGTGTGTGCAGCCATTTTTCTTTCATGTCTCCACAGGAAAAAAAAATATTAAGAAGGCTGATTTCAGAGGCCTCAGAAGCAGAGATAGACTGACTATCATCACCATTGGCATTGGCATTTTTTCGATTATCGGTATCGGTAAATTGTTGGACGATTCTTGCTAAATTAAACATGCTACTTCAGGTCTGATGCAGCCTCCCTTCTCTGTCTGTAGTCACTCTGTGGTCTCAGAAATGTCTCTCAAGCAGAGACTGTAAAAACTGAACAAGAAACACACGTCGTTGCTACAAACCAGGAAATCAGCTTCTCTCAAAATGGTTAATTTAGAAGGCAGCCACAGATTAACCTGAAATAGTGTCTGCAAATAATAATTAATAGTACTTCAAGATATGGACCTTAGTGAGCAATAAAAGTGATAGAACAGTGAAAGATTAAGAAAACGGAGAAGAACAGCAAAACACAACTGCAGGAGACAAACTGATCAATCACAGTCGATCCCACATAAACAGAGGAGAACATTCTAATTTAATCACTCTTATTTCTGTTTTACATGTTCAGCTAAAGTCAGCCATATATATTACATGCTGATAAAACATTACACATAATGCATATCGGTTCCAAAGATTGGTTAGCGACCTTTCTTGATCACCAATAATCAGCATTGTATCAGCCTTGAAAAATCCACATCGGTCGATCCCTACTAATGTTGATTTAGACCAACATTTTTTTGCCACAGCTGTCACAAGCAGCCCAAACTTTCTTGGAAAAGTCGGGATCTAATTTGCATTCCATCAGAATTTCTCTGCCACAGACACACCTGTGCACACACCCAAACACACACCTACAGATGCACACAGACTCAGTCACACACATGCGGCAGCAATGAGATGCTCACACAAGGCTGTTAGCTTTGGCACAGATCAGGGAAAGGAAAGGGAGACAGGAAGCATGAGGTGGGAATGTGGGAGGATATATTTGTGAACAACAACAACCGAAGAAAAATATATAGATATACAGAAAAGAGGTCATAACAGTTTGTGAGCAAAGATATTCAAAAAAGAACACACTGTATGAAACGTCGGTGTGCCGCTGATTTGGTAGAAGGGAAAGTGTTGGTGGTAATTGTTTATTTCACCACTGAGTCACTGAAGACGGCACTGCAGTAATGAAACAAGCATCCACATTCGATGCGATACAACCAATAATAAAACCAATATAACATGTTGTACTTTTGGCTTGTACTTTCAGTCACACGTTATGCTGTGGACATTCCCCCTCCTTTCCCTTCTCCACCATTCTTTCTTTTAAATCTGCGTTCATTTATACTCAAGGCCCCCCTCTTTTCTCTCCCTCTCCCGCTCTGCCTGTCACTGCGAGGTGTGTGTAGGCAGCATTGTGATAGGAATAGATGTTCCCCCTAAGCGAGACCTGCAAGAGCCATTTGAAAAAATCAGCTTAATGGAGAACAGTAGGTAAGGAGTGGGCAGCTTGTACTTTTTTTTTCTTCCTGAGCCTTTTTCTTCTATTCTTCCTCTGCTGCTCCCACTGTCTGTCATTTGCTCCAGATCTCTGTCTTTTTTCCCTCCCGTTCTCTGTTTTGTTTCCTTCTCGGTGCCCTCATTTTCACCCCCGTCTTCGACTCGAGCTGGTCTTCCTCCACTCCAAATGTTTCTCTCTCAGGTGGCTCATCCCTCTTCCTCCTCCTCCCCTTATCTCCCCTCCACCTCTTCCTCACCTGCCACACTCTCCCTGCCTGCCCTCTCTCTGTCTATATCTGTGTCTATCTCTCGCACTCTCCACCCCCTCTCTTTGCTCTGTTTTTCTTTCACTTTTCTTTCTTTTATCTGGGCGCACATTCCTCTCCTCCCACACGAAATTCTCACTAAATGATTCCAAGTGTCTGGGCCCCGTGCCTCCCTGAGCAGGCAGCACAGCCACCAGATACACACAGTTACACCCACAAAAAGATGTACGTAAGTAGCATTCTGGGTGCTGCAGAAAGGGGGCTCAGCGAAGTAAACAAAAGACACAGAGAAATGGGAGGTCTCTTTGTTTCATTCTGCGACGAGAATCAATTTTAGTGCATCCCAGTCATCCATTTGTGAATCCAACTAACAGAGACACTCTTCATTTTCCATTGTTGTGTTCTAATATCATACTGAACACTAATTCCACACTGGTTTTGAGTATACAGCTTATTCATCGCTGAAAAGCGACACAATGAAGAGAAAACGTGTTAAATCATATATTTCTATTGATGTAGGCTATACGATTGAGTCACACTGGAATTCACCACATGAGGGGCTTTAAAATAATAAAAACAAGCTGGGAATGATGGTTATATGGCTCTAAAAACTGGCGGACCATCATGAGCTGCTTACAGTCTCACTTTTGCACAGTTGGTCAGTCAAACTGTGAAATGGGTGTGTGTGAAAGTCAGATTGTTGGTTTCAAGTTACAGAAACTGATGGCAGCATAAGTCAGAAAAGTCCAGGGAGACGGTATTTCTGAAACTGCTCAACATTTCTGAGAAGCCGCTGTGTTGGAGTATCGTCTACTGGCACATTTTACAAGATGCCATGTTACTTACAGTCATTATCCAAGCTAAATGCTAATGTCCTGATGCTCACAGTTACAATAAAAACAGGCCAACACTGTATAGGTGCAAAAAATTAGCTCTCCAAAAAATTACCTTAGTATAAAGCTAACCTGCAATCGCAAATCCATTTTAAACTGTGACCTGCGGCACGAGTGTGGTATTTGGTGTCATGAACCAGCAACCAGGCTTTCACCAAAGAGACTACAGTTTGCATCTTGTATGGATGAAACCAGAATTAAGTTCTGTTTTCTGTCACTGTTTACTTTCAGTTTTCACTCACTTTCTGGTTAGCTTTGGGAAAATGTCACACTGTGTCCCGTGCTTGTTCTCTCCATGAGTGTCTGTGGGTCTGGAGCTACACGTCTCTGATCTGCAGCTGCTGGCCTCACCACCTGCTATCCTGCCATCTCCACCCCAACACCTCCTGCCATCCCACCCCAACACCTCATCCCCACTCTCACCCAACCAGTCGAGGCAGATGGCCGCCTTCCCTGAGCCTGATTCTGTCTGAGTGTTTTTTTTCTCCTTCCTATTCCAGGATTTTTTTTTCCATTCCATCCCACCGTCGCTCACAGGGAATCCAAAGGGAACTTTGGATTGCTGGGTTTTCTGTCCTCTGTTTATAATGCATAAGGTCTGCACCTTACTATACTATGCGCTGTGAGATGACATATGTTGTGAATCTGTGCTATATAAATAAAATTGAACTGAATTGAATTTGTTAGATATTTTTACACGTTAGAAGCTTGGTTTGGGTTTGGCACCTAAATTACATGGTTAGTTTAATAATAAATATCATATTTTGGGTTAAAATATGTCCATTTCACTACATGTCTGAAGTGTCTCCTTCATTTTCTGGGTTACCAGGGTGATTAGTCTCGCCTCTTCTAATATATGATTGGTTGGGTGAAAAGGAACAGTAAAGGAGTAAAAAACATGATGACAATAGCACCATAACATAATTCATCACAGAATACTTAAAGCATTATTGAGAATGCAGCTTGTTGTATGGAAATGTACGTGGGTTGGCAGGTATAAGATTGACTGTGCTCACCATCTTAGCATGAAAATCTTATGCTAGCATCATTTATTTAGTACTAAACAGAAAACACAGCTGTAGTTGATGTGAACATTTGTAGTTTAGAAGGAATTTGGTAGTGAAGTTACTGCAATTCATCATCTGTGGAACAATGATATCTGCAGCAAATTACATAGAAAAAGCTGTGAGAACAACTGACCTAAAACCACAGAACTTCATGGTGGTGCTAGAGGGAAAGTCAGGGCATCACCAAAGTCAGCACTGTTCATCCTCTGGGGGCCAAGAATATAAAAATTTCTGAGAACTCCAAATAAATAATTGACATATTTCACCTTCAAGCAAAGTGACAAGTCAACAGATGACACAACCATCCACAGGTTCCCATTGTTATAATAGAAGAACACATACTTTAATAAGTACAGAGTATCTGCATGCTACTTCTTGACAACAAAACATCATCTCATCCAGCTCTCCCACATGCACCAGCCTCTCAGATGTGTGCCACATATTTCCATGTGTTTCTAGATTTGTTTTGCTCAATTATGTTGTGCAAAATGTTATTGTTTTGTAAATTTGAGCCAGCCAATAACAAAATATATTAAACCAAAAGTTTTACTTCCAGTACAGTGCCAGTAATCATTTTCTATCTGATTAAATGTCACAGTTTTCATTTGGTGAACAACTTATTTTGGAATGAAACTGTAAATAATGATGAAACCATAATTCTTTTCTCCAACTTGCATCATGCTCCCTCCCTCCAGACTGCTGTTTTCTGCTGCCTGTTTCTGTAATCTTTGGACATCAATAATTCAGGCGCGACATTGAGGATGAATTATTCACATGCTGATGTCAGACATAAATGCACTGTGCACATGTTATAAGTGTGCACCCCACTTTTAAAATGAAGCGAGAGGGTTACCTGAGCACCAGCAGTCAGCTCACATTCAAGCCACACTCCCACCCTCTTCTTTTCCTCTTCAGTCTATTCCTCTAACCTCGCTGCATTCTTCTCCCTGTCAGACGTCCCATTTTCACTCCCTTCATACACATTCAATTCTCTTTTCATTCTTTCTTGTCACCTAGATTACATGCATGTAGAGCGAGGCGCTTCTGTTTGAAAGAGACAACACAGGGACAAGGATAAGTAGTGGTGGCTGAAAAAGGGATTTCGCTGCCTATCCTCTCAGCACACAATGCAAGCCAACAATCCTACAAACTAATCCCATCGCTGCTTAAAACTCGAGGTGTAAAAACATTGGGGAGAGCCAGGCAGGAAGGCAGGCAAGCACTCAACAGTAGAGCTATACAAAACTGTCATTTTTCTCTCTTCTCCCTTTCCCTTCCTTCTCTTACTTTCTCCTTTTCTGACATTCTCTTTCTTTCTTTCCCTCTCTGTCATATTTTTCTGTCTGTTTCCCATTAAAACAGTGCTAGCATGACTCATAGACTATTACTGTATTATGTAGCCTCTGGGTCTATTTAGACACACACTGTCTCCTTAACAACTGTTCACATTAATCATTTGATTCAGCATGACGCTAATTGGGATTTGTCAATACTATTAATCTGCTCATCCAGCCCTCATGTGGATCTGAATATCTCAATGATTATGTACAGTAGGCCGTCATTCGATGGAGAATTACCTGTTTCCAGGCCAACATGAGCGAATGATGAGCAGCGAGGAGGGAGAGAACCATTCAGACAGAAAATCCCATATTGGCAAGCGTTCGCCACGAGGAAGTGTTCTAGTGTGAGACTTTGAATGTGTTTACATGCCAGGCAATGAATATTATAAGCACAGTAGAATCTGATTACAGGAAGCAATGCAAACACCTCAACACAATGACTTGACAAGCATCAAAGTTGTTCCCAGGAGTGCCGGTAGCAGTGACAAAGCAGCAGGGTAGCAACAAAGAACGCTTTTTCATGCTGTTATAGCACATACAACGATATATTATATTCACCACAGTTCTACTTAAGGGGGGCATTCATTGTACAGGTAAACAATTGAAATAAATTGAGTTGTTGGTGTTGATGCAAAAATGTAAGATTTTAGTCGAATATATAATAATAATAATAATTATAATGATTTTCTTCAAGTATTTTTGACAAAGCTAGTTCATGCTGATGACAAGACAGGACTAATATCTGACTTCTAAATGTATATTTAAATTTTATTGTTTCATTTTGTGTTCCATAGCGTTTCTTTTTAGATTAAGTGTAGAGATTTTTTGTTGTTGTTGTTGTTTTTAGTAATAATAATGGGTGGGTACATTTTATTTTGAACTGAATTTCTGTGTTTGGACTGCTGTTACTGTCTTATGTTATTCCACGATTATTACTATGTTATTATGAGTAATTACCAAGCTGTGATTTTTTTGAGAGTCTTTGTTATAAATAGGTAATGTCTATGTAAAGAGAAAAAATTCTATTTCTGATCATAAAAGATGATTTAAAAGTGTAAAAAGAAACTGATTCGATAACAGCTTCAAAAGCACAGCGACTTCTGGGATTTCATTTGCAGCAAATTTATGAAACCACACCTGTCAGCCCCAGTCCTGGGCTTTCTATGTCGGTATTTTGCTTCACATTTGGTTTCCAGGTTCAAACACGTGTGGCTAATTTCACCAACATTACAACTTGGCATTGTGCAGCGTAGAGTAGTTTTACAGTGTTTGAGCAGAGTCATGGGTGAGCTGGTGTGCTCAAGCTGCAGAAAGCAAGTGATAAAAGAGGCAGGGACTTCATATATCTGTAAGATCTAGAGGAGGCAACTTGTAGTGCTGCATCCAGGCATTTTTGAGGCAGGAAGAGATTAATTTTTGAAAATATGTAACTAACACAGAGATGATTTTTTTCATTAAATCAATCTGACTTTCATTTTTATTTTGTCATCAGATTTCAAACACAGGGTTTTTTGTTGTAGCAGAGTGTAGCAGACATGATTTGCTAATTCTAGAGTCTTATTTAAACAAGATTAGAAACAAATAAATAGAATATAATATTACTACTAATAATTAACAAAGAAGCTCATAGAAACACACAAACATGGACATTTATGCATATAAATACACAGCTTTAGAAATGCTGTCAAATATACCAAGTATTGTTCCTCCCCAGAAAGGACTGACACTGTGACAACAAAGGTTATATTATACAAAAAGCTGCTTGTATTTCTTTTTCTGCAAGTTTCTAGTGCTGCTAGAGATCATTGAAAGAGCAGGCAGCAAGAGAAAGTTGGAAAAGTGTTCAGAAATCTGCTGTTTTTCATTATCGTACATCCAGAAAAGCTGTTTACACTATAAACCCTTCTGTTCACCACCATCACTGCTCTCTATCACAATAAATAAAATAACTTACATTTTCTACTCATGCTCAGAGTGGTCATCGTGTTACCATCATGAAATTTACTTCAGATAAAAGTCAAATTAAACGAAGGGTATTTTGAGCATAGCTTGATGCAATGTGTTGGAAGTGGATGTGTGATTAAATGAGCTGAGTCAAAAAGCCATTAGCTCGTACAAGTCCTGCAAAAGCAGAGACAAAAAGAGCTTAAGAGCAGCGAGAGAAACAGAGCCAGAGACGTAGCCAAGCAGAAACTGCTCGAGAGATGAAAGGCCCAAAAAATCCACACTGAAGTCTTCTCCAGTGTGTTTTTTTTTTTGTGTGTGCGTGTGTGTGTTTTCTTCCTTTGGAGAACTAGTTTGAAATGTACTTTACTCCACAGACGTGCAGATCTCTAGGGAGTGGGCCGAGGTGTGACAGAGCCAGACATTAAACAGAAGCTAGGCCAGGTTAGAGGGGCCAGGCGTGGGAGACAGGAGAGAGCCTGTGGGATAGAGCCCTGTGTAGGCACTAACTTAACCTGCCCCCTCCCCCTCATCTCCAGTCCTATCTGCTCACCCACGCACTCTCCTCCATCCCCACTCCCCCTCTCTCCTCTCCTCTATTTTCTCTTCATTGTATTCATCACCCTCTGCCCACACTGCAAAACTCCACGCGGAGACAGAGAATAAGAGCTCGGCTTGTGTGTTTTGCTAAAAAGTGACATGTAAGAATATACTCCAGCACTCATCCCCCCCGCCTCTACGATTGCCGCCCCTTTCCATTCCGCACTGAGGACAATTTGAAGTGGTCTGTGCTCCTCTAAACAACATCAGCAGACATATACAGAGACAGCCGGAGCTGAGGGAGGGAGGTAATCAGTCCCAGGCCGGTGTTTAGTAAAGGCACACATGCAGTCAGAGGTGAGAGGAGGCGGCCCTGTCAAAGCCAGCGGGGTGATAAAACTCCTCAAAAAGACTCTCTGCAGCAGTGTGGGAGTGACAGGACAACCTGGAATATTTTAATGCGAACTCCTGCATCCAGAGCAGGACTAATTTGCATTGGCCCTTTTTCTGAATTTGAAATACCATGCCAGGAGTTGTTTCTGGAGGTTTTATTTACTTCTGCTGTAATGACCAGCTTACTCTCTGGGGATCATTAAAGATTTATTATTATCGAACTCTTACCTACAGTCTGGGTCACAGTTTATATGAATCAAAATTTGTTTCAGTCTGAAATCAAATTCACAAAAATCCTGTCGATAAGAAAACAATCTATGTCACTATATTTCAACATACCAATCAAAGAAAAAAGTGTATGCAATAGCTAACGTCTTGCTTAATCTTCAAAAATCTAAAATCTAAGTAAACACAAAGGACAGAAAAATAATAACTTGATAGGCACATGTTTAGAATATTAGCTAGTGCTGTTTTAAGCTAAAGGTAAAGTTATTAAATGCCTCTCTCAGAAAAATGTAAAATCATCTTCGGAAACAGACACAGAAAGCTTTGATGAGAAGATTGATACCTGTTTTATTTAATACATTTGAAGTTAGTTATCTTAGCATAAGTCAGAAATGGGTAAAAAGTTAACTTTGCTCTTCCCAGAGGAAATCAAATTCTGCTGTCAGCAACTCTATAGCAAACAGTTTTATTCATGATATCTTATCTTATTTACTGTTTCAAAGAAGAAGTGCATAAACAACATTTCACCACACTTTTCTTGTTGATTATACTATTTTTCAAAGTTACATTTTGGTCACTTGCAGTACATAACAGTTCTTTTGAAAGAAGAAATTGAAAAGGTAGAAGAACAGCTTTGCAAGAAAGGCTACCGAATTGTACTTTAATAGGGTTCTGCCCCAGTGTCAAGCTTTGTACTCTGAAAGGTACAATTCTAGCCCAGCTTTTTTGTGTGTGTGTCCTTTTTCTTTTAACTGAACTCCACACATTAGTTTAAAGCTGCTCTAATGTGAAGGTCATGCAGAAAGTGCTTGCGCCGTAAGTTAAAGGCGTGTGGTTGATGTGGTCAGCAGTTACTCCTCCTCTTCTAAACCAAACACAAAGGGCAGCGAGCGCTCTTTACCAATGGGGACAGTACCTCTCTTCTCTTTCTGCTCTGCTGCTTTTACAACACAACCTTCAAGCTCAAAAGAGCAGTGTTCAGGTCTGCGCCCCCCTTTTTGTTGCTGTTCTTTTTTTTTTGCTTCAGACTTTCGACTCACTCATGTGCACTCATTGGTCAGTGATTAATAAAGTCTTGCTCTCTCTGCCTTTTCCCTTGTTATATGTCGACATAAACCCTGTATCCTGTAGCTTATCATATCTGTTAGATAGATAAGGACAAAAGCAGTAGAAAAGGTCAGACCCAATAGGAAATGCCCCTGAGCCACAGGTTGGACGAGACACTGCTTTGCCTGTCACCAAGTCTAAATTTAGCACAAAGCTCAGGAAATAACCTGAAGAGCAAATGTTTACCTTTATTATCCCCGACCAGCTCTTCTGTCGTATGTGATTACGTACCGGGTTCTCGGCAGTACGTCACATCTGCTCCCGGCGCCCTTTGCCTCGACAGGCAGTTCCTCGTGTGTGCTATAATCGCAAGTCTGCTGGCCTCAAGACTGTCCAGGTTGTTTCTGCTCGGGTCTAAATGTGGTTGCGTGTTGTGTAACATCGCAATGTCCAGCGTCCTCCTGTGTTGCCAATGGCGCTAGTTCAGTCGCCGAGGATTCCCCGGAAGGACGAACATATGACTGACATTTCTTACCTGGCACATTTGTGCAGCTGTATGTGTGTGTGTGTGTGCAGTGTACAGTGTTGTTTGTGTATGTGTGCCCTGGTGTGAGTGCTGCTATGCGACTCTGATCCCTGGCAGGGCCTTAAGCCAAGCCTGCGGCAGGTCCAGCAGCAAAACTCATAGAACTCTAGAAGTCTTTCCCAGCAATCAGACATGGACTGACACAGAGAGAAAAGGGAGTGCTGGCAGTGTTCCTGCCTGCTGGTACATTAATATTTTTCTACAGTCAGGAGGCAGCAGGCTGGCTGTCAGCACAGGACCTCCCTCCTACCCTTACAATCTGTGTCCATAAAGATGGATTCAGATAAAATGCCGCATGATGCAGCTTGTGTAAAACCTGCATCACCAGAGATATGTAGCTGACGTCACACGGCTCGCCTCTCCTGACATACTTTCTGATACATGCCCTGTGCCAAAACCGCACACACAAACAGCCATCCCCGAAGCCACATCACAGAGCGTAGAAAAGCAGGCCTTGTCCCCATCTCTGTGTGGGGATAAGTGATGGAGTGGAAACATAAACAGCAAAAAATCAACCATAAGGAGAGAGGATGAGAAAACTCTTGGAGGACGGAATATAGCTCACTTTGTTATGACACAAAACAACAGGCGGGGTGAAGAGAAAACATACAAAACTTAGGAATGGGAGACAGGAAAATGTTCGAATGAAAGGTAAACAAAGCCTGACAGCTAGAATAACATCCACAGCAGTTCCTTGACCGTACATTCGCTCCTCGGGCAAGAGCCTGCAATATCAATTTACGTTAGCAATCAAAAAGTCATAGGTGGAGGGAGGAAATGGTGTTTCCTGAAAAAAATCACAAAATAATGATTAAAGGAATAGAATGACCTTTTTGGGAAATAGGCTTATTTGCCATCTTGATGAAAAGATACCAGTCTCTTATCTGCGCATTAAATAAACACACATACAGCCAGGAGACACTTTGCTTGGCATAACATAAAGACTAGAAACAGCTAGTTTGGCTCCATCCAAAGGCAACCTACACTATTTGCTAATCCCGTATCTCAAATGGTTGCCATCTAATCTTAAGTTTGCAACCATAAGGAAGGAAATGTTGCATATATGGAACCTGCAAGTCAAACAGCAGAAATCCTTAGAGTCAAAGAGTCAAAGAATCCTCAAAGTCAAAGAAGCACAAGAAAAGGTGCTGAACATGATTTAAATAAGTAAATGCGCCATCAAACATGAACAAAATCTCAGCATTGCACCTGCAATGTGACAGCAAGTCTTGGTGCACTTAAACAAATGGAAACGTGAGATGATTTGGGCTTAAAAATACATTGGATAATGAAACCTTTAGCAAATCATGAATAGATGCAAGCTTACAGTAAAACAATGCATGCAGGCCACAACATTAAAACCACAATTGTAATATAGTGTCTAAGCTGTTGGAGTATGGACATGAGGCCTGTGGGCTGATGCCAGGCACCATTGGCACCCTTTGGGTACTATAGGTTGTGGGTTGATGCCTCTGTGGATCTACCTTGTTGCAATTGGATTAAGATCTGGAAAGTCTGGAGGCTGCCTTGGGCTCCTTGTAATGTTCCTCGAGTAATTCCTGAGCAGTTTTTTCTGTGACAGTGCACATTTTCCTGTTGCAGGAAGGCTGCTGCCATCCGACAATACTGTGGGAGAGGTGCGTTTGGTCTGTGTCAATGTTAAGGTGGGTGTTACATGTCCAAGATCTCCCAGCAAAATAAATGTTATTGCTGCACCAATCCTCTCATCTAATTTTTTGTAAGAATGTGAATATGCAAAGAAATTAAGCAAAATCTGCCTTCTTGTTTACCGCTATCATCTAAATTAAGTCAGATCTGCAGTATTTTTGATGTCTCATACTGAATTAATGTTGTACGGAGTGTTTGGAACAATGACGATGACCATTTTTGTCCAACAGGCATCAAGTTTGTCCATTTGTAGATGAGCTCTGGGTGGCAGCTGGGCCTCCCACAGAGCTGCAGTGAACAGACAGTATGCTGATGTTTCCTGGTTGTCGCAACACGCACGAGACCAACCCGCCATTTGGACAGCCTCGAGTCTGCCCAGCAACAATTAATGCTGAAATGTATGCAATGGCACACAGGCTGTGTCATTTACCATGCATTGCAATCTCTCTGGATTGATTGGAACAAAATCAATGTTGTTCTGGGACTGACTGCCAACATTTATAGAGTTGTCAGCGCAGCCTTCCTGTAGCTGCACTAGGGGAGTGGCATGGTGTACAATGGCTGTGTGGAAGATTTGTTTAAGGCTAGAGGCCTGGGGGTGTTGACACAGCTGCCAGGGGGAGCGGAGATGAGATGATGGAGACAGAGAAATTTGGGTAAAGCCACTTTGGGCGTCTGGGTGAGGGGTAATGACTTTGAAGATGTGAACACGTGATTCACACAGACTGAAACTGGGAACAGAAATCCAAACTTCATGCGCTGAGCATGCTGAGCAGATAAAGACTTTGTTCATACACATATGTCTGTGTTGAGGAAGAACTGTTTTTATCATTATCAGCAGTTACACTTCAGGGTGACCTCTGGCTCGCTCATCAGCAAACTTTGTGTTTTTTTTCTGTGTGTGTTGCTGAATGTGTGTGTGTGTGTGTGTGTGTGTGTGTGTGTGTGTGTGTGTGTGTGTGTGTGTGTGTGAGCTGTTTGCCCTCGTCAGGATTAAAGGGCTTTTCAGTGAGAGGAAGCTTTAACGCTACTTAACCCGCGTTGCCTTAACCCTGCAGCCAACGACCTTTGTCTGTTCTGTGATTTTCATACTTCCGGTCTCACACGGCATAGCTGTTCCCAGAAGATATGGCAATAAACCAACAAAAAACCTTGGAATAGATTTTAATTTATGTGTGTGTATGACAATGACCAAACAGTTAAAGCACACTATTTTAATAGGAAACACATTTGAGTCTCACATGAACGTCAAGCCAAAGACAGAGTAGTCCTTGTTTTGACTGAAAGGCTGTTTCTCTTAGATGATGTAACTGCTCTTTATTATGCTGTTAGATCACGCGCACACACACACACACACACACACACACACACACACACACACACACACACACACACACACACACACACACACACACACACACACACACACACACACACACACACACACACACACACACACACACACACAAAGAAGAGAATGCAGTCTTGTAGTCACAGGAGTCAGACATTTGCTGTTTCAAGTACCAAGGGGCAGAAACTCCAGCAGTGGAAAGACCAGTCAAACTCAACACGCTTACATAACATCAATTCCAGTCAGCGACGCATCTTCAACCAAAACATATTAGGAAACTGCAGCCAAACATTGTGTTGTAGCCTGGAGACATGTAAAGGTCATGGCATTCGTCAGCAATAAACACGCACTATTGTACAGCATGGTAAAACTGTGTTATTTTCCATAATTGCAATGTCATTAAACAGACATAAGCGATCTGACGAATGCATAAATTACAATATTATTGTACCTCTATGGATAGCAGGTCTTAAGGAGTACGCAGTTACTATTAGATGCTCACAGTGTTATTAAACAGGCATAAAAATCATGTAAGTGTCGTAAGTCACACTGATTTGCAGACAGATACTGATGAAAGAATCTATTAGAAGTCTCTTGGAGTCAGATAAGACACAAACAAAACATAGACCAGACTCTAATTTAAAAAAGCAGGCTTACAAGCTTTCTAAATGCAACCGTCCTGTAGTATCATTACTTCAAATGTATATTTATATTATTATTTTCCTTTCTTAATTACTTTAGGCTGTTTTTCCACATATTTTTGCCAAGATGAACATTTATTCTTCAAACACTTGATTTTATTATCAAATTCTTGGATCAGACTTAACTACCCATCTGTCATGTTTCCATATTTAGAAGTTTATATGACATTGGAGGTCTTTTTGAGGCCACTTACTCATCAATATGATCGTCGTGACATACCAAGGTAGGTAATTGACGATTGTAATACCTGCTGATGACAGACGTCGCCCATAGCATCATTAACCCTGCAGGTGCTCCTCAATCCAAAGTCTTTATTATACCACTGTGTACTACAGCGCGGCAACCCTATAGTTCACTTACATTTACCAATAACAATTTTAAATAGAAGAAACCAGCTTTGGTGAAATGGGACCAGAATTATTGCTCTCAGTCAAATTAGCCTCTGGAAACTAATGTAATTATTTAGCACTTCAGTGGGTCATAAAGGTGTGGGGAGAGGGGGAACGGAGAGGGGGACGGCATGCTCGAGCTGACATGATTTCATGCAGAAAATTTATTCAGCTGTCAATATCATTTAGATCTGTCCGGGTGAGCACTGGAGGCTGCAAGGAGGAGGAGGAGGAGGTTGCAGATGTAGCTCAATCATAATGCCGTTGTCTGCAGTCTTCACCTATCCAGTTCTGCATGTATGTGTTTATGTAGGTGACTGCATACGGGTGGTGGATGAGCACAGAGGCAGCAGGTCTTAGACAAAAATGTGTATGATATAAAATGAATGTGATACAGTGAATCTAGTGTTCTTTATCCGGCTCTGTAAAAGCAGTTGCCATTGTTTCCTGATGACGAAGGAAAGATCACATCAGTCATACACTCCTCATCTCAGCATTTCATCTCTGAGTGGTCAGTGCCACTCCTATCATCCCACCCAAGATAACATCCCACCAAATCTTTTCTATTCCAACTGTGAACTCGGTTTGAACCCATGCCTTTGCAGAAACGAAGGTATGACATAAGAGAGAAAAATGAAAGATTTTCATTCAGAGTGGTCAGTAACCGGGACGGCAGTAGCACTTGTGTTTTATAAGTTCAAAGCCATGCAGAATGAATAGAGTAAACAAGCATCGACAGAAGATGGCGGAACCGGCATGCAATCTCAGACTCTTACAAACACTGCAGCGTAGACTTTGGGCCTCTGAGTCATTTATTAAAAAAAAGAAAGAAAAAAGAGAGGGAGAGTCAGTGCACAGACAGTGAATGGAACAGTCAACAAAGCAACAGTCTGCAGGAGAATGGATTCCATCTATCATTTGCATGTTTAAGCTCGGAGCGTTAAAACCCACAAAGAGATATTTGCATTCTCTTTACAGTCATTTGCAAAGGCAATTCAGGAATGACAAGAGTGACTGCTGTTTAAGAGGATGCCTCGTGTCCATTGTCAAAAAAAGTTTTTCTCAAGGCTGTCTGATTCAGATGTCACGTCTGGTGTCAGTTGGCGTCTGATGATGAATTCCACTAACTTAATATACATGTTGGAGGATTACGTAAGATAATAATGAACGTGTCTGTGGATGTATGCATGTGTCGGTTTGTTCCTTCCAGCTCTGCGAGTGTCCTGACAATTTTATCAGTGAGGCCTGGAGACTACAAGGGGTGGAAGTGAGTCAGATGAGAGGGCAGAGAGAAAAAGGCAAATGGAGGTGAAGATAAGATACAGTAGAGACAGTGAACCGTGTGAGCCTCCAGGATACCCAATAACAGACTGTGAGGGCTCACACAATAGCTGTTGTATTAAACAGAAGCATCGTACTTTTTCCCACATTTGAAATGAAGACATATGATAACACAGTTGATGTGGTTACACTATAAATCTGCAGTCTCTACCCCTGATTCTGAGTCTAAAAAAAGCAATACCACAACAAAAGGCAAAACCACTGGAGTGAAATCATATTTAAATCTTTGCACTAGACTACTAAAGGTGATCACTTTATCATGAGAAACTTACAGATATCCTCCACTGGGTAGACAAGAAATGAGCCACAAATAAGCCTTAATGAGTGTGTTGGCCTAGTTTGCAGGCAAGTAAAATTTGTTCCTACTTGACTACATTATTTCTTTTTTGTCCCAAGAAATTACACAACAAAGTCCATTATACGACATGTCATTAGTTTTTCATTACGTGAATAAAGATTCAAACTGTCTGTCCAATTGTTTCCCTTCATTTTTATTTATTTCCCTTCTTTCCTATTTATCGTTCCGCTACACAGTTCCTACAACACAAGGCCAAATCCACACACTGGCGGCTGTAATTGATAGTTTGCATTGTTGTTCCAGTGCCTGCATTTATATTCTAAAACATGAGCTAGCCATCTCAATATTAGCAGTAAGTTTGAAATAGGGAAACATAAAGAAGTAGGAATAACAGCAAGAACACATTTTTAAGTACTTTGGCATTTGTATGTGTGAATCACCTATTATAAGAATTTGAATAACTGGCATAAAACATGTAAACCGTGTCAGTAAATAAGTTTAAATGAAGATGGCTGAAAGTGATGAACAGGAAAGCAAAGGTTACAAAGCAGCAAGGGATTGTGGGTACATGTATGTGAGGCGAACAAGAAGTCAAACTGCTGTACTCTTTCAAAGTATTTCTTGATAATGCTAAGCGAATTCATGAAATTCGTTCTTTTAAAACCCAAGTGCATACATTGGCAGGGAAGAGTGGAAAAATTCCTCACGCTATCAACTTCCCATTTCTCCCATCCTTCTCCTCTTCCTCTCCATCACTTTCTTTCACTCTTCTCGCCCGCTGCTGTTATCTCCTCTCATTCTTCCACCCACACTAATCCTATTTTATTCAAGACCTACTGTATAATACAACACAATATCCAGGACCTTGGCTCAGAGAGTGTTTCTAAAAGGTCTCCTCTCCGGATGAGCCCCAGTTAGGGTCCATCGGCTGGTCTGCACCCCGTCTCTTGTCCACCTTGAAGCCGCTGTGGGTGCTGACGGCGACTGTGGCCGGGCTTGCATCACTCGAGGGCTGAGAAAGCGGCGTAAATGTCAGAGGAATTAGCTGCCTTGCTGGCGCCCACGGAGCCCGGCATGACAATGGGTGGGAGAGGAGAGAGGACAGTGGGTACAGTAGCTGCAGAGCATCAGTAAGCTGCACGAATCCACTCTGCTCTCCACTCACCTCTACCTCTCCCTCCCTCCCTCTCTGCTGTCTTGTTTTTTTCTCCTTTCTTTTCTGTATTTCCTCTCTCCTGCCAACTCATTTCTTCCTTGCTTGTCCTCTCACCTCCCTCCCTCCCTCTCTCCCCTCCCTGCCCCCCCACCCTCTCCTCTCTCCTTCCCTTGCTCTCTTTCTGTATCACTGTCTCGCCCACCTCGCCTCTGCCCGCAAGCAGTTTGGAGCAGATTATAGCCCTGCCACCCCCACTCGCCCATATACACAAACATTCACTGTGGCGCTGACGCACATACACACACATACACACACACGCGTACGCATACAAACGCACGTAAACACACTTTGAGACTTTGTGTATCTCTGCCACCTACAGTGGCACTACATCATCCTCTCTCCTCTCTCTCTCGGCGGTGCTCAAGCATAACTTGTTTAGAACATCCTGTCCAGTCCAAATGTGGTCAGACATGTGACAGAATGGCCCTAGCGAGCCCAAATAACCAAACATACCCATTATCGAAGTCAAACACACACCTCCTCTTGACAGCTGAGATTAAGGAAAGTGATACCGGGGTGAACCGCAAATGCAACCAGTGATTAGATGTCCAGCAGAATCAAGCTGTTTTTGTAATCACATGTTTACTGTGTGTAGCGGTAAAGGAAACCCACAATTAAGACCCATGGACTCTTGTGTAACTGTGGCTGGACATTCAATCTGAGGAAAATGAAAGTTTGTGAGGGCAAAAGGAAGGATGATGCCTTGAAACGCTGCTTATCCTACAGCTACATTAGCTCTGATTTGCATGTGCATCATCATGTTTTTATTGACTCGATCCAGGCTGATGGCTTTCTTGATGATGCAAAAATCATCCTGTTAGGGGGCAGCAATGCAGAGGAGATGTGGACACAAGAGGCTTGCTATGTGTGTGTGTGAATGCATGCATTAATTTGTGTGTGTGTGTGTGTGTGTGTGTGTGTGTGTGTATGCATGAGCTCCTATTCGTTCCATCCGCCATTCTGGCCTCTGTGTAGCCGGTGCGTGCTTCAACACTGTACGGCTGAATGGGGACTGCGTGGGCCTGACCTGCGATCTCACCACCCACCACTCACATAGACACACACAGCTCAGGCAACTGCCTCTGTTTTAGCCTGCAAGAAAGAGTGTGCGCTCATGTGCATGCGTGTGTGTCTCTGTCTGTGTTCATGCACATTTGCAGGGTAAATACAAATCATTCGTTCCCTTTATTCCTTCCGTCTCCCTCTTTCTCCTCTTGGTATGTACGTTTCTCTCCCTTATTATTAGTGTTTCTACATCCTCCTCAGGGGACGACGAGGACTGCAGCTGTCCCTATGACAACCTCAGTGCTACTGTCAATCACCTCGGTTTCCTTATCCTCCCTGGCTTACATTCTATACATGCAGCTTCCTCGGCTTTGACAGGTGTGCAGATGGCGCATTACACAACTGTATAGCTCGCATCAACGAATGCACGCCGCATTACCGCCGTGCTGATATTAACCTATTCATGTTATGCGTGTGTGAAAGTGTTTTTGTCATCCGCTTGCCACTTTTGATCTCGTTTTGTGTTGTTGTCATTAAAGCGTGTTTCCGCATTAAAGGAATAATGATGGATTCGGTGGTTCAATCCGCTTAAATAGATGCAAGTCTAAAACAGATAAAGAAACAAATCAACACTTTGTCATATGTAACAGTTGCTGTTGATGCATTTAAATCTGGTTTGGATGCAAGTGTGTGCAATCTGCGTATGTGTGTGTGTGTGTGTGTGAGCATCCCCAAACTCTGCAGTCTGTTGGTAATGAGTGCCCTGAGCGCTCTCTACTACACCTAACTGATCCAGTAATTGCTTTTCCTCCTCTGCATTTATCATCATCTGCCCGGCCTGTCATGTTAGCTGAGCTGAGCTGAGCTGAGGTGGACAGAGAGCAGTGTAGGACTGTTGGTGGAGGTGGAGACGGTGGTGGTGCCTGTCTGGATGTAGCTGAGGTATCGGCCCACTGCCTCGAGTGGAGTGGCGGGATGGAGAGGACAGAAGGACGGGGCAGAGAAGGCAGCGATGTAGTGGTTAATGGAAACTATGACCTCCAGCTGGTCATCACCATGAAGCTAAATAACTAGCAATTAGCATTTCAGTGAAAGTGTTATGTTTTCCCTGTTTCCTTTTGAAAAAAAAATCTTGCATCTGTGTAGAAATTACTTACTGTGATATATGCTCATAATTTACATAATAAAGGTTTGAGTCAAGCTAAAACATCTAGTTCTTTTGAGAAAGTATCTTCCCTGTCAGCTCAAATTGCTGGTTAGAGTTTATAGATAATCATGGAAAACTAAAGCAACTCTCCGAATGGCTGATGTTATTTGTAGTTTGGAGGTGACACGCACAAAAAACTGCATACACACAAACACACATGCAAACAGACTGCCTGGAAGATTTAAACAAATAGCCTCCTTTTTGCAAGGCCTGCAAATGTATGTGTGTGCGTGTTTGCATCCGTGAGAAAGAGGGGAGCATACTGTATGTGGGGGAGGGTGTGTTGCTGCTTCTGCTGCTTCTGCTGCTGCTGCTGCTGCTAGTGGGGATTTGATGCTGATGAGGTCTGTAATGGGAGTGAACAGGGAGCGTGAGGGGAATAGATTGGGACTTCATTGGCAGGCCCGCTCTCCCTGTGCACTGCAGTATGCTTGTCTATTTATTCCCCCATTTCAATGCGCCTTTGCTTTGCCCTTTCTCCAGCCAATGACAGTAAAATCACATCGCCGCTAGAGAGCTACGCATCAGCTACGGAGCATCCCTATATGATTTCCTCATTTATTTTTCCTATCGTTCCCCGCAGACGCTCAGTCTGGGGCTGCGGTGCTTCATTCAGGAGGAGCGAGGGAGGGACTTGAGGCTGAAATGAATTGTACCTATGCCATCATGTAAATGATCGCTGCTTTGACTATGCAAATTCGAAGATGATTAAGAGGCGACATCCAATTCATATTCAGACTCAAAGAGCATCCATGTGTATGATGACACGTTACACACAGAGGAGAGGGACACAGGACAATTAATAATGCAAACAAAATCAGATATATCATTATTAAGACTCCAATGTTTTGTGCAACTGAAGACTATTCTTTGATTTTTGAACTTCAGTATGTTAAAAATGCTTTGTAGTGTCAACAAATCCCTGTTTACAGACTACAAGCAAGAATTTACTAATCACCCTAACAAATATTACCTCATTGTTACCAAAAACACATCAATGAACCACTCTGTTGCACTGACAGCATGTTTCTTCCATGGAATGAGAGCCCTGTAGTTTATTTTAACCCAGCCCCACATACATGAGTCTGGTGCCACAAATAAATACCAGCACAGCAAATAAACTGCTGAAAATAGTCCCAGAAATACAGTTTTTCTTCCAGTTTTACTAAACTTTCCTACTGGTACAGTAATCGCCTTAACCTTTTACTTAAAAAAGTCAAAAATGCACATATATTGTGAGTATTTTCAAAGTTAGCTGCTCTGTTTTCACATATCTAGAAGTACGGCATTAAAAAGTAGTCAGTTTTGGAAACAATCTTGGGGTCTAGACTTAGAGAGAACTGGACTAAGCGGATCACTGTTGCTTCCTCTAATCTCTGCTTGAGGGTAACCACTTGAAGCTGCAACTACACTCCAATCTCCTGCTGACCTTTCGGTAGCAGACTTGCTTTATGCATCATGAAGGCATGAGGTTTTGACATGGAAGAAAAATGCATGTAAGACAATGTCTAGTTCTACTGAGTTCTTTGATATGCGCTTTTTGTCTGTCAGTTGTGACAATGTTATGGGATCCTAGATAGGAAGGAGGAATGGGCTGAGTGGTACAGATGAGCTGAGAAGTCAGAAATTTTGAGAGACAAACATGTTGCTGGTTTTGTTCTTTAAAGGGTTTGACAAAAACAAAAATATTCAATATTGCCATCCTTACCCTTAAAATTGACATTTTGATAAAAATAGCAGCAGCAAGACCAGTCTGTGTTTCTGCATAAACAACAGAAGAGTACACATATAAGAGTGTTGTTAAGTCTAACATGAGTGTGTGCACACAGCTAACACAAATGTGGTGTAAACAAGGACAAAGACAATGTTCTGTAATAGGTAATAGCCCAGATGGTGAAACAACCATATTCAAAAACAAAACATGCTGCCCGGCATGATGGCCTCAAACAAAAAGAATACATTCAGTCAAAAAACAGATGGAAAACACTCCCTCCGTCTCTTCTCCTCCCTCATTCTCTCTCCTCCCCTCTGCCTATAAGCCCTCTCTCACACAGACACACAAACACACACATTGCCACCATCCTCCCTTTTGGTTCTCCCATGCGGTTCTGTGGAACAGATGCAGGCAGCACAACAGAAATAGAAAAAGGGTTAAGCAGTAAGAAAAGACAGGAAGCGTGAGATGACGCTAAAAATAAATGAATCCTTGGGTGAGGGAAAAATACCCAGAGGTCCTAAAATAGCTGGTCAAACAAAGGCATGAATAAACTAGAACGAGTGTGACGGTTTTTGTTTTTTTTTCTAGAGGAAGCCCCTCTCTTCTCTCTCTCTCTCTCTGCACTCTCTCACACAGCGACTTCCTGGTTGCTAGGTTACGACACTTGTGGCCACCATCCATAGTCTGAAGGTGCTTTTTGCATTCGGCGAAAGGCAGCCTCCTTTTTTTTCATCCGCCATTTGAAATTTATAAGAGCAGAAATGGAAACATGTGCATTGTCAATTAGGGGAACACCAGGCACAGTATGAGGGACATCTGACGGATCAATTTGTACAAAGACGGCTTGTATTTCAGATGTGCCATGGAAACAGAGATGACTCCAAATTGCCTCAACTAACAGCCACAGCGGGAGGAATTGAAGGGAAGTGGAAAATTTCAAATCCCATTTGTGTGTTCCTGTGTGCCCGTTATTAATAGTAAATATCAATGCCAATTTTGACCTGTTATCCATCACTGAGCCGACACCAAACATGAAATGATACAAAGTCATTTTACCTCGTCATCAATTGCGTTTGTAAAAATCTTGTTGTCCTGAAGCAAATACATGAGAACTGTGCATTCTTTTTCTGCTTTTGACATGCTATTGCCACAAACTAGCAACCTTTTTTTTTTTTTTTACAGTGGCGTATGAAAAAATAGTCACAGAAGTAACAATAATAACTTCATTCATATAGCAAATTTGAAGGCAAAAGCAAGAGGACACTCAGGAAGACAGTATTACAAAAGAAAACCGGTAAAGCTACACAGAAAGAAAAAAGACAAGAAACAAAAAGTAGAGAAATTTGCAGAATGCAGAATTTTGGTATAAATAAATTAATAGAATAAACATCAATTGCTACAAACGACACAATAAAAGCACCAAAATATCACAGTTCTGAGTGAAAATGATTGAAAAAAAGGGTTGTAAGAAGTGATTTCAGAGAAGACACTGATCCTGCAGCCTTATTTCCTCAGGTAGGTCACTCCAAAGCCCTGATGGCAACAGCACGGTCGTCCTCAGATTTAAGCCTCGACTTTGGAAGTAGATGAAATGAGGCGAAATGAGCACTGACGTACACACAGACACGACTTATGAAGGACAAAACAGCCTCCTAAATCCTCCCAAAATGTCACAGTTCAAGTCCGTATAGGGCTATTTTATAAGGCATAAATCCTCCCTTATCTGAAACATACGAGTGAAAAGCTGCTCATCACTGTGGTAAAGGTCACTGTGCTTTGCTGATGGATCATGTGCCAAGTATCATATCGAATATGAATGAACGGAGTAACTGGTATTACACACAGGTTATTTCCTAGCACATTTATCAAAGCGGCAGCGAGGCCTATGTAAACATTCTCGCAGCACCTCTCAACCTCTGCTCTCTCATTGTAATAATAAAACTCCTCTAGCACATGCACAATTGCATAGATTCATAAGTAACACATCAGAGAACAAAAGTAACACCAATTCCCTGAAATACAATTATGTTTCTTCGCTTCCAAAATCAATATAGTAGAAAGTTAACAATTTATTCTCATTCACAGAATGAGTTTGAAACCTAAACCATGCCAAGGCCATTATTTCAAATGATGCAGAACCACAATCAAAGCATCGCTTTCTCACCAGACATGTTATTCAGTAATCCAGAGAGCCATTATTTTGAGTTATTTGCAATCACATAACTGTATTCTGCAACTCCCCAATGCACACAAACACAAAGACACAATGAACAACAAAACAACACACACACACCCTCACCCATTAGAGACTTGAGTTCAAACAAGTCTACACCACAGGGCAGGGCCCATATTTCATCAAGGAGGGAGGTCAAAGTTGAAGCCCCAAGGACATGGCGTTTCCTCTCCCTCCCAGGGTTGCAGAGGGTGAGGAGAACATTGTTTACTGGACGCCACGTCTCCCTGGCCTCCCTCTGGATGGGAGGGAGTTGGCTCGCTTTCAGAGCTCAGCCAGTCAAGGTGATTTAAACCACCTAAAGTCCAGGCATTATGGACCAGGCCTGGCTCCTTGTTCCTGCAGTTCCTGTCTTTCATTCGTCCCCCAGTAAAAAAAAGATCACAGTCCCTGTGTTTCAGTGTTTTCAGGAGGTTGTTATTGTGTCCTTGGGAGCTGATTTACAAGGTAACCTTGTGCGCTGAGAGCTACTTTCATTAGTTTGTTCTTCTGTCTTTAATTGTGAGCTGCGGTGTGGTGGGAGATGCCAAACACACACAGGAAGGAAAATATTAGAAAACACAAAAGCATTTTTTTTCAAAATCCTCAGAAAAAAAGAAGAGGTGGATTAATTTCTATTAGATGCATGCGATGATTTAGGAAACTCAGCCAAACAGTATCAGTTGAAATGATTCCCTTTTGTGACTTTTCTGTAGCGAGTTGGGGAGAGTTTGGAGGTTGGGGTGGTGGATGGGCACGTAGAGCTCCGACTCTGATCAAAGACAACCAAACTACCACCATATGTTACTTTAAAATTTGGCCCATAATATATTACCATACACAGTTATTGTACAAAGGTATATGCAGTAACACAACATCTGGGATTTTGCTGAATTTTCTGAAGTCAATATTCTTATCTGAGCTTGAGCAGCTGGAAAGTATAGTTAAGATGCAACAATTTACTTTATTTACATGTGTGAGCCCCTCACAGATGATCACACCACATTTTTAGTTCCTAATGTTCCCTCCACAGATTTATTTATGAATCTGTTTATTCATAATGGTGAACTAGGTCAATTCAATTTATTATAGCATATCACAATTTCTTATGTGCTCTTGAAACAAAGACGCACATCAGACATTTGCTTGTTTTGTGGTTTGTCTAAGGCGGTCTCCAGCAGCCTTATAGCATACAGTACAAGGTAGACGGTATGTACGACTGTAACGCTTGTTCACACATACAGGCTCAAAGCAGCAGGCTTCCTGTTGCCTCTCATGAGCCTGAAGCCCGTGGGCATGTGAAGCACAGAGCTGCTAATTTACATTCTCCAACTTGGGTAGGTATTTCTTGCAACCGCATTGGTACATGATGGAGTAGTTCTTTTCCGGAGCACCATTTAAAGGTGTTTAAATAGAGAAACTGAAAGGAAATGAAAATCTGCATCCTTATTTTTTGTGTGTTTACTGTTTAAAACCATCAGAGTACACATGTACAACCTGTACTGGACCCGGTGCTTTCTGAGAAAGCTTTGCCGCAGGTAATGCAGGAGATGAAATGTCTTATTAGGGAGTGAATAGGAAGCAGGCGGGCCTGAGCTGAGCCAGGTCCTCTATTAACCTGTCCTTCCAGCGGAGAGGCTCGTAAACAAGGCCTGAGATGGCAGGAAGTGCTGGGGGAGCAGGGGGGAGGGAGGCGGAGGGAGATGAGGAGGCCTTCATCAGCCACAGAGAAGGTCGGTGTGCATGGGGTGGTTTGGAGGGGGGCACCGCAGGGACAGCACTTGTCCCTTCAAAGCAAAGAGGAGAGAGCATTGATCTGTGTGATCCCTCTGATGTTGAGGACGTGAACACAAAAAGGTACAAACGCACAGAGACGCTGTGGATGACAAGCTGTCATAGTCTTTTAAGTTTCCACGTTGGGAGATGTATTGTTTGGAGAAGCGAAGATGAATCCATCCCTATTAGCCCGTGGCTAAGACTTTTTAGGGCCAATAAAAATCACTCCAACAGTCCCGTGATTGATTTTGAGTGAGTGGAAATGGCAGCCTGGTCGCTGTGTCCGTGCGTCACCCGGCATAGTGCGATTTCTTCTCCTCTAATATGCTGACACATAAACACTCACCCATTTTCTCCAAAAATCCAATATAGCCTGAAGGAATTGGGTTAATACGGGGCACTAGACAAAGAAGGGGCACATTTTCGTCTACACTGTTTGACTTGACTCACAACAAACCGACATGTAAATATGGCTTTTGTGGTGCTTTGGCAAATGAAGAGAACCAACATGGCACAGCCCAAAAATATTTGAATGGATATGCAGCGAGCAGGGAGGAAAATCAGGACATTGATGGAGATGAGGAGCAAAAATGGCAAACAAAGGTCCTCTGCTCTCCTCTGTGCTCTCCTCTTCGCCCCCGCAGCCTCCTGAGCACAGCTGTCTACATGGCTGGGCTGTTTTCACTGACAGGCTGTGAGAGCCATGAAACAGGAGGGCACCAGGGACCTGGGCCACCTCGACAACATGCGCCCCCACAATCTGCTGTTCAAAGTGTACCCCAACCCCGCTCCCTTTCTTTTCCTCCTCACTAACAATCTCCTTCACTATTTCAAATATTTCATCCCTCCAGGCTCTCTCTCCCTCCCTCCTGCACAATACATTTTTTCATTTTTTTTTTTTGCAATGTGTTGTCTCAGCTCTATCAGATTTTCTGTTTGTGCCTGTCATTTTCTCTCCCTAATACTCCCTCCTTCTCTCTGCCCTCCAGTGGCCCTCTCATACTGTCACATCTGCATGTTTTCGTTGCTTGGCTGTCATGTCCCATGTTTTTGCCTCAGCCACACATCATTTCTCACAAACAGAGAGATGAAAAGGAGGGAGGGAGGTTGAGGAATGGGGGTGGGAGAAGAGAACGAAATGGAGAAAAACAGAAAGTCCGGGGCTGATTCGGAGGAGGTTAAGAAAGCATGTGGAATAAGAGGGAGGCAGGGTGAATAAACCAACAACAAACAATTTCTTATTTTGACTGGCTGCACAGCGCAATTGCGAGGCTGCCTGGGATTTAATAAGCACTTCTTTGGCATTAGGAGTCTGCTTGTTTTCCTTGGTGCCGAGGCAGAGGCGCTGCGTGGTTTCCCCCATTTTCAGCTCCAGACGGGGGTAGGAAAGAACACAGCCAAGGGCTATGGGAAGAGAGTCATTCTTTCTCTTTCTCCCTCTCTCTCTCTCCCTCTCTCTCTCTCTCTGCTGCCTTGGCCTAGCTGGGTGGAGCTTAACTGGGGCTTTAGCTGGAGGGAAGGTGCAGGAGCTGAGGTAGTGATGGGGACAAGCTCCCCTGGAAAGCCCTGGAGGGAGACAGCGTCTTTGCAGTAAATAAACAGCCCACTCTCCCTGCATGCATCTCAAACCCTCAAGGACAGCTACACATCACTGTACCCTCCTCCGCCTCCTTGCAGCTCTGGCTTACTGTCCCTCTCTCTCTCATATACTTTGCTCTGACACACTCATGCAAACATTGTCACCCTCCCCACACACATACACCAACTCACCAAAACCTTCTCTTAACACAACAGATCAAAGAAGACAAAAATGTGATCTTTGTAATTCCATTTCCCCCCCCCCAATCCCAGCCCACACCATTGTGGAGATTCTTTTTTTTTTCTTGCTGTCTTTCTTTTCAAGGAGAGGCAAACAACAATGAACAATGTGGGATCTGTCGCATTCTTCCCATGGGAGAAGACTTCTAACAGCATCTTCTATTAAGAATGGAGAGGAAAGAAGAGAAGAAAAGAGGAACACCCCCACTGTGCAAACAAAATCAAAGTGAGAGCCATAACTCAGAACTTAACAGCACTGTGGTATGAGATTTGCTTAGTATTTACTGTATGTGAAAACTCACGCTGAATCCAGTAACCTTAGAAAAAAAAACCAACTCATGCACTTTGCGAAACAGTACGCCAGAGTAGGCTATGATGTTAGTCTTCATTTGAGCGTGGGGGTGTTTCAAAATCAGCCAAACAATCTTCTTTTATCGCTTCGTAAGTTGTTTCTCAGTTCAATACGCTGCGGTCTGCTGTGCTGCAGCCTCCATTCTCTCGTAACCCCTTGACTTGTCCTTCAGAACGCGTCTGAATCAGGCCACATGTGACGAGTCGTCGAGGGCTGCAGCATGAAAGTGAGATTCAAGGTCAAAGAAAGATTTCTCACATATTCCATGAGCCGCCACGCTTCACTCGATACACATAACACATCTGATTAGCTCGCTGCTCAGTCCACCCACATAGGCAGCACGCGGTGTATATGCTGCACACTCGCTGTATGTTTCTAGCGGCTGGCTTTACTGCTACATGTGATGCTGCCTGTGATTCACAGAGGCCTCTCCTCCTCCTCCTGCTGCTGCTGCTGCTGCTGCTGCTGCTGCCGTCTGACTCTCATAGACCTGTCACTGCTCGGCACACTGGGACTGACCCACTTCTTACACTGGTGGGCTCAAGTGAGGGCCCAAAGGAGACCCAAACCACACAACACACACACACACACACACACACACACACACACACACACACACACACACACACACACACTAGTGCAAACACATCACATTATACATGACTTTATATATAAGATGGCCCAGCAGCAATGAATATTTAATGATCCCATCGATGAAGCCTGACATCTGCACCTCTTCTGGATCATTTATGTCAATGATGCTGACAAACACTGCAGACTGACGGGAATCACCAAACAGACATGCAACCACCGCACTCAAAGAAAGTCATGAGTCAGATTCACTCACACTTACTGAAACTTGGGTCTTACTTCCAGAGTTTCATCATTACAGACAAAATATTTTATTTATTTCCTGTGTTTCAAGAGTAGTTCCAGTTTTTGCACATCTTACCTTCTGCATACTGTTTCTATAATCGATAAGCTAAAACTAACACTGAAATCAGATGTGGAAGAGTTAATTTTATATGAAAAAAAGCAGAAATGTGTGCAAAAGGGCATCAAATCACACTGCTGTAACAAATAGTGGAAAAAACATGACTTCTCTCCATATATCTCCACATTTTTGTTTGTTTGAACGTGTAGTTGCATTGTGCCTTCACCCGATTTCTAACCAGCTTCTCATATCCCTTTGCTCAGTGACACAAAGGTCTGGCTGCATGAGATTAAGACAGAACTGAGGACCAACTGTCCTGTTCAGTGTTTACATGTCCTTCTCCTATACAGAGACCAAAGGGACATCCTCATACATGTATGCACGTGCAACTGCAGGTATGCATAGTAAGCTCCAAGGTTACCTCCAGCTACCAAACATGTGAAGAGGCCTGATATCTGGACAGCATCTTTGATGTCAAAATGATGAAAGCACTCAGAGCATAGAAGAACACAAAGGTAGCCATGCAGGGTCAGATCTACACAGGAGGATATCTGAGCCTAACAGTCCGCTCTGGTTTAACTTATTCATCAGATGCCTTCACAAGGAATACACAAAGCCATCGATAGCGATTCAGGAGAGGAATGCTGTTGTGAGGGGGCGCGCGATGGTACAGTGTAAATTTCTGGACCAAAGGAAGCATATGGCCTGCACATGGTAGTGCGTCACATGAGTTGTTCTGTCTCTGTCATGTATACACAGCATGTGATCTCGTTTTTGTAATCGTGTTTTCTTTTTACCAGTTTTAAAACTGAATAAAAAATTAGTACCAATCCATATCCATATCTTGATTTAAGTCTCCATCCTATGCTGGTCCACAAACCTGACAGTGTTTGTTTTAATATTACATTCTAAAACTCACTTTCTACTCTTCTGCTTATTGCTGAATTCTCATTGTTTTAATGTGTTTACTAAGGGATAGGTCACTCAGTTAAAACAGGTTAAAACATCACACAAAGTTGATCTTACAGGGATATTAGTTCATGCTAAATATTTACACCTAACTGTCTGGTTTAACTGAACTAAATGACAAAACTAATGTTAGCTTGTTAAGACATGATGAGGTACAACAAGGCCTACATAGCTGACCCTAAATTTGATCATAATCCAGTTTAAAATGATGTTAACTGGTGAGATTTTAAATTAC
This sequence comes from Amphiprion ocellaris, assembly GCF_022539595.1. Lineage (NCBI taxonomy): Eukaryota > Metazoa > Chordata > Actinopteri > Pomacentridae > Amphiprion > Amphiprion ocellaris. The sequence goes on from NC_072767.1 coordinate 38,635,674, forward strand.
AGTTCAGAAAAACCTCATCTGAGCAATAAATTAATAAATAAAAACAAATGCAACTAACACCAGACTAAATGACTAGAATTGGTAATCAGATTTTGCCCACTCTGTTCTAAATGTCATGAATGCTGCTAACTCTGCAACACATGCCTCCCTGTATGTATATAGACATTAAAGTGGTTTCTGCATGTATGAAAGATTGACAGTCAGGTTCCCTAAATTTTTTTTTTTTTTTTTAATGTTGTAGCTTGTGATGTTGCAGTAACTTCCAGGTTACATTTACAGTTACACACTTCTGGTAAAGTACACTGAAAAGGAGCACAAACAGTTCAGCTGTCAAGTATGCATGCATGACAAGATAGGAAAATTCACGTCTTTCTGATTTCACTGTATGATACATTATTTATGTAATTTCATTTAGTAAATTGCAACTTTAAGACTAGGCAGGACTTATTACAAACTCTGGGAAGGTTTATGACTAACCAGTGCACCTCAATCCCGATCAATGTCTTTTAACACCTAAAGTTCAGTCAGCACATATCAGAGCGTGCCTATAAAGAATGGAAGGGATAAACTCTCTTAATTCAATGCTGCTGTGATTTTATGCAAGTTAAAAAAAAGTTTTTCTACTTAGTGTAAGTTATAAGTTGTCATAGCTTCATTTTTCAGTATTTATGGTCCAAATTTCCAAATTCACATGCATATATAGTATATTCTGATAATAGAAAATGCAGTGAAACAGCAGCTTTATTTAAGTGAAATTAGTGATGTGGTCAGAAGCTTTACATGCTGTGAGTGTATGTATATATGCAGGACAGCAGGCTGATAACAGGCTGATGCAGGGATGCTCAGGAAGAGTTCATGGTACAGCGGCAGCACCACGAACCTGTCAAAATAGAAATCCCTGCAGCTTTGCTCAGCACGTCATCATCAGTATGTGGAAGTGAAACTTTGCCTTGTATGTGAAAGCTGCAACCACCCCTAAGTGCAACGGCCTGAGCAGCAGGTTCATAAATCGTGGAGAGAGTATGAGTAACTTCGTCCTACATGCTTCCTATAGGAGCTTTGCAATGCAAACAAGAAGAGGGGCTTGTAAGGGTCAAACAACAAAGACAGTGAGAGAGCGGGAGAAGGAGCTGAGGAGTGGGAGGAATAGAGGACGCAGGAAATGGACTGAGAAACACAGGGCACTGCTAAAACAATAATGACTTCCACTAATTGTGTTTCCTATGGCCAGTGTGAGAGTGGTGACATTTCAGTTCTGTGTTTGTCGGTCAAAGGATGAGCTAATTAATATGGTAATTTAGCCCCAACGCCTCCAGTGACAACCACACCCCCTCGTTAGCAGCCACAAGGACAAGGGTCGGATGCACCGGGAGAGAGAGAGAGGCAGGCAGGAGGGGAGAGACAGAACCAGAGAGGTTTTTCTTTTTCTGGCTTTGCCTTCTCAGCAGCCCCGGAGTCACACGACTCTGTCTCTGTAACGGGAACAAGTGATTATTTCTGAAAAATGGGGAACTTTGTCAAAACGTATCCCACCCACACACTATCTCTCTCTCTCTCTCTCTCTCTTTCTGGCACTCTCTCACAGACACACACAAGCACAAACTTTCATGTTGAGCATGCGTGGGCACACACACACGTGCATTGGTGGGTATAAACACACACAGCTGTGCAAATATGCAAACACATACCTCGAGACAGGCAAACACACGTACGTGCACGCGCGCGCGCACACACACACACATGCGCACACACACACACACACACACACACACACACACACACACACACGCACACACACGCACACGCACACACACGCACACGCACACACACGCACACGCACACACGCGCGCACACACACACACACACACACACACACATATACAGGACTTGCACTCGGAGCCATGCTGTTTGATTGATCCCACCAGGCCAAGGGCATCTCTGCCTGTGAGGAGTCATGTGGCATTCAGCAAAGCACACATCACCAGTGAAGGATAAGATGTTAAAAAACAAAAAGGCTACAGCTAAAGCTTGTTCACATCTAAGAGCCACTACAGAGACTTCATAAGGAGAAATGAATGACATACCTGCACTGCACCTGCTATGGGATTAAATACAGCAGTGCAGGTAGTACTACTTAAGCAAAGGTACTAATATTACATGGAGAATGCTCTATTGCAAGTAACAGTTATTTCACTCAAAATGCTGCATAAGTAGACAGGAGCTTTAAGATGTGAAGTTTTGCAGAAAGTTCCAAAAGATTGGGAACAACTGGTTGAATACGTATTTTAAAAAGAATCTCAGTGCAAATGTAACTCCAGCTGTCAGTGAGTTTAGTTAAGTTTAACACCCCCTCCAGTGACAATGACATTTTTTTTACCTTATTAATATGTCCATATGGTGTTTTTATATGCTGGAAGACACACCATGAGCGAAAGAATTAATCAGTGCCATAGCTGAGCATTTTCACCTTGAAGCTCCAGTAAACAGATGACAGTCTCAAAAACACAGATTCATATTTTTAGGGTTTCAAATGTAACAAATCTAACAAACCAATTGTGTCAGCTTTTGGGGTGGAGACTTCCTTATTCTTCAGAATCGCTTCCAATTCAAGAATGTATGGCTGAATTACTGCAATATCTTCAATAACAACTTGCCATTGTGTAACGTAAAGTAGTTTTAAATTGTTTGAGTAGATTCAAAGGTGAGCTGGTGTGCTTGAGCTGCAGCCAATAGTAGGTGGTGATAGAGGCAGTGACTTCACAGGAAGCAACGGTGTCAAGTGAGTAATTTTAACACAGAACATGATTGATTTTAAGCCAAAATATCATATTTCAATACATGGAGATGGGTTTTTTGGGGTTTAATCAACCAGAAAAGGGACTTAAAGTACTATTTTCTCTGTAATGTAGGAAATAAAGCAGAGAAGTAGAATTACATAGCATCAAATGGAAGCACTATCTCAAATTTGCACTCAAGTGGAGTCCTTCACTAAATAAAGTAAGTTGTTTTCCACCCCTTTCAGGCAGGTTATCTACTAATTAAGCCATTGCTTCAGCTTGGACAAACATTCGACAGACTATTTCCACAACAGTAGACAAACAGTTTGTGGAGGGAGAGTGACTGTACATATTTTCGCAGATGATTGAGCTGCCACATGCTATCAAACTCGACTCCTTGATGAGCAGTTTGTGCCTTCTTCTGGTCCTGTGAGCCTCAAAAAAAGAGGAGCAGGAGCCCGAACACTGCCAAAAAACACTCCAGAGTCCACTAATGCAAACAAAAGGAGACGGTCCGGCACTAGAAACCTGAGGAAGCGCGTAAATGTTTGCATGTATACATTCCAAACAAACGTAATTGCAAAACAGCGTTGTTCATTTAGAAATGTTACGTAAATGTCACACGAGGGAACAGTTTGTTTTGGAAACTTGTCAAACAAAGGCAGTCCAAAATCAGTGTTTCATATTCAGATAGCTTTCCACTCTGACTTTTTTTTTTTTTTAACGCAGATGTGTTTATGTTTCTGATTCCTTCCATATTCGTTTCTCTCTTGTGTCCTTATGTATCTTAAGTGCAGGGGTGTTTTATTATTTTTGTGGCTGCATAGGTCACAAAACTAACAATAGCTCTTTCCTTGACATTTTCAGTGTCTTGAAGCCAGTAAATCTGAACTTATAGCGGCTATAACCAATAATTTTTATTGCTTCCACCAAGGAGGTATGTCTTCATTAACATCTGTCTGTCTGTCAGCAGGACTAGGCAAAAACTACCAGGCTGATTTCTCTGAAATATGTTAGCAAGCTGGAGCAAAGGAAGAAATTGCATATCACAGAAGAGCAGATTTTTGGCCTGGGCAGGGGTCTGCACTCTCTGAATACTCTAGTATTGTAAATGGATCACATGACTACTATGTGAAAGAGGTCACTCAGTGTTAAATGTACAAAAAAATGCATTCTCTGCTACACTTCCCTTCGGCTCTGCAGAGAGAGCTTTTAGCATCGTTAAGCTCTAAAAACCAGCCAAGCACCAGAAACAAAGATAAAACTCTAATGGAGCTGCATACTTCCTTCAAGAAGAGCAAAACAAAGCTATAAGGAGAGTGCATACTTGACTTAATTTATCAAATGACACATACTTGACTAACTGAATGCTAATGGTGCATTGTGCCCTATGTTTAAATATGCAACACTGCAAACAAGTTCACCAAATTAACTTTAAAAGTCAAAAAGTTGCAAAAATCTGTCATTGTATGTTTGATAAAACTATAAATTAATATGTTGGCATAAAATGGGCATATCATGAGCATGAAAGCTGATCTTTTTAGTGAAAATTTCTACACATTTTTGAGTTTCCTGATTGCAAACATAGCAACTAAATCAATTAAACTGGAATAAAGATGGAATGTTTGCGCTCTGCATCAGATGAGGAGACCACATCTCTCAAAGCAGACAAGTTCCAGGACTCTTTGAGCCACACTGACCATTTCAATGAGCAAATCTCTTCCTCTACCACCCACCACATCATTCCTCTTTACCTCCCCTCTCGCCTCACCCTAACACACCTATCACACAGACACACACACAAACATTTGCTTGGCTCATTAATTAGCAGCACAAACCATTTACAAAAGCAGGCTCCTTCAGCTTCCCAAGGTAGTTTTTTTTCCACTCTCTTTCTTTTTGTCCATTTGTAGAGGAATGCTTGTGTGATCCAAGCCTTCTTGTTAATGTAAATAATTTACCTTTACCTTTATCCTGATGGAATCTTAATTGTGCCTCTCCGGCTCGCCTCGCAGCAATTCATCAACGTCCTCCTTGAGCAGAAAACGATGCGCCGCCTGTCGTTGGGAGGGGAAGGAGAAGAAGAAAAAAAAATCAAGCACTTTGAAACAAAGTAAAGGATGCACAGACAATGGGAAGCAGACACACACACACACACACATATACACATACACACTGGTGTAGATTAATGACAACTCTCCACCAATTAAATGAGTGTTTGTTGTTTTCATCTGATGCTGCTGGTCATCTATTGTCCCTGGATATTGATCTATATTTCAATAGAGCAAATACAACAGAGAACAATAAGAGCATTACGGGCTCAGGCCATGTTAGCTCAGGAACATTTGGATGGTTATTGGCGAATCCATTCATTCCGGTGTGACGTATTCTTTATTTTGTGAGGCTGATGAATGCAAAGATGAGCTGCATGCACATATGGGCCTGGAAGCCATTCAGAAGGCGAAGGATTGTGTGCGTGTGTCTGCCTGTTTATTTGAGTGCATGCAAAAGGTGGGGGGGTGGGAGTCATGGTGGATGAGGGGCTGATAAGGCGGGGACGGGGTCGACTCTTTATTTTTCATTCTTGGCATATCAGCCTTGGAGGGCCTCGGCGGTGCAGTAAAAAGCCATGCATCTCGGTCATGTGCCCCCGCAGAGTGTAATTGCTAGCCTCTCGGCTCGAAATGAAAGCAACGTTCGGCCATTTCTCAACACGTAGGGCTAAAAACGAGACCACAAAGCCCCACCACTTCCCTTAGCGAGAAATGTCCCTGCACTCCCACAGACTGCGCTCTTTACCAGAAGCGGCAGCAGCAGCTGACAAGTCAACAGTGACTCCGTTTGCGTGTGTGTGAGTGTGTGTTCGCAGTCAGGGCCTACGCTGGTGTCTGCTGATTTATCTGCGCTTAATTATGTTGCACCGTGGAGTCACAAGCCAATTATTTGCCCTTTGAAAGCTTTAGAACACACTCAGAAAGAGAAGCACATGAGAGGCATATTTTTAGTTGAGCAAAAGTACACAGATGTGCTGTCACAGGTACATTTTTGGCTTTCATGAGATCACAAGTGTATCATTTCATTCATGTTGTGATTACAAAAGCATTACTGGTGTGGTGCAAAAGTAGGACAGCCATCATAGTTAAGTGCAAAAAGCATGTATGTCCTCCTTCCCTGCTGCTCAATGCAATGGGTGATATTATGTGTGTGTGTGTGTCCTGGTGATGAAGGGTCAGCCGTGGGTCACGATGATCCAGTTACACTCACCTCTCCTATCCATTGATCCCTCTGATTCCTCAGATACACTGCTGTTTCTATATTGACATCTAAACATACAGACAAATGCTGGAAGGCATAAAGTCTTCCAGTGTCTGAGCTCTTTATTGAGCCATGCGAGAGACACTAATGACCAAGATAGCTTCCAGCCAGCCTTGCATGCCGCTCTCCTCCACCTACTCTGACCTCTGTTCTCATCTGGGCAACGCAGCTCCGTCTCTCATTCTTTTCTGTCGATACTCACCTCTGTCTGTCTTTAATTTGTCTTTTCTCCTTCTTTTTCATTCCTGCTATAGTTTCCATTTCCCTAACCATCCTGTCTCTCCACCCATCCCCTCCCCCAGTCCTCGTTGTCGGCTGTGTTTCCCCCACCCTGCACACCTGCTCGGGGACCGGCCCTGAGCCTCCCAGCCCAGGCAGGGTAGGGAACAGACGGCCCCTGTGTTTTCTGATAATCATCACATAGCTCGCATGCCTGCTCCTCCTCTGTCTCCTCTGTCTGTTCTTTCTCTTCCATTCGGTGCCCCGCCTGCCAGCTTACCTCAGCCAAGCCTTTAACTACCATCACCAGCCCCCACCCACCCTCCTGCCCCACCCTGCTTGCATCTGCCCGGCCATGCATCAGCTCTCTGACAGACTCACTCAGCACCCACAATGCCTTAGTTTCATTCTTTTCACCTTTCGTCATCAATTTCATCAATTGCAGCTGTCAATTGCAACACAGACGTGCGGGACAAGTGCTCCGCCCAGGAAACAAACGGTGGAGTTTAAAGGAGCAGTTCCACATTTTGTGAAGTTACTTTAAAGAGGATTGTAATATTTGTCGCTTAAATATCAGATTAAGAGCTGGTCTGTTTTATCTCGCAAAAAAAAAAAAAAAAACGAGACAAGGGGGACACAGCTTACCAGGTTAACATATTAAGTTAATCAAATTAATTTCAATAATGTGTGTAGCATCTTTTATAACAACTTGAGTTGTACATTTTAATAGTGAGGCAAAAAAGGAGAATGAAATTGTACAAAGTATTAAAACAAGGCAAGAATCAGAATCAAAACTGGGATAACAAGATGGAAGATCAACATCTACGATTAAATAAATATACAATACACACACACACACACACACACACACACACACACACACACACACACACACACATATATATATATATTTTATTTTTATTATTTTTTTTTTTTTTTTAATGGGGTTTAAGTACCAGGCTGTTTGTGCAAAGCCACTAGTGGCTAGTTGTCTCCTTCTGTTTACAGACTTTATGCCAAGATAAGCAAACCAGCTGTTTACTGTGGCCTTATTTTGAAGGGACAAAAATGAGCGTGATATTGATCTTATCCTCTAACTCCTAGCAAAAAACAAAACAAATGTCTTTCTTTTGTTCACCTCATCCTCCCTTGTCACCTACTTCCACCTCTTAACCCTGACACTGTTCTCCCCTCCCTTGTCCCTCCTCACCTCCCACCGTCTCTCGGTGCAGGTGTTGCCATTGCCGGCGGGGTGAAAAGCAAAAAGAAGCAAGAGGAGGCTGAGGCTGTGTTTCATTCAGCCATTGAGCTAATGGTTCCTCATTCACCACCCACACTGCTTATTAGGCTCCGCTCTAAATAACCGAAAAAAGAAACAGAGAAGCGGCAGTCGGTTGCCTCCCAAATGCTATTCATGGATCCCACACTGCATTGCTACATGAGTGAGGATATCAGCTCTTGGTGTCATTGTGTGATCAAGTGGTTCTCAGTCATCCAGCGGTCTGTGTAGTTAGTACTTGAGGGAATGAACACCCCTGTGGGCCCCACTAAGTGTCTATTGTGTCTGTGTAAAGAAACCCAGATGGAACAGGGGCCCCGTTGTAGGAGAAATTGTTCATTTATTAATTAATGCTATCAGGTTGCCGGGTTTCGTGTTTTACAAAAAGCGCCAGCAATGGGCAGATTAGCTATCAACACCAGCTGTCCAGACGAAACTGGCAAAGAGTCTTTATCCCCTCCTACAGTTCCTGATGTACCAACCCTATCTGGATCTGTTTATCTTTGCGTTGCATTTCCATCCTCCCCATCTCTTCCTCCTGTGTACTCCGTGGCATTAAGGTCTGGATCAGGCAGATGGACAGAGCCTTAGATCAATCGGAGAGATCAATACTTCCCAGACTGGCTGAGAAGATCCGTGCAGCCTGACAGACATCTGACAGCGCTGATCCGGTCCAGTCTGGGCTAGTTTCCTCTGGTCATGGATCCTGTCTGGTCTTGTTCATGTCTGACATGTTTGGATTTTATTCTGAAATGTTGTACAGTTGGTGCAGTTTCCAATTCATCAGTCAGTATTTCAAAAAGAAGTGACTATCCTTCAAGAATCTGCTTCTGCCAATTTATTCTATCTGTTCTAAACATAGAAACTGGCAGCAAAATGACAGATAGCTGCATGGATTGGACGAACGCAGCAACAATCACACACACTACCTCTCCTTTCTCTTCATTCACAAGTCATTAAGTCAAAAGACGGCTCTGCTAAATGTCAAAAAGCTGCAGGGGGGAAACCACAGAGAGAACCTGGTTTCATTGTTATGCTCTTTGATTATACACAGGTCAAGTGGAAAGTCGTCTTCATCCTCTGAAAAATAACCTTTTTTGCTCAGAAAATTGCCATGTACTGCATTTTGTAATTACCACACGCTAAGAGAAAGGCCTGCAGAATACCATCACCACCTGATATCAACTCCGATATTCTCATTTTCATGCTGAAAAAAGAAGAACACGCTAACAAAAAACAGGCTGTATGTTGGCTTGCATCCCTCCCCACCTGCCTGACACCCGCATCTACACGGCGCTGCTCGTTCTAGGTCACTTTTTTCTTTTCTGTTTTTTTGATGATAGACAGTGACAGAGTTGTGCAGAGCTTCACGGTTCCTGCCTGTCTTCCGGCTTCAGCATCTGGTGTGCGTTTGATGTAGTCCAGGCTCACTGCCGGCCCCGACTCTGACTGTTGGCCCATGACACCAAACTCAGACAGAGCTGAAATCTGGAGGGGAGGAAAGGAAGGAAGCGCACTTCCAAGACAGTCCAACTCAGAAAGAAAAACAACAGCCAGCCATCACTCAGTCAGCGCTGACACATCATAGCACAGTTCAACGGTTTTGCTGAGTTGTTTTCAGGTAGAAGAAGAAGAAGAAAGATTAAATAAATGCTTTATTTTTAGCTGCACTGGCAGCATGATTCTGAGGATTGTAATGGTGTTTGGATTTATAGATTGCTCTTAAAGTTGGTACAGACGTGGCTGCAGACCATGGATTCACCACAGCATCAGGCTTCCTAGCAACAGGGCAGGACTCACACATATTCTTTGTGTTAAAGCTTGACAGTAGGTACATCTGACATTTGGAGGTTGTCTTTGCTCACATAATCATCTTAGAAAATTGAAGTGGAATGCAGCATTATTGAAAGTTTCTTAATTTACAAACCAACAAAGCTACAGTTCAGTACGACAATTCACGAAGTTACCCTATTCAAAGTAATAACAGGCAAGACAGTTTAAACCTGCAACGTTTATGTCCAAATCCTGCCTAGAAAGCATTACAACTTCAAATCCTGTGTGGACACTCACTACCAAATAGAGGAGCTATGCCTCTGAGGCAACATCTCTTTGTGCCATTGTGTCCATGGTAAAGTCAGGATTGTGCGTCGTGTTTCTCAGGAAATTGACCAGTAACAGGGGAGAATAAGGAGCTACTACAAACCAGAGCAGAGAAGAGGAGTTGCTGTTAGGAGTTACCAGTGCATCTTGAACTAAAATGTGATCTAACTGAAAGCTGAACTTTTCTTAACTTTCTACTGCAAGCAAAGTAAAGCAACAGACCCACAGTTCAGTATAACAACACATAACATTACCAAATTCAAAGTAATTACAAGAAAGATAGTTTAAGCCTGAAACATGTGCATCTAAATCCTGCCTAGGAAGCACTGCAATTTCAAATATACATAAAATGTGTGTAAACCTACTACTTAAACCTGATTTCTGACCTCGAGAGCCTTTAACATTTTCTTTTATCAATGGCCTGATTGTAAGTCGTGTAGGTCAGAATATTTCTCAACCTCACAAGAGACAATGACAGTAAAAGGGGAGAAGAAGGAGCTAATATCAATGAGAGCACAGACAAAAAGCTGCTACAGGGGATGCAAGGGGAGAATGGAGGAAAAAAAACAGGTTTTTCAGAAGCAGCGAGGCTGGAAATATGACAGCAGCATGTAGGACAACAGCAATTTTGTCTCCTAGTCTTATTTTGCAAGGAGTTAACAGAGCATCTTGAACTAAAATGTGATGTAGCTGTATGCTGAAGTTTTCCTTACTTTCCACTGCAAGCACAGCAAAGCAACAAACCCGCCTGATTTCTGACCTGAAGAGCCTTTGCCATTTTCTTTTATTAATGACTGGATTCCAAGTTGTGTGGGTCAGAATATTTCTCAACCTCACAACAGACAATAACAGCAAAAGGTGAGGAGAGGGAGCTACCACGAAAGACAGCTGAGAAGAAGAGCTGCTACGGGAGCCTGGATGTACATGGAGAAAGCATCTGGGGAAAAAAATATTTTTTTCAGAGGCGATGTTAGCTTCTAGTCTTGTTTTGTTTGGCGTTACCAGGCTGTAGTAACTCAGTGAAGGTGCTGTATCAATCATAATGTCTACAGCAATGTTGGATTTCAACACTTATTATCCTGATATTTGAGAATAATGCTGTAATTGTCCCTTAAATAAAACTAATAAAAGCAGGTTCGGCTGTTAAAAACTGCTTTGTACCTTTGATTAGAGCGCATCTTATCAAATCAACAAGAAATCAACTTTAAAGATGAACATAATTTCTCCATTTTTGCCACATTGAACAGACAGGAGAAGATACTGAATAACGTCAGTGTTTAATGATTGCTAAATCTGCTTTAAATTGCCATGATTGGGGGCATTATTGAGAAGTAATATTACAGGAAGTGTAAAAAATTACCCCTCCCTAGGACTAATAATATTTTTTTGAAGCAAATAACAAAAAAATTAGTAAGAAATTATGTTTTAATGCCTGCCAGCGGCTCGAGAATCTACATATGCTGATATTGGACGGAGACGAAGTTTTTCATTAGGTTCTTAATGAGCTGCATACATCTGAGCTGCCTGTAGCAGTAACCTTTTAGAAGTAAGTCACTGCTCTCACTCAGTGTGTTACTCGCTGTTTCCAGTGAACTTTCGTCGCTGAAATTCGAAGTGCTTGTGGAAATATTTTGCTTCATTTCAGGTTCCTGGGTTTGCTGATATTTAAACAGATATTTCTCCATTTGTGTCCAAATGTTGGAGGCAGGCCAGCTCTTTCCTCAAACTGACAGAGGAGGCCTTTGGCTTTTTAACTGGCTGCTTTGAATGCATTTTACACTACTCTATGTACTGTTCACTGAGACACACTGAGCTAAAGCTGGACTCTTACAAGGGATTTCTGGGGCTCCAGTTGAAGGTGTAATGTCCTTATAAACTAGAATATGTCGCCCTCTTGTCATGTTTGTGGGCAGAATTACAGCAATAGTTTGTAATTTAGGAGAAAAATCACTTGTGAAATAATAAGATGGACCAATAGTATTAGTTAAAACTGGAAATTTGAGAGACTCTAATTGCTCTAACTTTCCTCTAAGAGTGAAACTAATCCACCTATCAGTATCTTTAAAATCTCTGCTGGTTGCCTAGCAATCGCAATGTGACAACAAGGTTTCAGTCACTGCTCCCGGCCGAGAATTCATCCGACACATTGCCCCCGTTAAACCACACCGTGTCATTTTCTTCATGGAGATTAAACAAACAAGATCTAACATTACTTAGCGAGCTTTAGAGGTGCTGATAGACAGGCCTGGGCTTGTTGTTCCCTTTGTTTCCACTGTTTATGCTAAATGAAGCTAACCAGCTGCTAACTGTAGCTTTACGTTTACTGTACAAACACGAGATTCTCAATGTAAAAAAACAACAACAACAAAAAACAGTGAGATAGTGAGAAACAGCATTTGGTTTCAGCCTGTGTATTTTTGTAAATGCTATGTGAGTAATGGCAATAAAGGAATTTGATCTGAATGTAACTCTGGGAAAGAAAGTGAATAGCCATATTTGCCAAAATATTGAACTATTGCTTTAGAGTAAAATAACACATGCTTGTATTTATCAGATTGTCACATTTTGATGCTTGCTAGTGATAGTTCAGTAGGTATTACACTACTGAACAAAAGAACTGTATAAAAGAAAAACAACAAAAAACTGTGCCAAAATTGTAAATAGTGTTTACATTAAAAATCTGTATTTTTACAAACATTAATTTTCTCTCTCACAATATGTGACCATAAAATGACACTGTTTTAGTCTATTTAGAACCAGAAAAAATAACATTGTTTGAAATGTATTTGCTTTTCTTTCTTTTTAAGTTTTTCATCATTACAATATTCCAACATTTTGAACGTGTTTCGTACACAGGACTGAGAGGGTGCTTTTAATTGCAGTGGTCCAATTTTTTCAAGGCACAGCATGGCAATTGTACAGAGTAAACATAACACCTATTATGCTGAGTAATAGGTTCACTGGAGTGCTACATACTAATCATCTTCATTGTTAAATAAAATATCAGCAGCGTTCAAGGAGGTGGGAAACATAAACACAATCTGGTACAGCCTAGTACTATAGATAACCCCAGCAAGGCAGCATTTTCCTGATTGAAATGGGCAAATGAATAAGTGACATTAACATTAGTGATATTTCTGCTGTAGCTAAATTTACCCTGCAGGGATCAGGTATTGTTAAAGAGCCTTGGCAAATTCTAAACACAGAACAATGAAGGAGGTTTGAATTCATTTAAATTTCCCCCTGGGCGCTTCTAAAACCATCATGTGATGAGGGTTTGGCTGGAGGTCACAGTGAGTCACAAAGCAGAGTGGGCTCGTGTTTCCTGCCAGGGGAGTCGGAGAGTGTTTCATGCTTCCTTGCTGGGACAGGAAGCAGAGGGGTAAACAGAGGGAATCCCATGTGCTGACGAGGAAACTCCACAGTGTCGTCCTACACTCAGCCCGCAGGGACTCTTGCGACTACCTCCTGTCGCCCCCCCACCCCCACCCCCACCCCCCCCACCCCACCCCCCCCACACACACACACACACACACACACACACTCACGCATGAATGCATTGTTGCCCTCTTAAGTACACATGTGCATGCACAGGGTCCCTCATGTCCTCAGTTTGAGACAAAGGATTTCTCTGCAACATCTGCCAGAGATAAGAATTTAAATCCCATTTGCTCATTTAAAGATTTTTGCTTTGTTCCATCCAGTAACTTCGGCGGATTTCCACTTTTCAAGCTTTGCTTTAGAATGCGCGGCATGAAGCGTGATCATTTAGATATGTTTGTTGTGACGGCTTTGACAAAGAACATTACTGGGCACTGGGAAAAAAAAATAAAAGGAGCTGCAAAGGGGAAAAAAGAATGATCTGCTTTGAACATGATCACCATCGTGATGCAATAATGTGCAACGTGCCCTTTCCAAAATTTCTGGGGAATTAGCCTAGTTTGTGAAATGTCATAGCCATTGCTCACCTTGGCGTAGCGCTTTCTCCCCTGTTAGCATGTGACCTTATTTCTCTTATCTGTGGCAGCCATGCAAGACCTCTGCTCATCTGTTTATGTGTCAGTTGTTCGTGGTGTTTGGTAGAATCTGGGTCTGAGGTTTTGTTTTTTTTTTTTTTTTTGATGTGCTGAGAAGTCTATGTTCCGACATCAGGGATGAATATGCGGTTTTGTTTTGACATCAGTGTAATACTGCGATTTGCCTAATGGGAAACTGATCTTGAGCCTCTTGAATATTTGATGTAAATGTAATAGTGAAGTCATAAAAGCTTTGCAGATCTCAATTTATCCCGTCAAAGAGGTCATTGATTTAACCTGCAAATTTATAGAGGGCCCCTTCCTGCCCCCATCCCGGTTCACGACAGTGAATATTATGCCCGTAAATCGCACATCCAAATCACAATAGGGATTTTTTTCTCTCTCGCCACAATTTATATTCCAAAGGGTTTAACTATCTCATTTGAATTATTTACTTGTGGGTTTGATGGAGAGACTGGGGAGCAACTATTGATCTGAAAGATTTAGAGACTGTTGGCTAAGCTAAATGGTTTGCATGAGATGGTTAGTGGAAGCCATTGGTAGGTCTGGTTATCTCCTCTCTGTAAGAAATATGCTAAATGAATCTGCAGCAAAGACGGAAACTGCATCTGATTTCAAATATATATATTTTTACCAAAGGCCAAAAAGAAATTCAAGCAAACATTTTACGCTGACAAATTTTCATAAAAGAGAGCGCTTGTCGATTGACAAAGCTGTCACTACGGATTTTCAGTTGTGTTTTTGTTCTTCTTTAGAGTATTAGGTGTTGTAGAAGGCAGCATATGCAACAGAGGGTCACCAGCAGCAGCCTAATGCTCGCTCAGACTGCCACACTTCTGTGATGATGATGATGGTGGCGGTGGTGATGATCCAAGGAATCGTGCATGTGGGTCAATGAGCGCCTGCCAGGGCTTCACAGAGGGTTGGGTGGGGGACAGAACAGAGCACAGAGGATCAATACATAATATCTTACAAATTGAATTCGACCTGGATCGACCCACAGGGCGTGTGTGACCGGCTGAGGACTGTGGACGAGTGCACAGTAAATCCTACTGATCGGTACAAAGAGGTGGAGGTGAAGGGGGGTGTTGGAGGGAGGGTGGGGCTCCTTCTCAAAGGGGTGCCTGCTCAGGAGGTGGGGTCGGGGGAGAAAGGAGGTGTGAAGAGTCGGGCTTAGAGGGGTGATGGAGAGCAGTGAATATGGAGCAGGAGGGGGGGAAGAGATGAAGGTGGTATCGGTTTATCACCTCCAGTCAGGGGGTCGCTCACTTCTCCCTGCCATTACGTTTCGAGAGGCTTCACCCCCAATCTATCTCTATAATGGTGGGCTTGTTTGGACACAGTCAATTTTATGGTCTCATCTGGGCTCTTCATGTGTCTGTGTGAGTCTGTGCATGAGCTCAGAAGCAGTAAGCTTGTATTTGAAACAAGCTTTAAAGCTAAACAGGTTGGGCAATATTTACTTTCTAGGAATTAGATGAGGAGTCTGGTTAGCTTTGCTGAGCAGGAAAACTGAAAATGAAGGAATGGCAAGCTTAGTGAGGAAATTTTTGCTAAAAAAAGAAAAAAATTGACCAAACACTTCCGCTATGTGTTTGGTACCATTTTCAAAACCCCTTTTGCTATGGGAAGCAGCAAGAACATCCAAATCAAGTTTTGGGGCCTGCTTGGTTGTTTTGGTGAATGCCTGTAAAGACCTACAAAATCTACTTTACAAAATTTGCTCTAAACAAGTACAATTTCGACAATCGACAAGAGAATTTTGGGCCAGTTAAGTTTATCCCAGTTAAATTTAATCCAAGTAAAATTAACGCCACTGGTTGAGGTTAGAAGTACACAAGTCTTCCTCTTAAATAAACTGTCTGCATTTCTGCAACTTCATTTTAAGCAAAATCAACTTGAAATAATGTTAAACAATACCCAACATAAAACGTTCATTCATTTGAACTTGGAGTTCACTGAGATATGAAGGCCTCATTTACAGTGTAGCCAAATCCAGCTACATTGCACATAAAGAATCATACATTTTACACTTAGATTTTTGGATGGATGGATGAGACAACATACTGTAATGGGGTTTTCCCTTGTTTCCAGTAGCTGCTGGTTTCAATTACATATTGACTGTAAAGATATGAGTGTAATCAAACTCCACATCTCACTTTACATTGACCTTAATGTAAACAGTTTCATGCATAGGCTCAAATACACCTTATATTGTGATTTATAACCATCTTGTCAGTGTTAAATGTGTCAGAATGACCTCTTCGTTGTGTTTGTATTCTACAAATGTCAACTAATCAAGCATGAACAACTATCATAATAAAAGGCTTCTCCTCTGCAGTCATGTGTAATTTACGCTTAGAATGTCAAAAATAACCTCTGAGAATTTTTTCATTTCGTCAAAAATACCTCTGCGCACTTTTTCCAAAACATTACCGAAAGTTCTTTTCATAAGAGCAAACACTCTTGGTGTCATGCTATTATTCTGCAAATTATCTTTTTTTTCTTTTGCTCTCAAAACAAAAACAACCCGATCTGCTTTCACTTTTGTAAATTGCAGTTGATTTTGTTCTCGAGAAACCAAAGTGGAAAGCGAGAGCCCTAAAAGGTAATTCACCTACATGAGGTCTGCGGCGTCACATGCATTGTCTGGCTGCTCGGCGAGCAAAGGCCGGGGTCAAAGTGAAAAACAATCTGTGCAGCGGAAAAAGCTCTCGGTCAATTCTAACCCAGAAGGGCCTTTTGGTATCGCCCCGGCTCCGGTGACACGGGGGCTGATGTGTGGGTGTCGTTTACATGGGAAGCTCTGCATACGACCAGCTCGCCGAGGTTGAGGGTGCATTTATTTGAGTCTGTCTAATTGACATGTTGGGATCGATGGGGGAACAGAAAGCCTCTCTACAGAGTCTGCCAATACAGAGCCGGTCCCCTGGGCCCCCCCACGCTGGGGCCCGCCACCCTATCAGTCACAACCATAGCACCGAACTAAAAGACGCTGCTCCCCTCCTCCCTGCATCACTTAAACACGCACACACAAGACTGGCAACCAGAAACCAAGCAGCCACCGCAGACACACACACACAAGCGCACAGACAATCAAACACACAAAATCCCTATTGATCACGGCCCCCCTGTTGTAGCAGAGGGCCCCACACTGTTTTGGAGGAGGAGGGGAGGGAGGGCAGCCTAGCAGGAGGGTCCCGGATGATCCACTGATCCCACCATGGACAATTGGATCACACTCGGTGGTATCTACTGGAGAGCTGCTGATGTGTCACTCAAGGCTACATTGCTACTGGACAACCCTGACACACTAAATACATCATTAATGGACAATGTCTATATCTTACTCAAACATATTGCACCTGTTTCTGCTTATGCTGATATTTTTAGGACATATTTTTCTCCTCATGTTACATTTTAGGTCATAGTTACATACTTATGTAAATACTTTTTGTTCATATTTTGTATTCATGTTTATCTATATATTTTGTGTTGTTTATATTTCTGGCTTTGAATGAGAGCAACTGTGACATCAATAATTTCCTCTCAGGGATCAATAAAGTATTTCTGATTAAAACTCTAATAGTCCCAAAGAATACATTCATACACAACCAAAATGTTTGGTGGGAAATGGAAATAACAAAGAGGTAACATTTCTATAGAACCAAAGCCAATTTCATTTTCACAAAAATTATCAATAAAACAGCATAATGTGTAATATCTCATACCTTTTTTTTAAAACCATTTTTTAGTCCCAAAATCAACAACTTGGAGTTCCCACACAATCATGTGACTTCCTGAATTTAGACTGTTGGTATCAGCCTCGACAAGGGTTACTATTTTCAAAATCCCCTTTGCTTCGTGAAACAATAACCTTTGAGCTTGCAACCTACACACTGAAAATGACAAGTTTTGACTAAGATTTGGATCAAGTAAGGCCGCCTTTAAAGACTATGTTCACACCATTTCCTGTCAACATGGACACTCTTGCTTTTTGCACATTTGTTATGGGAAATAATAGAATTTTCAAGCATGTTTCACAAAAAATTGGTCATTGCAATTTACGGGAGTTGCCTTTTACAGGGCAACTCCCCTCCAGCCTGGGCTTCAGGCTTCCCATGATAACTGTGATTGTTTATAGAAATACAAGCCCCTATAGCAGAATGATAGTGAGGTGCAACCAGACCGTTCTCCAGCATTACAGAGATAAATTTGGCTAAGAGACAAACTCCACAAGAACAAGTAGATTAGATAGTTTTCACTAAGTATAGAACAAATACATTGTTAAAGAGAACTGCAAGACCATTTAAGTTCAACCGAGTTATGTTAAGGCCACTGGTTTAAGTCAGATGTACATAAATCGTCCTCTCAAATAAACAGTTTGTATTGCTGCAACTTCATGTTGAGGAAAGTCAGTCTGAAGTTTCCAATTTTACCAGCCTAAGTTTTCACTTTACCTAAATATAAAATGTAAAACATGATTTTGCCATCACATTTCCATTCTTTCCTTTTCTAATCCTACTAAAAGAAAATGGGTGTTTTTCCGTGTAGCTTTTGTTTCTAGCTGCTCAGACATGTACATATGAGAAATCTTATCAATGAGCTGTGGGAGAAAATTTTGAAGAATTTTGGACATTGCAATGTCAGACACACAATGCTAAAGGAGTAATTAACTTAACATTTGCACTTGTGAGTTTAATTTTAAGTTTATAGAATCCTCTAAGGCAGAAAAATAAATGAGATTCTTTTGAAACAGTACTAAGCTTCAACTACAGCTCAGATACACGTTTTACTGTGTAGTCATTGACATTTTCACAATAGTTCATTATTAAAAGAATAAAGAAACAAGTGTTGTTTGGCCAACCATCTATGCCAGTCTTCTTGTGGCCCCAATGCAGTGTTAACCAACATACTTCCTGGATGTTAAAATAGCTGCTGCCACGGAACATTATCTGAGTAGCAATTACATTTCCTCTTAAACGTATTTTAGTAAAGGAAATGAGCAGCACATAATCATATTTTGTAAGAGATATAGATGCTGATGCAGTGCATCAGCATCAGCATCTATATCTATATGCAGAATTTGTTGTATTTAGCTGTTCAGTTTGCTTTCTAACATCACACTCATTTTTACTTTTATTCAACATGTTCTGTCTGTTTACAGTCTAATGTCAGGCATATCCTCCATGGTATTCTGGTTTACTGACCCGAACTTTTAAACCTAAAACCCTTCGACGATCTTTTGGCTAATGGATTGGATAAAACAGCTCCAACAAATCCACAATTTGGCAAGTTCACTGCTGACACCCCAGGATCCTGCAAAACGCCGCAGACGCAGATGTTTCAACGTATGGCTCCTCTGAGAGATTTAGCTTCATAAATCATAACCACTGACAGACGTGGAAGAACAATCCTGCATTTACATCACTGTTTGTGTTCATTTGTGGGGACAAAATGGATATTTCTGAGGAGCTGAAAACCCACGAGGCTGCAGCACCTGTCCCTCGCCTTTCAGAGTGCTGTACGAACAGGGGGGTTGGGATGATTATAGGTCCAAAAAAGGCAGATGTTTGTCAGTAGGTGAGTGTGAAACTAGAGCCAAGCCTCGAATCATACAAGCCACACAGGGTCAGCGAGGTTGCTGCTGGGCTCAGGCGTTGCATTAACACACACCTCCTCTTAAACCTCACTATGCTTGTGCACGTATCCTACACACAATACACACAAACACCCACTTGTATCTCCTCCCCTTCCTCTATTCAAAAGAGGTTTGCAGATTTAGCCTCAAGGACCAAGCAAAATCAGACCCGCACCTTTCATTTAAATCTCAGTTTTTACATACAGCAGGAGCACTGAGAAGCAGCAGCTAATTACAAGGGATAAGGCTGCAGTTCAGTGGTAGATGGATGAAGCTGGATGGGCGTAGAGCTTTTTAATTAGGTGGCAAGTGGAGAGGGGGGGATATGTGTCAGGTCATGAGGGAGTAGCTTTTTGGGCACAGGTTGTTGACTGGCTTGGAGGCACTTTTTGGTTTGGTAGAAATGTTCAGTTTTGTATAGTTCTCTGCTTTTTAAATATTCCTAGTTTGATATTTGCTGCAATGTGATGCAGCCATCCCAACCAGGAATATCAGTAACCACTTTGAGCTGAAACACTTCACATTCATATTGCACAGACACAAACACAAACAACACATACAGTGGTAGAAAAAAAGTTTTTAGACACCCTTAAAATTTTACACAATCTCAAATATTATCATGAAATATTTGCGGAACAATCTTTTTTGTGTTTCAGAGGCTGTCAGACGGACACAAACAAATGCAAATGATACTTTTTTTGTTTATTGTTTAAAAGAAAAACTAAAACAAACTTTATTCTATCAAAATGACCCAATACTCAAAATTTCTTATTTTTGTGGAACCAATCAATTTTAAGTTTTTAATGCTTTTTTAAAGGATTTGTTTAGAATTATGTCTGTGATTGTACTTAAAAGAAACTGCACGTGAAGAGTGCACCAAACGTATGGGGTGTCCGAAAGCTTTTTTTCACCACTTTATCATTTCAAACACATCACTCATTCATTTAGCCTCAAGTTTTAGTAGTTCAGCAAGTTGTGCTAACCTTTTCTTTCTTTTAGCAGTGCTTGTGTATCTGGTCTTCTGCAGCTGTGGTCATCTGGCTGGATTTGGGCAAAAGATGACACCTAAGGAGAACCAGGCTTTTATACCAGAGCTGCCCATCAGACCATACCAACTGCTGCCATCTCAAGGGGTGGACCGACTTTGTTTGCTTCAAATATTGCTTTATTCATTTGATTTGTGTTGGGTAATTAGATGTATTTTGGGTCTGTCTATTACTATTGTTGTGGTTATGTAGACCAATTGTGCCATTTTGTGCTTTTTGCTGTTAATTTAGGAATGGTATGTTTCCCCTATTGTGTGTAACTGATCTGATCAGCCAGTATTTATGTCCCGTGTATATATGTACCCTAAGAATTGGTTGGTCTGCTGGGTTCCTTTGTTGCTTATAACCTTAGATAAATTCTATTCTTTTGACCTCTTTTATGGGCTGGAATTTAATATTGTTTTTTGTAACTTTGTCATTTTTTTGGGTGAAAAAAAATCAAGTTTTTTTCTAATTCACCTGTGAGCCCGTGTGCTTTCCAGCTGAGTGTTCATTGTAAATGGATCTCCAGAGTAAGTAACAAAGCAAAAAGAAAAGAAATAGTCTTTTCAGCAAAGAAAGGCTACTTTCTAGGTAGTTCATTTCCAAAGTGCTCTCCAGCACTTTAAGAAATAAGTTAAACGTTTCCGCCTGGAGGGCATCAAGGCCTGTGACATACTCTATTTGAGCCATGACCTAAAAATTTGACAGCATGACATGTGTGCTCCTGGCATTTTTTTGCTTTTTTTCTTGTCCCTAATGAATGCGTGCATACATCCCTGCCATCCTCCTCCTATTTCCCACTTTGCACCATCTTCAACATGCTTCCAGCTGGTGTTGATAATTGCTTTGTTCTCTCTAAGATTTTGTCCTCTGAAACCAAGTAAATGTAATTTCCAAAAAAAAATAAAAAAATTATCTCACTGCTCCCACGTTCCCTTATTCTATCATTCTGGTAAAGTCCTGCTGGCGTCATGCTCAGGCAGAACTGAGAAGCAGAGACTTACTGAAAGCAGCGGCCGTGCAAAAACAATAAAACTGTGCTTGTTTCACACGCAACTAATCTGTAAAAGCGGCGGTGCTAGAGTTTAAAAATGTGCGAGCATATTGTTAATTTGCCACTTGCATATTCATCAGTCACACTTCTGATAATGTGCTACTGTTAATGCTGTCAATGCAGTGTTTAAATCATTGTCCTTGATAGTATTGAACATATGGGGGTTTTCCAGTACAATGGTTTTCTTGAAAGGGTGAGGCTGTGCAAAAATATTTTTTCTTATAATTTTTAAGCATTCGAAATTTCCCTGAATCTCTGTTTTTTTTTTTATTATTCTCTGTGTCCTCTTGCAGCTGCTGCCTTTTAGTCGTAGTGTACTAGAAATGACGTCAAGACAGTGAGAAAGGCGAGTCTCCCTCGCTGCTTCAGGTTTCAGTTTGTTTCCATGGCAGCAGCTGCCACTTCCTGCCAGAGTGAGTCTTCCTGTGTTCATTCATTTTTGTGTGCACGCTCTGGAGGAATTACGAAGCGCCAGTGTTTACATTACCATATATGGGGTTTTATGAACAATGGGCACAGGGCTTCCCCCAAAGTTAAATAAACACTATTAACGGCGTCCACACAACAGAACACACGTGCACATTAGGGTCCACGCACAAACACACACACTCATCTACACACTAATAGCCCTTGTGCATGTTCCTTATCAGGCATTCAAAACTGCACCCATTTGCACACAATTATCTCCACTTACAGTTAAATGGAATGTAAAAGCATGTCCTACTTGACATGGGATTTCAAGGGAACAAAAAAAAAGCGTAAAGCAGTTTAGGTGAAGCTGGAGTCTGTTATGTGATCTTAATTGTAATTACACAGAGGCTGCACTGCACAGCATGAGTGACGAGATAGCGTCTCTCCTGCATTGTTTTTTTTTTCCTTTCTGTTGCTCTTGCAGTTAAGTTTGCCTCTCTTTGGTGGAGGTTTGAAATTCACCTTTTCTCAGTGGAAACTATGTTAAACCCACACATACAACCGGTGTTTCCTCGCTACGTGCTCTGCAAGTCAACACAAACAGAGTTAGGGTAGGGGGCGTTGAGTGAGACGGCTGTCAGAAGCGTTTTAAGTCTCAGAATCTGGGGCTGTGCATCCCTCAGACAGATATCGGTCCTCTCCCAAATGCTGACTACTGTCCCACATACTTTGAGCTAATTAGCCGGATCCTTGCCCGTCCTGGTGTCTCGGAGGAAAGGGGGCAGACAAGATCAGGCACAGCTCCGCTTAGCTCCTGGCTGGAGAAAGTCCAGCTCATTTACATTCAGCACACGAAGCCGCACGCACTCTGCCTGTATCCATGACCTCAGCTGTTTCAGCACACTGTAAAGCCATTCCATAACTCACAGCTCCACATTCACTAATGGGGGGCCAGAGAGATGGATGGATGGATGGATGGATGGATGGATGGATGGATGGATGGATGGATGGATGGACGGACAGACGGACGGATGGATGGATGGAAGGAGGGTGGCTGAATAAGTGGGCTTGAGCAGGTGAGCTCGGATGTCAAAGGCAGAGATGACCTGCGCTGCTCCGGCTGTTGTGAATACCTATTGGAGGACATCCAAACTGCTGGCCTGCCCTTTTCTCATCGAGTGCTGCGTACGAGAAACACATTGTTTGTACAGGAAGCGTGGTCAGCATGGAGCAGCAACCTTTCACAATTAACTCAGACACAGGCCTAATTAGGCAACAAGCCTGAGAATCTATGGCAGGTGAAGCTCTGGAGACTCTGAAGTGTGGCAGGTTATAGATGAGACCCAGTTTGTAATTTATTAATGCTGGACTGTACAAGCCGGTTACACATCCACAGCCTGGGTCACTGTTTTCTCCAACACCAGTTCATACTGAGGGTTAATGTCAAAGCTTTTTTTGTGCTGTGCAGTGCTCCTCTGTTATGTGCTGAACAGAGGCTACAAAAACAAGTGCTATTGCCTGATAGAACATAGGTCAGTTCTTTCTGCTTTGTTTCATTCTCATCCAGGCTAAAATTATTTTCAATGCAAAGGTTGTGAATTAGTTGAAATGGCAGCTCTGCAATTCAGGATCGCGTATTTATGCTACAGATAAGAGAGAGCGAGACACAAAGAGCAAGAGAACTAGAAGCTCAGCCAATTTCACCCCCACAGCTGCTAAAGGTCACTGGAACAACTGCTGAAAGGTACCTGATCTTCTTCTCAGCAGAAAGAGAGGTGGAGGACACCAACAAAAAGAGCATTTGACATATGACAGCTGTCAGAAACCTCCTAAGTGCTAAACCTGTAAGTAACAACCACACTCAAAGTGCACAGAACTGTGTATGGATGGGTAGTTCACAGTTTTTTTTTTTTGCAATTTCTATCCAGAAAAACAGAAAAGAACATTGACATAACAAAACTCAGTGCCCTTCATTGTCACATAATCTCCTTTAGCAGCACAATTTATTTCTTAAAGGTCTTGAAGGACTGAGAAGTCAGCTGATGAAGCTCATGTGACAGGCTCAAATGTAACATTCTTTTGTCCCCAGCAACAATAATAAAAAGACTCAAACTTGGCATCCTGCACCAACATGTGATAGATTTCTATAATCTCAGACAGACACAGATTTCACACCTGACTTTAGTTTAGTCTGTTTCCAGACCCTGAATCATCGCCCACACCTCTGATTCATTCAGTGATTCATATATGTTTGATGTTCCCCCAGACAATAATGGATACATAATTGACCAATCAGAGTTCAAGCCATCTTCCTACGTAACCACGTATCTGCATCCAAGAAGGAAAAAAAAGAACAGAAAAAAACATGAGGCCTTATGGTGAGAAACTTTTGATCAGCTGCTGGTAGTAACTCCTTGCACAGCTTCACATCTGATCAGTTAGTGCAAAGCTAATAGACAAAACAGCCTTTGTTCCCAACATGAACATAAACACAGAGTGAATGAAGTGAAACACAATGGCAATTCAGTCCCATTGTACAGCTAGCATTTACTCATATCACATGAGAAGACCTTTTTTTATTGCATTGAATAGTGATACATTTATATCAACCAGCTTCCAGGGCTGAAAATAACATTTTCAAGGCTACATACACTTAATTATAATAGTATAATATGGGAAATATACTGACACACAAGTCAATCTAATATCCTCTGTGTGTAATACCTTGATATTTCTAATTCACTGCAACAAGTACTGTCTTAGTCTTGAAATAAATTACAGTACATTTGATGAGAGTAAATCCTGTCTGAGCTGCAGGAGGTGGTTTCGTTGCTAAGCAGCTTGATCCATTATATTACAGTACAGCACGTTTTTACTAATACTGTGGCTCCCACAGAAATGATTCCCGCTTCTCTTTCTCCCAGATCACTGCTGTTTGATTAGTGAGTGCCATATGTCCGGGCGGGTGTACACATCCTGTTTATCCAGTTTCCAGGGTTTATTTTCACCATGACCTCCATGCCATTTCCCCTGGGGTCACGAGGTCGAACTTGGAGGTCAACTCCACACTAATGAGGATAGACAGCTGAACACCTTTGGGTGCATATGTGTGTTTTCGTGCAGCGGCCCAGTGATGGCTTCTTCAGGGTTTTTTTTTTTTTTTTGCAGAGGAATTGTGAGCATGTGTGTGTTTGTGTGCCTGAAAAAGATATCAAAAGGTTCTCTTCACAGCCTCACAGCTGCATAAATATCCATCAGGTAATGTTTCAAACAGAAAGACATTCTTCTCTTTCAACTGTGCAGGGAACAAACAAAAACAGACAAAAGACAACAAGGTCCCTGCTGACCGTGTGAGCAGCCCTGGGTCCTACAGAGGAGGAGAAACTGTCAGGATGAGCTCTGATGTTTATGCCCTGACCTGAAGAAAATGCATCTTCAGTGTTTTCGCTCCATTACTCTCATGTGCAGATGGGGCTTTCATCAGACCAAAGAGGCTGTTTGTTTTCCTTATGTAAAATGATAAAAGCATGCACTTAAGCAAGAGAGTAAAATCCATGGAAACAGAATGTGGAAATAACTGAAAACGGAGGATTTAGGGAGGCAGCTAGTGTTGAAATTTACCTAAATTTAACCCTCATCCTGTTGTTTTGTCCAGCACTTGATGTGCAGCCTAATATGACTAAAAAATTAAGTTGTTCATATATTTCAAAAATTAAGTTGTTCCAATTGGATTTTCTTCAGTATTTGGCTTTTTTAAAAATGTTTTTTTTTAAATATTTTCTTTCATGTCATAGTTTTTTAAAAATAATAGTTTATCAACAGCAACATTTTACTGGTAATTTTGAATCTTTTTAAAACCAAGTCCACACAAATTTAAGTTTCCCCACAAGTTATAACTAAACACTAAAAGTCCTCTCAAAGTGAGCAGACTTTTCAAATGAAACTTTATCATTCTCATCCACTAGTTTGTTACACCAATGGCTGATATGGCTAAATTTTACAGCTAAATATGATTAGCATTAGCTAGATACTGTAGTACAACATATTCCAACCACATTAGCAGGTACAGCCTATGGTCCATACATGAGCTTATAGGTACTGTGTTGGTCATATCACAGTTGAAAATAGCTCCTTAATTTATTGCTGTCGTAGAATTTAATACATAATAGTGATCTTTTAATGTCCTATAATTCATATTTGTTCAGCCTTTCTCAAACACAACCATTTGAAATTGTCCAGCCATGTTTTGTTGGTAGAAATCCTGATGTCATCACAACAATTTCATTAAGTTACCTCAACTTGAATTTGTGTTTTAAATCAACTACTGCAGAAGTTTGTGTTTAAAAAACACAATGTTAAGTTCATGCAATTAACATTATTGCGGCAACACAACTAATCAAAATCACATTTGCACTTCAAAGGTTTTAGAGTAAAATTTTTATTTTACATTTAGTTATGTGGTGGGAATCGACCATGTAGGATTTTTTAGAATGCATGTGAAAATGTATGCAGATAACATGCTCGTAAATACAGATAAGAGCATACATGCTGTGAACTTTCATAATGACAGCACAGAGGAGACTATGTTTTCTTTCTTGCAGCATGACATCCTGGAATATTTTCCGTTATGCTTGTGTATGTGCGTGTGTGTTTTAAGTGAAGGGAAGGATACAGCTGAGCGCGTCTTATCTCAGATCACACAACGTGTGAAACCCCAACTCTGCGGAACTCCTCTCAATCCCGGAGCCACAGGGTTTCAGTTTGCGGTGGCAGCTGAGCCTCTCTTTCTCCCTCTCCTCTCTTTGCTCTATCTCTAAAGACAGTTACATCCTCCGACAGCGAGCTTGCAGAAAAGGTGTGGAGGCTGAGACTGACAGGCAGATGCAGTCAGAAATAGGCAGTGACTTCTCAGAAGAGGCTCTTGATAGTTGCAGTATGACTGGAAGCCATGAGAATTCATGAGTTTGCCGCTGCTCATGTTGTATCCAGTAAAATGCAAATCAGCATACAGTAAACAGTCTCACAGCACAGAATCAGAATGAGGAGTCTGTTAGCTACACCTGCGATATTCATTGTAAATATGTGTCAACATTCTGGCTTGTGGTTTGTTTTCGTTTGAGTCTCACCTAACTGACAGATGGAGGGGTTACATTCTGCTCGCTGTCATTATAAAAGTTAGCTTCGGTCTATTTTCTGCCGTAATTTGTTGCAGATTTCACACATCAAGAGGGAAAAACATATCCACACTTGGATGAAAAGCTTAGCAAGGAATTGATTCTATTAACAAAAGTAACAAAAGCCTCAGAAAGAGATGAGCGAACCACACAGTGACATCTTCTTCACCACCAGCATAAACACTGAAACTGTAGTTTACGTAAGCGATAGTACCCAGTAAGCTGTATTTCCGTCATTACGGTTTATTAATCAATTATCAAAACATGAGGATAGTGGTCTGCAACAATCTTGAGATGGGTGGTACATATCAAAGCAACACTGACACGAAAACCAGAATCCAAAGTTTACCATCAGTTCATTGCTTTGTATTGAGATGATTAATTTAATCGCTCCATCTGTCAGCGGTTCTAATGTTGCTGCTGATCGGAATTACTCACTAGACCACCAAATTTAAAACTGCCACCGATATGAGTGTTTGAGATAACACTTAAAACTGCAGTGCCAAAGTCTAAACATGAAACGACAAACACTTCACCAAGCGCTGTATCACCAAGTACGGCCTTCCGTCGCTCTCCGAAGACTTTCTGGTGTCGTGGAATTCACAAGATGTTGCAAACCTTCTTTTGAGATTTTGCTTTGTGTTTACATGATTGCATCACAACTCTGCTGCACATTCATGCTGCAAATCTTCGCTTTTGCCACATCCAAGAGGTGGATTCATATCTGGTGACCAGGGGAGGCAACGAAGAGCAGGAA
This sequence comes from Amphiprion ocellaris, assembly GCF_022539595.1. Taxonomy (NCBI): domain Eukaryota; kingdom Metazoa; phylum Chordata; class Actinopteri; family Pomacentridae; genus Amphiprion; species Amphiprion ocellaris. The sequence continues at coordinate 38,663,466 of NC_072767.1, forward strand.
GTAGCAGTTAGAAGATGCAACAACTCAGGCAGGCTGTGGCATTCGACTTCATTGGTATTAAGGGGCCCAAGAAAACATTCCTCACGCTATTATACCATGAATAACTGTAGACACAAGGCAGGTTGGGTTCATGGATTCGTGAATTAGAGGTTGAATTCTAAGCCTACCCTCATTAACCTCAACAGAAATCGAGATTTATAAGATCTGGCGATGTTTTTTAAGCCTTCAACTCTCCAGTTTTGATGAGCCTGTTGGTTCTTGGCTGATCGAATTCGAATCTGATGTAGTCTTGTGGCCCATCCAGTTTAAAGTTGCATGTGTTGTCCATTCTGAGGTGCTTTTCTAGAGTAAGAGGGGCCTTTCTGCATTGTCCAACAATTTTTTTACTCTCTTTTTTTGGGAGTTCTTCACACCAATCTGTGAAAACTATGAATGCTGTGGTGAAAATGTGGGGAGATCCACACCAAAATTTGTGAAGGTAATGGAAGTACCTGACCTACATGTGCATGATTTAATGTAAAACATAGATGCCACATGATTGGCTGATTAAATAAGTGTTTCTATAAAATGTTTGGTATGTGTATTTGTGGCCCATTTTTAAGAGTTAGATCTTCAATAAGAACCAGTGGAGTGAGAAAGTATTAAGAGTGTGTTATTGGATTGGGCTTTTAAACAGTGAGATACTTAAAGGTTATAACAACATTGGCCACCCATGAGTTTAACGTTGTGGGTGGGTGTTTGGGGACTTTAAGTATCAATAGATGAGTGATGAATTACATATTTTAGTATGTTCCATTTAGAAATTCAGCCAATACCCCAAATACCCTTTTCATTTTCTGAGGAACACTTGGGTAGTTGTTTCATTTGTATAGTGACATTTTTTTTTTTTTTTTTACATTCTGCAGCCTTAGTCTGTCTTTATTTCTTCAAACTATTTATATTTAAGCTTCACATTTCGCTGTTTCAGTCCATATCTATGTTGAGATTTCACTTCAGCTCAATGCCAAAAAAGCTTTCAGTGCAAAAAATAATCGTGGAAAAGAAGCTGCTCGTCAAAGCCAGGTTGAATAATAAAGTAACAGTTGAATCAACCTGAGAGTGTTGGTGGTTTATCTTATGGGCATGAAGCTGATAAAACAGTTTGCTCCATTTTTCAGCAACCACCTGTGGTTCCATGGCGATGTGTGATGATTAGCTATCGATGAGCCAATCAATGAACGAGTTTTTACTGGTATTTGCCTTTGAAAAAGCTTCTTTTATCAAACTAGGCTGGCCTTGCACACACCACAGGGCCACGGACAGACAGGAGGTGTGCTTGTTTATCTTCAGAAGGCCACTAAGCAGGAGGCTTTTATTGCCTGAATCATCTGTGCAGAAAAGAGAACGGGAGGCCAGGCATGAGAAAAGGCCAAGGGACACGTTTCTAGTCCATGGCCATTAACAAAAAGAAAGTGGAAACAACTAATACCAACTCTTTTTTCTGTGGATGCCAGCAATTTTTTTGCACCTTTATTTTAAATACCAGCAATCTTTGCACATTATTTCTTCGACCAGCATGATTTGCACATTAATTGCATGTTTTTTTGCGCACTGATTCCCTTATTTTTCCTAAATTCAGCATGAATTAGCTACTGGATACCTTGAATTTCCCCAAGGGGATGAATAAAGTATCTATCTATAAAGAATTTTACCTCTCTTACTGGAACACTGGGGTTTTATTCAGAATTACTGGTAATATGTGTCTTCAATCCCGAGATAAATGTTAGGTCCTTTAGAATTAAATCTTTTTTGCCTTGTTAAGTGCAAATTAACTCATCTTGAAAGTACCATTTTGTTGCATTCTCACTTACAAGCTCACTATAACAACTAAAAACAAGAAACAGAAGCATGCGATGTTGCAACGTCTCACAGCATGCATGTCGTGTTCCCGACTGAGCCCCTGCGTTGACATACAGTCGTCTCGTCCTTTCATGTTCCTTTCCTGCTCTCCGGCTTTTTCTTAATGCTCCCGAGTCGAGCTCTATTCTCGGCGGTTACAAAAGTGGGAGAGCTACAAGTGCTGCTTCAAAACACCTTTTGCTGTAACTACATGTGTCAAGGAGCAGCTTCATATGAGGCTCGGCTGCTTCTCCAGTCTGTCACCCCACTTCCATATTCCTTCTCATCTCCAGGCGCTCACAGATGTGGGGAACATTTCCGTGGGCTTCTGTAGCTTGAACCACCTTCCTCCCTTCAGGCTGCTTCCACTAACTCACACCCACAACCATGATCCCAGGGTGTGTTCACTAACTTCCTGCAGGTTAACCAGAAGTCCAAAAAGGTTGCAGCAAAAATCTGCAGCTAGGCTTCAAAACTTTAATGAGGAATTTTGTTTTTACTTGCAAGCCATCCATAGGCCCTGTCCACCCCTCAGGCAACAGAAATGGTTCAGTCCAATCATCAATTACATCAGCTTTTGATATGTAAGGCAATATTTTATCAATGGAATCCTGAGCTTCTCCACCTTTTCATACACCGTTCATATCGAGTTACCTCATGAAACAGATCTCACATGAAACCTGAGACTGAATAGGACTCAATGTTATTGAATGGGGTTCGTAATGAAACACTCAAGGAGACGACCTGATGTACTCATTTTGTTATTTATTTATTTATTACCTAAAAAAAAGAAAAATGTTCTATCACAAGTCACACTGAAATGTATTGCTTAAGAAAAAAAATATATTCATATATTTTTTCGTTTTCTTTTTTGTTTGTTTTTTGACATTTTTTTTCTTTTTTGGAAACATCGTCTAGCTTCCATTATATTCCACCAAAAAAAAAAAAAAAAAAAAGTTTTTTTTCCCCCAGACACGAGCATCGGCTGCTGCCGTGTCCCGACAAAACCTTCTCCCCCGCTTTTTAAAAAAAAAAATGCACAAAGAAATACATAATTCACAGTTACCATTTTGGTTTCATAAATTAATACAGTCACACATGTGCTACACCGGTCTAGAGCTAGAACATTGTAAATTGTATTCTTGAATCCTGTTATTTTCAATAGTTGGCTACAAGAAAGAACAGGCAACTTAAATGACGTGATCAGAATTCCACCAACATACTGATTTTTAATCCTCTCTGTAATGCTTTTGTCATCTTTTTTGTTTTGTTTCATCTTTTTGAGTTTCACACAGAAGTGAGGCACACACAGAGTATAGTTCATACATATACAAAAGAAAATTAAATAAAAAAATTTGGGAGGGGCAGGGGTTTAACTGTCCTTTAATAAATGTTGTACCCAAGGAAACGGGAAGTGCATGTAGTCTGGGATCCTCAGAGGACCTTTTTTTATTCTGAATTAGGGCTGTTTCTCGCTAAGTACTGTGGCGTAAACTTCCTCAGTTAACACAAGTTACACAGATTTGAAGCTTTTTGCTGCTTGTTGGTGGGGAAGGGGATCAGGAGGGACGTGAGGTTTCAAAAAACAGACCAACAAGCATGGCAACACAATGAAGAAATGGGACAAAGACAATATTTGAGGAACAACACCTACTTTTTGAACAGTATTTGATTCACTCAAACAAGCTTTACCCCTAGAAATCTACGACGGCTGCGAATACGGCAGCCGCGTGCATCAACTGACGAAAACAAGCTTTTAAATCTGACACTGACACTGCAAGGGCAACATTTTTAAGGCACAGAAGCCTTGACATAATAGAGACTCCACCAGCTAAAAGCACTAAACGACAGATGCCCAGTGTCCTCAGTGACAAAAAAATGGCGCCTTTGATGACAACAAGTCCGACATCGATACGCACAGAATTTTTTTTTTTTGAAAAACCAAAGAAACGTTTCCCACCCCCGTTGTCCCCAAGTGTCTCATTTTTTTTAGTGAAAGGTAAGGCCACTTAAAAAAAAGATGAGGTTCACCAAAAAGGTAATCTCTCACTGCAATCGCTGGGAGTGCAATCGTGGTAGGGTGGTCGATCAGACAGACAGACAGACAAAAGAGACAGACGAGATGCTTCTCTCCAGTGGGTTTGACGGACATTTGCTGTAAAAATCCACCGGTCTGTTGGGTTTTGTTTGTTTCCCTGCGCGAATAATACGTCCACATGAGCCTCTTGGTTGGCGTTCAGGCTGGGAGGATAGGGGAGGTGGTGAAACAGTTCTGGGTCCTTGAGAGTCACGGGGCTTAAAAACCAGTGTTTTTGGGGAGTTGAGAGAGAGTCAGTTGCTCTTTGCTCATCATCATCATCATCATCTTCATTGTCACACAACAGGAATGTTCAGTGCTGAGCAACAACGTGAGTCCGCACACTTTAAACTTCATCTGTTTTGGTTTCTGCGTCGTAATACTTTTAGCAGTTGTTCTAACATTGAGAAATTTTTTGAAAAAAAAAAGTTACAAAAAAACCCCCTAACCAAACAAAAGCAGCATTGTTTCATTTTTCTTCACAAATTCATGCATGTTGTTAACCTTCATTCCCACAGCACCAGTTTTTTTTTTTAAATCTTCCATCAAATAGAAAAAAGATCAGTGTAATTTCACACTTCTGCATGCAAAGAAAAGTCACTTTCCCCCACCCCTTTTCCCGCTTTTCTTTTTTAAATCCTCTTTTAATTTATAAGTCCCCCCATGTAGCAGCAAAACTGTGAAAGGCCTAACCTGATATGTCAATGGATGTACTGGTGGAGGCACTAGATAATGATGCTGGATAAAGATCCCCTCTTCTTCTTCTTTTCCCTCTTTGCCAGTAAAAAAATAGAGTCATCATTATGAGGACTTGTGATAAAGTTATGCGTCAAATGGGCCTAAAAAACCGGGACTTGAAATTTTTTATCCTGTTATGCTAAAAAGCAGTGACCCATGCACTTACTGCGGCTGATGATTTTTGAGAAACTATGGGGTTTTATTTGGGAGAAGATAACTGTGACAGAAAAACATGGGATATTCTAAATCAATTTACAACAAAGTCAAACATACAGACACCCTCATAAATGTTTGCCAATTGTGACATTTATGTACACAAAAATCCCTTGACAAGTCCATTCAGGTCTGTAAGACATGAGGCGGGCTGGATGAAAATGATCTTTCATTTTGTTGTGGCTAGACGAAATAATTCATGGATCAGCTAATGAATGATTGAATGGATGTACATATTTGTTGGTAGTCAACGACTTGACTAAAGCCACAGAGGGCTGCTGTTTTTTGAAAACAGCAGATAGGAAAAGAAATAAAAATAGATTTTTTTTCCATATACATTTTAAAGATTTTAAAATCCTCTAAAGCACTTTCTGTTAATATTAATTCATTTTGTTTATTCATTAATCATTCCTATCGATACCCTATGTCACTGAGGTTGATATCAATACTTCCATATTCATTTTTTTTTTTATTCTATTTCAGGCCCCACCTCCTCCTCCTTTTTGCACATTTCGACCAGCTGTTATAAATCAAGCGAATGTGCAAATCAACAACTACTTTGAACTGTTAATATGAAAACCTGAATGCTTTGTGAACAATGCTACATATTTTTTTGTTTATAAAATATAATAATATGCTTAAAAGTGGAAAAAGAAAAAAGTTTAACCACCCCGTAACAGGTAAAAACTGGACTCTGGTTGGTGAGTTTTGAGATCAATAAGAATGCCCATTGGAATAATCCATAGTCCGGCAGTTCTGCCTTTTCTTGTGATTAGGAAACACTGAGGCCTCCTGTCTTGTTAATAAGTCCAGTGTGGATCTCTTCATTTTCTGCCCAGAGTGCATGTTTAAAAAAAAAGAAAAACAAAAATCTGAAAATACCACCACCACCACCGACTGAATTCTGCTATGCTGAAGTTCAAGTACGGTCTCTGTAATCATACCCTAAAAAAAAGTCTTGTACACTGTTAAGTCCGGTTGTTGCCTGTCCAAATCCAAGCATCACAAGATAGTTCTTTTGCTGTTGTTGCTGTTTTCTCACAAGGTCAACCGTGAAGGACAGAACGGGATTAAAGTCTGCAGGGAGGCTTTTTTTTTCCTCACGTCACAAAGACAGCTTTGATTTCCTCTTTGCAGTCACCTCCTGCCAATCCACTCCCCCAAAATACATCTCAAAGTAAATCCCGGGCGATGCTCTGCACATCTTTGAATCTCTCAGTTCAGGCCATGACGAACTCAGACTTCAAATCGGCCTTGACGTCGGGCTTCCACACAGAATCGTCAAAGTCCAGGTCCAGGGAGCCCTCGCTGGACATGCTGCTGTTGCTGTTGCTGCGTCCGGCCTTGCGGTTGGGGAGCCACTGATAAGGAGCCCGTTGGTCCCGCCTGGCCTTCCTGCGCAGACGCTTCTGCTGCATCAACAGCTGCAGACGTTCCACCTTACAGCGGGTTGCACGGTTCTCGGTCTGACGCAAGCGGTCACCTAGACAGGAAAACAGAGCAGACAAATGGTCAGTCGGGTGTTTAGTTAACAGACTTTGCACAGCTTTAAGAAGGATGTTTAACGTGTGTGTGTGTTGCAGGATAGCAGATAAAGCCACACAGCCTTGATGATAAAGCTCGGATCATTCCCTTGGCTCTAACACACAAACTAACACTGGAATCTGGTGGTTAACCTCCCCCACTGAGCATCATCAGCCTCCCTCAGTGCCACTTCATCCCCTTATCACTGAGAGTGGAGGGGGGGGAGCAGGGGACCTCTTAGACCCAGATCTCCTTGAAAAAAACCAACAGCGGGGTCAAAAAAGACACAAACACAAGGCAGAGAGGACACATTCTGATAGCCTCCTATGATATCTGCAAACGTAATTAACGCATGACATGCCTTGGCTGCCTGGACGTGCTCCTAAGTGCATTTCTAGCTGTTGATGTGCCTATAGGAGAGAGCCCGGGTCTCCGGGGAGTAAAAAAGGCCTCGCATTGCACCGCGAATGCTTTTCCCCGCGCCCCGGCCGAGTCGAGCCTAATTCCATTTATACATATATTCGGGGGGCTTTGGAAGGAAAGGAAGGCAACCGCAATCTATTAGCCAGCTCCATTAGTATCTGTCTGGGAATTAAATAATTAAATAATGGGCTAGGATGTCAATAAACCGAAGCACGGCGGCCATCTCTGCCTCGGCTACACACACACACACACACACACAAACACACACACAGAGACACTCGAATCCACATTCGAGTTTATCATGTATTCACGCAGAAACACATTCGCTCATGCACACACACACACACACACACACACACACACATACACACGTGCACAATCGCGAGTGCACACACACACAGCAGCAGCAGCTAGAGCCGCAGTAGCTTTTAACGTGGATCAATGGCAAATTAAAAAGACCTATTGATTAAACCTTAGCTCTAGTGCAGCCATCCATCTCGGGCCCAGGACAACGCTATTGGCTTTCAATAGAAAATGCAAGCGAATGGAAATTGTAAGCGGAGAGAGAGAGAGGGAGAGGGAGGGAGGGAGAAAGAGGCAAAGATTGGGTTTATTCTTCTATTTTTTTCTTCTTTATTATGGCTGCAGCTTCCTACTCTCAGCTCATTGACCTAACAACCCTCCCCCTCTACCCCCCTCTCACCCCTCACACACTCATGCTGAAGGCCTCCCCCCCTCTGACTCTCCCAGCTCTTGCCCCACGTCTCCCCAGAGACAGCTAGGTGGGGCAGCATGAAGAAGAGGAGAAGGAGGAGGAGGCGAGAGGGGGGTTCGGCGGTGAGGGTTAAGGAATTCCTCCCCCAGGGGCGAGGGGGCAGGGGGGGTAAGTAGAGGAAAAAGGATGGAGGAAGAGGGTGGAGGGTGAAAGGATCAGCCGTAGGTGTCAGTTTTCTGAATCGATCGCGCCCTCCTCCGCTTTCCCCCCCCTATCGGAATGAATTCCGGACTCTGTGTGGGCTTAATTTACCTCTTTTTCCCTCATTTGCTTATCGAATCGAGCAGCGCCAAGCCTTTCCTCCTCGGCTATAAATATTCACCACTGTCTGGCCATGCATACTAAAGTAAACTGTCGTCAAGCAGCCCGGAGTTAACCGAAAATGAGCACGTCTTCACATTACACTCAACGCTGACACACTGGGGTTTTTCCACTTCCTGCCAACGTGTTCTGTCCTGATACAAATACATGTGCATCCAGATGCTGTGTGTGTGTGTGTGTGTGTGTGTGTGTGTGTGTGTGTGTGTGTGTGTGTGTGTGTGTGTGTGTGTGTGTGTGTGTGTGTGTGTGTGTGTGTCATCTCCAGAAAACAGGGGGTACACCAGTGGGAGGGGGGGTTCTCCTACATTAGAGCCATTGTTCCGCTGCCTCAGCTCCATGTGACATCCATATATGCTGCCGCAAGGCTTTGTTCCCCCCCTCTGGTCCTCCCTCTTTTGCTTATTCCCCTTGCTCTGACTAGCCAAAAGCAAAAACCGCCCCTCAGCTGTGTCGAAATATGGCCGTACACAATGAAGGGCAGAAAGCCAACACATGCCTACATACAAAAATCTGTTTGTCTGGTGCAGTTTGCTTTTCGAGGCAATTTAAATGCTCTCTTTATATTTCACCGGGGTACTCCATCAGTCGTGATGCTGTTTTCCAGAAGGAGGTATATTTACCAAAACAGCCTAAGAATATACGAGAGCAAAACACACACTGAAGAGGGAAAAGGGCAGTTTGGTGTTGCAGCAGGAGGTCTTGGCCTTTGGCTTGGCAAGAGCTCTGGGAATGCGCTTGGAGCTCCACCAAACTTGTGAGTGTGTGTGTGTGCAGCCATTCATCAGCGTCACTACCGGAGCCCTGGGCGGCTGGGCCGGACACAGCTGGCCGCAGGGATCTCCAGACTATGTTTATGACAGTAGGGCTATTATTAGGGCTGGCTACGAAGGACAGACTATACACACACATCACACACACAGGCTGGCCCAGAGCCTGGTTGCAGAGACTCGGGTTTGACGTGAGCACAATAACCTTGGAGGACCCAGAGAGAGGTGACTAAGAGACATAGGGAATGAATGAGAGAGAGAGAGACAGAGAGAAGCCAAGCTCATGCATGACACAGAAAAGACAGATGAGGAAGCAGAGCTTTTCTTAGAAGCATACAGTGGAAGATATCAAACAGAAGACAGGTCAAGGGCACGCAGAGGAAGGAAATGCCTGACTCTGTTTTCTTCCTCTTTCTTTTTTACCGCTGCCCTGCCTGCCAATCACACCAAAAATCACGCATTCATCCGTTTTTGCAAACTCTCCTCTCTGAAGACTTTGACACAGGCCCTGTAAATACACCGGGCACTGCAGAAAAAGCCAGAGAAAAACAGACAGAGAGAGAGAGAGTGAGGGAGAAAAAGGGGTGATCTATGAATAATCGATGCGTCAGTCAGTTTTCCTTGCCTTTGAGCCCAGCCCAGCAACACAGCAAGGACTGAGATAGGGAGCACGAGGGAGGGAGGCAAGGAGGGAGGGAGGGAGGCAGGGAGGGAGGGAGGGAGGCAGGGAGGGAGGCAGGGAGGGAGGCAGGGTGGGAGGAGTGGGTGGTGGATGGAGGTACGTAGAGAGAGAGAAAAAGGGAGGAGGGCTGCAGTGTGCAGGACGCAGAGGGAGATTAAAGGAGCTTCTCCTTTTATTGATTGTATAAAGATTGGCCTTCATTTGCAGTTGTCTTAGTGCTGTTGTTTGTTTGTTTGTCTTGATAAGTCTTGTGATCTTGCAGAGAGAACATTGTGTTTGCTCAGCATCCAGGGAACCAGAGGGGAAGGAGGAAGCGGTGGACGAAGACACAGAGAAAGAAAGAGAAAAGAAAAAGAGAGAGAGAGGAGGGGAGGGGAGGGAGGAATAAGAGGAAATCACATTGCAGCAAAGTCAGCCTTGGTCTCTTTTAGTATTACTGTCTGAAGCCTCATCTCTATTATGGGTGTTAATAACGTTAGACAAAAACTGATGTGCCAAACTACTGCAGAACTTAACTCATAATAAAAGTCAGTTTTGTGGCTGCAACAGTGAGTCAACAGGTGAATTTGTAATATTCTTGAATGGAAATATGACAAATACCCATTTTTGTCCCTTCCAAACTCTCAAATGAGGTTCAAAATTTCTTGATAATATTCAAATAAGACAACATCATAGCAATTTGCCACAAACACTCAACATGAAGCATGCTTTTTGTTGGCTGAGTCAAGTAAAGAAATGCACAAACTGAATGAGACAAAACACACTTTGTATCTCTGGGTTCAATATCTCATTGTGTCTGGAGCACAGTTCAGTCTGCTGACCTATCAGGAAATAAACAAGCTATCCACTCGTACGCACTAGAAAACAAAACTTAAACCAACTAATCTGAAGAAACCCATCAAGCCAGAGCTAATATGAGCATTTTGACAGCCAGCGAAAGGGCATCGAGAGCCCTGCAGGGACACGAGCTCTTCAATGACTTTTAGACTTCATTTGCATTCCCTCTCTCCCTCTCGCTCTCCTTGTCGACAATGAAAGGGCACCTGATGTGCTTGGCTGGCTTCGCTAGATAGATCTGTGCCGTGCTGCGTCGCCGGGCCGTTTGTGGAGCGAGCGCTGCACGTGTGTCCCAGGCAAAACGTCAGTGACAGAGTTAAAGCCGACCGGCCGATAATGCGCTGCGCCTGGACCAAGCTGGTCAGGGTTTAAATATATATATATATAGGGTTTAAATGAGGTTAAGGGCAAAGGATCGTTCCCTGTGTCTCTCTTCCTACTCTGACTCGCAGTCTGCTGGAAACTAACGTGACCTGACAAATCGAAAAAAGGGGGACAGGAGGTGGTAAAGGGAGAAAGAGGGGGGATGCTGGAGAAGCTTTCAGAGCTAACTTTGCCCCTGCTTTGCCCCTCTCTGTGTGCCTGTGTTGAACTAAGGCAGCTGCAGTGGGAGTGGGACTAAAAGGCAGCTCTATAATCCCACAACCCTCCCCTCCCTTCTGTTCCACAATGGCTCAGCCTGGTGCCCTGTACACAGCCCCCTGTCCCCGGCCCCCACACAATGGCTTTGGCTGGGCAGGGGGCGAGAGGTGCTGGAGGGGGTGCCGGGGAGGTCCGTCCTGCTCAGTAGAGGAATTTAGCTAACAATCAGCAGTGCCAGGCCATCCTAAAGCCCCCCTGTTCAAATTCAGCACAAGTCCTTGCCTGACAAATCCCCCACAACTCAGCAATACTATACAGCATGAAACCAAGCCAAGTTGCCTTTAACCAAGCGTTTGTGGTTCGAGTGTGTGCGTGTGTGTGTGTGTGTGTGTGTGTGTGTGTGTGTGTGTGTGTGTGTTCTGGCTTTTTATTTACGCTTGTCTTCTCCACCTCGCACATGAACTTGCAGTGGAAAGGGTAAAGGCTCTCAGGAGACAGCCAAGCTATGTGACATTTTCAAGAGGCTGCCTCAACCTGAGTTTGACTGCGCTCACATATTCAGGCAGATGGGAAGCGCAGGTTTTTTTTCTTGTAACTGAATGAAGGCAGGTTTCTGTGAAGCAGAGTTAAGCCACAGTGTTAAGTCCAGTAAGTCTTCCATCAGGTGTCGACTGATAAGACCTGCCTGAGAGCGTTTATGTCATCGGCTTCCTCGGGACACCATGTGGAACAGGATACAAATAGGCACATTGCAAACACGCCGGTGCATTCATTGTCTCGCTCCAGTTTAACTGTGCTTAGTTGGGCCAGTTACCCATTCACACACCGCTCGCTGGAAGTGCATATTGTGGAGCAGGAAGTCGGATCAAGGCGGTTAAATTGGAAAAGGGCATTAGACAGGCTATTCTTTCACCCGTTGCCCTTGGATAATAAATGGACAGTTGGTAGACTGATGGACAGGATATAAACACTCATACGATGAATGGAGGCTTAGTGTTGTGGTTTTAACTACCCCCATCTTCCGCATCCTCCTCCTCCTACTGTCCTCGACTTCACAAAGCAAATTCTTTTCAGAGCTGCATTTTGGAATAAATCTATTTAAAGGCCAAGCGAACACAGACAATGTATTGATGCTGGGCGCAGACATGGAAAGAGAAGGGGATGATTAGGAAGGAAGACACAGAGATGGATTTTACAGACAAGGCTGTTTTTGGACAGAAATGGGGGGAAACTGTAGCGTGGGCTGTGGAGTGCAGAAAGAGAGAGATGACGAAAGTGGGAGAAGAGGGGAAGGGTGGGGTAGTATGGAGGTTGGGGCGGCGAAGGAATGGTCTTCCCTGAGTTACGAAAATAAGCCTGTGTTATTCCAACTGTTCACTCAACACTTGTAAGGGCACCCAGGGTGATGCGGTGGAATAGTGGACATTCCCAGTGAGTCGGTGTTCAGTTGCTCAAACAACTTCCTTCTGCTTGCAACAGAAGGTCATAAAGCGGCAGACAAAGCAAGACTGCAACAATGGAAATGCGAAAGAAAACATTAAACATGAATTGCAAGACTATTTAGCAACTGCTGGCGAATTTCCACAAAATTTCAATGAAGACTAGCTTGATTTCCTCAGAAGGAGATAAGGAAGGCAGCAGAGGACAATGCCGTTTTTTTTTCCTCCAGTGCAGTCAGTCTAACCTTACAACACCGACTGAATGTTATCGGTTCTGGACATCTGTCTGACACTCAACATCCTGTGTCACTGCAAGGAAAGGAGGGTTTTCAAACATTCAAACCCAGCCTCTACAATGGTATCATCTGAACTCCAGCACCTGCCCCGGCCCAGCCCTGCAGCATGGGTATGTTAAGGTTTGTCCAGCTCCCAGCCCATACATGCCCCAGCTGTGGCCCTTCTTCAGGAGACAGGTTATTCACCCAAAGCCTAATCTAATCTAAACATAGCCCAGCCCAGGCTTGAAGGGGTAAACCTATCTCCTTGGCGCACAAAAACAAAGCCAGCTCTGCTGCTTGACAAGTGAAGCCTGACTGAACAGGTCTGGAGAAGCTTGTATTGCATTACTGAGGGGACCCCCGCTCCTCCCTGCTCCCACTCTTCTCATCTGCTTCAAAACCCAAGAGACATACAGCACATGCATGACTGTTTTTGTTCACTAATCTGACATTTCTGTTCTTGCTTTGTCAGTATTTTAAACACGAAAATAGGCACTTGAAGATAATGATGCAACACAACTGAGCTCAGCATGATGGGCTATGAGAATAGAAACAGAAAGATGTCAATGAATTCTTCAGTAGGTTGCAAAGCAAGAGCGGAGCCGAGGCTCTAGACGACAGTGATTTCGCACACGCTAAACACACACACACCCCTCTAAAGCTGTGGCAACAGCAATAACATCTGCTTCATAAGGGCTTCAAGGGATGCACAGTGACTTAATGTGTGAGGGGTGTTTCTGTTTGTGTTCATGACATGCTTGCATGAACAGGGAGGAGGGTGTGTGTGGAGCGGAGTCACTCACCAGGGGGTTTGCACATGCGGATCTGGCTCTGGCACTGCACCAGCGGATGAAGAGTCGGCGGAGGGCTGCTGGGGCTGCTGGCGGGCACAGAGGTAGCTTTGGCAGAGAGGCCCGTCATGCCAGTAACCGGAGGCGAAGGGGGCGGCGAGGGGGACGGGGAGGTGGGCGAACCGCACTGGGTCTGGTAGCGGAGCTGGGTGAGAGAGGGGGGCATGCCCTGGTAGTGGCGAGTGGCGCTCAGGAGGTCGTTGAGGATCTGCAGGATGGTACCGATATCTCGTCTGGGACGCCCGTTGCTGTCCTGGCAGTTTGGATGCAAAGTGCCTGGAGGACGGAGGAAAAATATTTTAAGAAACTGCTACAATAGATCTGTATTTAGTTTCCATTTTTTTTAAAAAGCAAAGAAGTGCAAAAGCATTTAAGGGTCCTGAGACCAGACAGAGGAGCCTGTGTTTCATTTTCTGGGCATTTTTGTGAAGCACGCAAGTTCTCATAAAAGAGGCTTTCAGCTGGATCTTACTGTGTTATTGCTTAGAGCAGCAATAAATCTTAAAGGCAGCTCAGTGTCCTCTCACCTGAAAAGGTCCCTGAGAAGACTCCGGGAGCATGGTTGACAAAGCTCTCAATGATGGCGCCAGGTTTGCGGGAGCGTGGCGAGGGACTGCTGCCACTGGTTGGGCTGTTGGTGCTGCAGTTAGCCTGTAGGAAAAGATGGGGGCACAAAGTGAAATCATGTTCTGACCTATAGTCCAAATAGACACATGTTGTATTTATAGCTACGGGAGTTCTGTAAATGACCTTTACCTCAGGGTTTAAATAATGTTTGCACTATGTAAGTAACCTATGCAGTAAAGGCTAATGGTTATAAGAAACCCAGGAAAACAAGACACTTGAGCTTTCCACCATACCATACACTAAAGACTTCAGGTATCTGGTTACTGCAAACTGTGATCAAACTCAGCGTGGCCACTTTACAACTTCACCTTACTTTAACTTCGGATTTACCAACTGACATCTGAAAGTGAAATTGAAACCCAGGCAAAGGTCTCCGAGTTTGTATGTGTGTGTGTGTCATGCATTCTATGTGAAAACCTAATGAGGAATAGCCATTTCCGTTTTCTCACTACTAAACTGGCCTGCCTCTCTGTTTTTCCTGTAGCAAACCCTCTCTCCCACACAGTCCGCTGACATTTGGTTCCTATTCCCTTTCCACAGGCCAGAGCTCAGGGAGGCAGAGAAAGCATAAACAGTACAAGTATGTGTGTTTGTGTGCAGCTGTTCTTAAAGTCACCCAAAGTTAAATAAATTGCCATAAAGTTTAATGATAAACGACTGACAAAAGTAATTCATTCAATCTCCTCCTCTTTAACTTTTTTCCCCTCATTCCCTTCATCCCATCCCCCCTGTTTGGAAAGAATGAGGTCATAAGGATGCTGTGCCCTCTCAGCTTTTGTAAGCACACTGTACTCCAGCAATGACTAAATGCGCTGTGGTTTGGAAACATCATGTGCAAACTTTTACCAGACCTGACTGAATCACAGGATCACCCTCATGCTGCAGGGATATCCCATTAGTCTAATTAATTTAACGGAGGGTGGCTTCATTGTGAGTGTGGCACTCAGGGTCAGACAGTCATAACCCTCCCTCACTTTGTTCATTCATGACAGTGCTCAGGCGCACGGTGACATCAGTTCCTTATGTAAGCATTTATGTAAGTTAAGCTCTCCTACCACTGGATGCTTTTTATTTCTATATTGTGTAGCTTAATTCTCCTCCCCTTCAACCACAAAAACCTCCGAGCTAGCAACCTATAGTCATGCAAAGGCACGAGTGCACAAGTTAGGCATTTTAATGACCACCGGTGACCAAATATTCCACCAAAACAAATCTCTGTCACTATTTTGCAAGAGCATTCTCGCTAAATCCTCGGTTTAGCACCACCCTAAACAACTGTGACTGGTTTAAAGATCAAGCAAGCACATTTTTTCCTCAATGATAATGACGTGCAGTCAGACCATTCTCCAGTGCTAACGCAAGGCTAATATCATGTGACAACAGAATGAGCTACGATTTTATGCATTTTGTATTCCTGTCTCCTCACAAAGATGTAGGAGTATTACCAAGAGCATAATCAGCATGAATATGAAGCGTATTTGTGGGGCTTACCTCAGGGCAGAGGACCGGGGCTACAGGGCTGACCTGGCCGATGTCGTGGCTGGGCTGGCCTGAGGAAGGCTGGTGGTAGTGGTGGTGGTGGTGATGGTGGTGGTGGGCCGGAGAGCGGAAAAGACCCCCGGGCACGTGGGACGGACGAGGGGAGAGGGGCGGAGGAGGAGGAGTAGGGGGGCTACAGTGAGTGGCGGAGGAGGGCGACTGGTGGTACATGGGGGGGAGCAGCTGGTGGTGCGTGGAGGGCAGGGCGAAGGAAGGGGAGCCCGGGGAGGAGGGGGAGGAAGGGACCGGGTGAGGCTGGGACAAGTGGGGGCTGGGGTGACTGTGGGGGTGGTGGGGGTGGTGTTGGGAATGGGGGTGAGGGTGGGGGACACGGGGCTGCCCCGTGGGCTGTCCCATCGCGGGCTCTGTGTTGCCCCGGGTGATGAGGTGCCGGTGCTGGAGCTGTGGACCGCCGGACTGCTGCGCCGCCAGCTGGAGCTGGACGAACATCATGTGGTCGCCTACACGCAGTGCCAGGGTGAGGGGGGAGCGGCCGGACAAGAAGTCACTGACCTGCAGATAAGGGGAAAAAAAAAGGAAGGAAAAGGTTGAGTAATTCAATATATTTGCTTTTATATCAACGTCATTGTGCAGCTGTGCCAAAAAACAAAGTCTAACCAAATAAGAGCTCTATATATGGATCTAATGATATAATAGTATTTACAGCAAGAGGCTTCTTGAAGTGAAGAAGCCTCTTAGATGAAAAGTGAAACATCTTTATGAACCTAAAAGAACAGTCTGGTTGCTTTTCTTACTAAAGCTCCAATGACTACAATGATCTGATTGACTTTGATTCCACACAGACTTATTTGTCACTACCTGCACCAGAATTAAAAATGGAGTAAACTCCCCATGCATACCGACTTTCCTCCTAATAAATGACCAATCAGCACTATGGATAGCAGCTAAAATACATACAGCAGCGCTTTGAGCTCTCACAGTAGACGCACTGCATTAGACCATCACGCAATCAATCACTATTCTGTAACAGTGGCCTATTTACTTCTGCTGGGTGGATAAGGAGACCTATTGGAAAACACACACACACACAAACAGAGCCCACTCTCACTTGCTTCCCACTGCCCCTCAGTCTGTTCTTAGTCAGCAGTGTCATTCAGCTCAGAGACAAAGGCCACCCTTCTGTCTGGACCGTGGCCTGAAAAATCAGTCCCACGTTCAGGAAATACACCCCGCCTGCCTCTGAAACACAGAATAGTCAATTGTCTGTGGATCGGCGGCGGATCTGGAAGAGCTGCCCATTTTTGGAGCTCTGGCAACGGCTAACAGGGGCCAAGTGTGGAGGCCTTCACTGACCCAACCGTGGCCCGGATGGACACACACAAATACACACAGGATAGCTGAGTTGTCACGACTTGGCTGGAGGATTCACACTACATCACAAAAGTTCTCTTGTGCTGCTCCTGCATGCCTGCGGCTCTGTTGCTGTGTGTCGCCACTCGCTGCTGGAGCCTGTATGACAGTCATTCAAGGGTCAGAAAACTTCTTTGAGGTCTTGGAAACTCAGTAGTAGTGACATCTCAGGTTCTTCCCCTCCGAAAAACAAAAAAAGAAGCAAACAGAAACAAGCAGGGCTGGCAAATTCAAAGTGATGCCTCTGTCCAAAAAGGTTTCAACAACTCTTTCTGTCTATGGGTTTTCTAGTCCCCAGAGAGGTAAGGAGGGAGGAAACACACAGACAGGAGGAGCATCAAATAAAGTACATGGGGCAGGAGAGAGAGCACAATGAGGATGGAGGGTGGAGAAAATGAGGAATATTGGAAAAGCAGAGAAAACAAGTAATAAAGACATACATACAAAGGCTGCAAAAGAGAGCAGCGGCCTTGCTCCCCCCAGACCGAGCAGCCTTTGGAGTGTGCTGCTAAGATGTTGGCCTGTAGTTAACCCTGTGAATCACCAGGCTCTGCCCTCTATCACTTCTCTCCCTTTTTCTTCTGCTTATTTATATCTCTATCGACTGCTGCCTCTCTGTTGCCAGGGTGACCTTTGCACATTGGTATTGACATGGTGTTGGAAAAAAGAGGATGGAGGCAGAGAGGAGCGGCAGGTGAAAGGATGAAGGGGGTTGGGATGATCCGACGGCCACTGTTCAAAATGTAAATAATCAAGCCAAAGCAGCGAAATCAGCATTTAAAGACAAAAAAAAGGGGGGAGGCAGTGGGATAAACAGAAACTCAAGAGCGTAAACTCTGCCGCTAATGGCTTGTTGATAAAGTCCACACCCACCATGATTACCCCCGTTGTAGTGAGGCAATAAACCCAGCAGGCCCAAGGCAGGGTGTGAAGTGAGGAGGAGAGCAGTGGCAGGGTGAGATGGCTTGAGGAAACTCCGTAGACAAAAGGTCGCCTGATAAAGAAGATGCATGTGTGACACCCAGAGGGGGGGAGGCGGAATCCAAACGGTGGGTGGGGGGAGAGAGAAAGAAAAAGATGGGGGAGGAGGCGCTGAGTGGATCTGTGACTGACAGCTGTCAAGAGAATGAGTTTGCAACCACAACGCACACAAATGGATGAAGTCAGATGCCCCAAAGGGAGATCAACAAGGCAGTGTTTAGAAAAAAAGAGGGAGGCAGAAGAGAAGTTAGTATCTGTGTGTCTGTGTTCAGACCTTTTAACCACATATGTTCAGACTGAGTCAACATCCAGGTTACATTTCACACCTGGCATCAGAATCTGTCGACAGTAACCACTCGAGATCAGGTTTTGATTCATGTGAAGAGAAACTGCAACTGCTGCTAAACAGAAATATTTTTTTTGCTCAAATTTGTAGGATTGAAGGCTGCAGTGACTTTTTGGGTATTTTGGGGACACATCTGGATGTTAAGTCTAAGCCTTCCCTGTAAGGATCATCCAAGATGCCATTTAACTTTGCCTTTGCTTCACCGCTCTGTTTTTCTTTGTGTGCGCGAGAGAAAGTGAGAAAAAAGGCAGACAGTGAGTGACAGCAGGAGAAACAGAGAGGAGGCTTGATTACCCTTATAATGACTAGTGTGGATTATTCAAAACCACCAAGATGAAATTCATATACTCCTACTGAGCTCCCAACACCACATGGCAGGCTTCAAATTAGCCTGCGAGAGAAGCAAGCTTTCTTCCTCACACTTCCCTTTTTTTCTCCTTCTTTTCCCTCCTCCAGTCGATTTCTGTCACTCCAGGTCTCAGAGTCTCAGTCGTTGACTCACAAAGTCAATTTAGAAGGTGCTCACACAAGCCTTCGCTAAGTCTCACATACATGAGAGCTAAAAATGTGTGTGGAACCATGCGTGTGACTCATATGGGGTCTCCGTATATACACACACCACCCACCACAGATTCTTCCTTAGGCAAGAAATTAAAAGGCCACAAACCCACATAAACACAGACATCTCATTTGCAGAGAAAATGACAGGGGACGTCTCCAGCGCTATAATCTGATCGGTCACTCTCGTTATCTTTGCGGTCATCTCCCATTTCCACCCCAAAGGGACAAACAAAAAGAGCCAAAGTAAACTTTCAGGTGTGGAATTCTACTCCTCCAAACTAATAGCGACATCATTTTTTTGCCGCTTCTTCCTCCCCTCCTCCTGACAAATCCCGAACACCCAGAAAAGGAGGGCGAACAGCTTGTGTAGCTGGGAGCCAGGAGCTGTGGAGTGGAACACCTGAAATAGGGCCTGTTTCCTGAGGGAAGGGAGGAGGCGGAGGATGATACAGCGCAGCCTGCCTGCCAGAGGCTAGATTGGCGAGAGTGATCGTGTAACAACAAGCCTCTTCCAGACGGACAGAGACTATGAGTGAAACAAGGGGAGGGAGGGAGTTAGAGAGTGCATGTGTGTGTTGTGTGGAAGAGGAGGGGGAAGGAGGCTCTCTAGTGCTGGAGAGCTGGATAGCAAATGATTCCCAGAGGTCTCGGCTAGCAGCTCAGCTCCAGTCCAAATATGCCTGTCTGCTCTCAGGAGCACCGCCAAGACAGCCAATGTGGCTGGCTACCACTGACGTCAGGACAAACACCAGATAGAGCTTTCTGGAACATCACAGGCAAACAAAAGAGAGCTTCATGGCTTGTCTTTAAGTCCCTCATCCTCCATTTTCATTTCCACCTTTGCAGCAGCAAAAGAAATTCCAATCCTTTGTGAAAGCAACTTACAGCTGTCTGTAGTGGTTTATTGTGAGAGCTGCACGACAAGGAGAGCAGAGAGCCCCACTTCTGCTGGGTTAAGACAGAAAGAAAGAGAGATACCAGCCCCTTTATTGTTCTCAGCAGCAGTGGTATGCAAAGAGAAGAGGCCTTCATGCCTGAAGAACACGGACTGTGCTTCCTGAAACCAACATATAGAGTTGATTTTACTCAACAGAGGCAACTTCCGCCTCCTTAACAAGTGACCCGGCACCATCAACCATTTTGTTTGGTGTCCAGGAGGAGGTGGTATTTTTGTTTAGCAGGAAGCTTTGGTTGCTATGCAGTAGTGGGGGAGAATATGATAAGGGGCAGCTGGGAGAGGAGGGGTGGAGACAAGATGGAGGAGGAAAAAGAGGGGAGGGAGGATGGCATGAGAGAGGAAGGGAATGAGGATGGTGAGGGGGGATGGGGATGCGGGCAATGGGGGTAGGGTGTCAGAGTGGTGGTGGTGGTGGTGGTGGGTGATGAAATATTCAGTGAGAGTGTGCCTCTGGCTCCTTCCCTCTTTTTTTTTTCTTTCGACATCTCTGGCTGACAGTTTTATTTATTGGGGTCCCTGTGGTTCAAGGAACTCATTTGCAGTCGTTCTTCCTTTGCACACTAAGCGAACTACGGGAGGGAGATAAGGAGTGAGGGAGGAAGAGAGAGAGAGGCTGAGAGACTGGGGGAGGGCGAGAGGGAGGGAAAGATAGAGCGAGCTGGCAGCACTGAGCTGACATTCATGAACAACTGAGCAGCTTTGTGCTGGAGAAAAGAGGATAGAGGATTGGAAGGCGGGACGGGAGGGTGGAGTAGAGGGAAGCCGTCTCCTGCAGCCATATTCTGGCTCTGGTGCAGCTGCTCACCTGTCGGACTGCTCAGGTAAAAGGTATGGTTCAAAAAGCTGCTTATTAACCCGCCTATCGACCTAGATGTTTTGATCGCACCAGGACACTATTGATAGCCTCTTTTGTAGGCACACACCAGCTAAAGATGCAATAACAGGCTCTCAAAAGAGAAAAAGGCAAAATAAAAAAAAATCAATGACTTGCATCATGCCCCAAATCCTAAAGGCAGCCGGGGGGCTCTTCAAAGGCCCCATTAGAAAGATAGGCGTCTGTAATACTGCCTGATAAGAAACAGAGGGGGCTGAGAGGAGCAAGAGAGAGGACCAGCTGGCCATCACAGAATTTGATCGGCTGAGTGAAAAGAGAGATCAGAGTGGCAAAGTTCAGGATGATCGGGTTCCTCGCAAAAAGCCGCCGCTCGAACTGTGCCAACAACTGGCCAGCCAGCATCCAGCAGACTCGCATCCATATACAAGCCTCTCAGCCCCATGCATGCAATTCAAGTTTAAACAAGCAAACAGCAAAGAAAAAAAATCCTCACTCTGGTTTCCCTGCTGCTCACACGCCTCTCGCTCCACTGAATGTCTTTTTACACCGACTGATTAGTACAATTTAATCAGGATACTGTGTTGGTGGAGAGCAGCCTCACAGCGTTTCTGTACCCAGGGAGACGCATTTTGTGGATACTTGCAAAAACAACATCATCTGCAGCAAACGGAGGAAGAAGCGGCATCTCATCAGTTGAGATAAAGTAAGTGGGTAAATGGAGAGGCAGGAGAGGTGTGGGGATTCTGTGACAGATGGAGGAAAGATAACAGGCTGGAAGAAATGTAGGGAGTGTTTCTTCTGAATACTTCTTCTTTCTTCGCCATGTTTTTACATGACTTACTGAAAGACTTGGTTCTTTTGACCCCTGCCTCTCTGTTTCAACAGCAACATATGCCTAATTGACTTCATTAGAGTCGGTGGTGGCTATCAGACGTGATATTCCTGGCCTCCATCCTCCCACACAGTAGCCCCACTAGTCACGATGCCTGCTACTTGAATCACAAAAGCACCGTGTCGCCAGGGAATGGAAAACAATGACGGTCACGACTCAAATATTGAGAAATAAGACTCCCCTGGACGCTCAACGAGGGAAAACACAAAGACGCAGACATTAAAAATGGATGTTGGCACATGCACACACCCACATGCGACCAGATGCATACACACAATAGGACATTGAAATCCCCCCCCTTGCAAAAAATCCACCTCTCTCCTGATTGCCACACAACACACCTTGAATCCCTACACCCATCCCCAGCATCTCCCACCTCCCACTGTGTATTTAAGCATCACAAAGGGGATTACACAGGTGCAAAGAAAGAAAAATACTGCCTGATCAGCTTATTAATGCAATTTTTCAAGGCCAGGATTTACATGAGCGGGGACTGAATGGGCCTTTAGATCAGTATTGTCTTTTCTTCCATACACAATTTGATTTACACATTCAGCAACAAATTAATTTCTGTAGCTTTCATTTAGGTAACAAAAAAAGCAAATTACCATTCTAAAGAGCAAAGACTCTCTCTCTTAAGCTGTGTGCATATAAAAAGCCGTCACTTCAATGGCAGCGAGAAGGACGGGAAGGGGGAGCTTTGTGCTATTAAAAAAGGGTGGGAGGATCCTCACATATTGACCAACAGACTGACTCAGTCATTTTTCAATTCCTTGCTCTCCCAAATCCTCAATCCAATTACTCTCCAATGATTTCCAGTAGTGTCAATCCTGCTGATTAACTAGCATCAAGATAAGGTTGTGCACATGGTGCAGGACAGGAAAGAGAAACATATTGACCACCTGCATTGATCTGTTTCACACACAGTCATGTGCAGGGACACAGACATGCACAGGTACAAAGTTTATTGTCTTAAAGCTAACACTATTCTCCAAAATCTATCATTTCTTGTCTTGATTTCCCTCCTTCCATCAGCCTGTACCTCATATTTCTTCATGTGTGAGCTACCCAAGCATATGGAGTCGTCCTCCCCACAGCCTACGCACAAACACAATCGGACAGAATGCCTTTTGCAAAGCTCCTTTTCTTATATCCTCCACCTGTCAAACCGCCCTGAGGGAGGCAGAGCGAAGGAAAACGAGGTAACGGTGACCCCGAGATGACTCCCCTCGCAGATTGTTAGATCCGTCTAGTTTGCATCTGTCTGCTCGTAGACGCAATGACAAAACCGTGGCATAATCCGGGCATGTTGTTGCTACTAAAGCGAAGACGAGGAGAAAGGAGGGAAAGTGCGTGAGGACGACAAGAGGTGCTTGTCGGAGGAAAGTGGAGCAGATATGTAACAGCCTATTCCACCGGGACATATGGAACGGCAACACGCAGCCTCCTCCCAGAGCAGCCTGTGTGTTAGTGTTCAAGGCAAATTTTTTGTCAATCAGCAGAGCTGCTGAGGCTCCACTCCAGCTGGGTCGTGCATTGATTTTTAAAACCAGTATGGCTGCACTCGACCGCATGTAGCCCTATGGAGGAGAAAAAGGGGGAGCATTGGGGCCAAAAACTTGGAAGACTGACCTCTCAATCATTGTTGTTTGAGTGGATGTCAGCTGGGCAGGTTTGGTCCTCATGCTTTAAGACAGGAACAAAGAGGTGGCTGTATGGGGGAAGGGCAATGGGAGGTGATGGTGGTGGTGGTGGTGATGGTGGTGGGGAGGGGGATGGTAAGGGTGATGCCTGCCCGTCTTCCTGCCTGCCTGGTTGGCTTTTATTCTAGCATCAATGTTCATCAATGAGCAAATAGTCCCTGTGTGCTGAGAGGGACATCTAATCCTTCTCTTTCTGTTAAATACCAGGATCAATAGATGAGGAGCTGATGTCACTGCCTACATGTGCTCAGAAATAGTAAATATTGCCTTCATTTCCTCTTTCTCTGCCTGCCATATAAAGTATACATTCATTTTACTACCAGGCTCAGACATTTTCCTCATTCTCTCATCAGGATCAGAAATCCTCTTAAATATATCCTTTCAATTCTGCTGTGTGTGTGCCCATGTACGACTGCAAATATAAGCTGAACACACAACCTCTATTTAGCAGACAGAATGAGAAGAGAGTAGTGCAGGCAACTGTGTTTTGATGGGCTGTCAGGAGGCAGTGGCTTAATACAGCTTAGATGTCATGCAAAAAAAAAGTCCAAGTGAGATGCCAGAGGAGGAATTAAGGCAGCCAGGATTGTCCTTGCTAAGAAGCCAGTCATCACGGTCAAACTAAGGCAGCTTGCCGGACTTGCAAACCACAGCACATTTAAATTACAGTGCCCTGGGAGAGCTGTTAAGCGGAAACAAGAGAGGGAGAAGGAGGGAAAAGGGGGAGGAAAAAAAATCCCATTTCGATAATTGCTGGGGCTCAATTTCCATAAAACATTTTCCCTGGAACTTATGGCACAAAAGTCTGAAACAGCCCTGGAAGCTGACATGTCTTGCCCGGTTCGTTGGCTGGGTATCTGCAAGCTTCTCCAGAATCCCGATAAAGGAGAAGGCATAAGGTGATCCGGCTTCCTCCATTAATACATATATACACTTCCAGGAAAAACACCTGATATGGAAATGAGAGCTCACAAGACCAAAATATTTGAAAGGTGAGGGGTTGTGAGGGGTCTTGGGGCTCATGCCCACTTCCACCCCACATTTCCCGAGGCTATTTTTGGGTGTATGGGCATATCAGTTATTGTGTCAGACACTTTTAAGAGCTAAGTGCATTGATTGATTTTTGATAGCCCCAGAGTTAGTTGAGGAGGGAGGGGAGAGAGGAAGTGAGGGAAAGCTTTGAGTTCCTATTTTCTAATCTTACTCAGATCCGTAATCTCCCCGCAATCTATATCATTCCATTTCCCTTCATGAATTATAAAGAGGAATCAATTTCTGTAGATATAAACACACTAAAGCAGCTTCATGCCTTTATTTTAACATTTTCCTGCGCCCTTTATCCTCTCTATCCTTCACTGCGAGATTAGCATCGAAATAAACACGAATGCAAAAGTAATGTATGTGGTGAGCAATACTTGAGAAATAAGCCCAAGCATGTGACTCATCTAATGAATGTAAAGAGTAGCAAGGTTCTGTGGCCAGAGAGAGACGTAGGAAAGAAAGGCAGAGTAAGAAACACGCTCTTCTGGATCAGCGGTGGAATTATCATCTGCCTCTGGTGAAAATGACAGTCACTCTTGGCTGCCCAGGAAAGGCGTACCACATGATGGGCAAGGCTAGCTTCCAGCCCACTAACACTGTGACAGACACACATCCAGTAATAGACACGGCCACTTAAACACACCTACACACATGCAGTCATCTGCTGTCAGCGCTACGAGATGCAAGCTGAGTTCACACACACAAGCAAGGCCAGGATTTCCACCAGAAAATTATCAGCAGGGAAAGAAGCCAAACACCAAAAACCACACTTGGCTATCTGCGAGGTGGACCCATATCCTCTGATAACAAATGCATTCGTCGTTCGGCTGGGTGGGTTCGTCCGGACGCAAACCTCTGCGTCGCTCACACGCTCAACTCCTTACATCAGCGTTCAGTTTCACCATCTTGTACTGTTTTGACATCAGTCAGCGGCGCATCACTGATGCAGTTACGTACATCTCAGTGTTACCCAACACTACAAAAGGAAGTTGATCTGAGTCAGTCAGTCAGCTGCAGAGTGTCTCATACGTCACACTGTTGTCTGTGTGCATTCAGCCTTATCGCCTCTCTGCTTGCTTGGTTTCTCTCTGTGGCCGGCATGAAGCTTTTCTTTTTTTTTCTTCCAGCTTCACTCTCACTATTGATCATTTTGGTGAGTCATGCCACACTGACTCAAATACATACTGTATTTAAGCAGTGCTACTGAGCTGTTTCACTGTAAGCACAGGGTGTAGGCCCCACTCGGGATGTTCATGCTTGCTAGGCTTCCAGGAACCCTATGCTAATACTGAGTGAGAAGACTGTCGTCTGATGATCCAGCACTCTGTTTATGAGTGAGTGAGACCACACTCCATCTCCATGCAGCCACAGCACACTTCCTGGAAACTTGCTAGTGCGTGTGTGGTGTGTGTGTGTGTGTGTGTGTGTGTGTGTGTGTGTGTGTGTGTGTGTGTGTGTGTGTGTGTGTGTGTGTGTGTGTGTGTGTGTGTGTGTGTGTGTGTGTGTGTGTGTGTGTGTGTGTGTGTGTGTGTTAGAGCATGAACTACAGAAGGAGTGGAGAGAGATTACAGATAAAGGTATAAACAGAAAGGTGGAAGTGAGTGCTGGTCCTCCCAGCAGCTCATAAATAAGCCTCTCTTGTGTGGTGTTCACCCTGGCTTCCTGCATGCACACGCACACACACACACACGCACATGCACAGTATCAAAGATGTTACTAGGATACAGGAGGGTGTTGCTGCTTATTATATCCTAACAGCTCACACTGGATGTCTAGCTTGGCTTGGCTTGTTTAAGAGGCTGAGATTAGACAAGCAAAGAGGCTTGTGCAGCCTGCTCATCTTATCTCTGCCTCTGTCATATCAGGGTGTTGGTCTATACGTAAGCAAAGCTACAACCTTCTTTACCTACCATGCAAACACACAAAGTCTGAAGCTCAGCATAGATTATATGATACTAACTTTACTGCATCCACATTATCACAGAGAAGAGACAACAGTCAATCCTTACCTGAGTTTCTGTTAGACTCTCCAAGGCTTGCATTACTGACTGCTCTGGTCTTGATGCTTGAGACTGCACAGAGAAAAAAAAACATTTAAATGTATTAAATAAACAGCATTTGATATTTTTATTTTCACTCCAAGCTAGAAACAAACCACAATAGATGAACCTTACCATTAATCCTGCTTCAACTGTCGGTACAAGTGTTAACTTGCTCCCATCAGAGATGCCTAGATCCTGGAGTTTGCCTGAACTTAGTCGCCTGCAGGGTGAGAGAGAGCGAGATAATTAGACTGTGCTGACAATATCTTCTGTCTTCAGACACACAAACACCCTTCAGCCGGGGGAGGGGGGGTGCAGACAGACTTCAAAACTAGTTTGGAAAAGAGCCGTGGGTGAAAAGCTCCATGAAAGAGAAGTATTGATTGGGCTGTCATATTTCAATTTCAAGTATAGTGGAGCTTGACAACTGCTCGCAGTGGATATTTGGCACCACTGCCACTTGACTAAGTGGAGGTAAGTATTTTCATTTGGCAACTTCGCTTGTACAAATGAGGAGCAGAAGCTCTATGCTGAAACCAAAAACCACAAATCTCTCCAAAAAATTATAAGAAAAGATAAACAATACCACAAGTAGCTATTATTGGTTTTGCAAGCCTATTGTTCTTAGCTGAACATTTTGGCAACTGTACTTGAGATTCGGAAGCAAGTTTAACCAAGGAACACATTTCCAGGGCTTTACCGTTTACTGCAGAACAGGATGCCTGCCTCACTGTCTCTTTTCTTGAAGATCATGACAAACAGTTGCATCCACCTCTGGCTCTTTGCCTCGTTTAGGTTAGTGGAGGATGTTGAGGACAGGCTGCTCTACAGACATGACCCAAATCTCACCCCGTGCAGCTGAACAAAGGCCCTCGGCCCCGACTTGCTGTAGGTCTACAGTTTGAGGCGCAGGACGGGATTAAAAAGGGGGGTTTCAGGTTTTAAAGGATGATGTGATTTATTGGGTGATTACAAAGGGTGGGAGGGGAAGGAGGGCTGAAAAACAATGCTGAGTGTTTTCATGCACTCAAGCCCCCCTTTTCTTCATCTTTTTTTTTTTTTTTGCATAACACCACCTGCACTATTGTTAGCTCATTTAACCTGCGCCTGCTTCATGTGGGAGCCGCCTGATGCTGTGGGGTTTGGTTAGTTTTAAATAAAAGGGTTTAACTATTCCCTAACCCGTGCAGCTCGGAATTAACATGCGGTTAAAGCAGCTTAAAGCAGCTGAAACTGGTCAGCCAAATACATCACAGCAAGAACACACTGGATATTATCGTGGAACCTGGATGCATCCACCTTCAGAACAATGTGTCAATGTGTATGCCTGTGCAGCAGCAAAATAAATAAATGACTGGCTTCTGTATGACTTTACTCATCAATGTGTAGCGTGTTTGATTCGCACAGCATTAGTAATTCAGTCAGGCTTCGGTATTTATACCGAAGGAGGGGATGAATCAATGCAAAGTCTGCAGATCACCTGGTCAATACTGTTCCAGTGACCGGTGTGTCCCCTATGCGTAATTCCAATACCGTGCGTCCTGATGGTCAGTAAGTTTCCTTGAATGTATTGATGACCAAAAGCAGGCAAGGTTGTTCCTGGAGCTCCCGAGAGCAGAAATCCAAAGCACGGATTGGAAAAAAAATACCCCCTCCGGCCCCGAGGGTGAAGTCTGCACATTTTAAACTGCGGAATAGCCTAAACATTACGGCCCATGATGTCAGTGTGGAGCAGCGTCTCCAACACTCGTGCGTAAAAATGATGTTTCCGCGATTATACCCCCACACTTTAAGTGAAAACATTTCAGTAAAATGCCATTTCTACTCACGTTTCTTTGTGCAGCAGAGCGAGTCTCTCTTTTGGTACTTTGAGTCTTTGCGACAGCCTCCTCTTCAGTCCCTCCACGGTCTCCTCCAGGGGCAGGGAGAGCTCGAAGCGTGTGCCGGTGGTGGAGTGGATGTACAGATTCATGGAGGGTTCAGCCGGGACGGCCTCGCAGGACGAAGCCCCGCGACTGGTGCAGCTCCGGGCACTGGGATGCTGGTCCATCCGATAACCTGTGGTCAGAGAAGGGGTGGGAGGTGGGGAGACAAGACGAGCAAAGCCGGGGATGAAGAGGGTGAGGAGGAGGAGGATGGTGGCGAAGCGGATCCGTCGCCTCGACTACCGTCCCTTGTTCTGCTTGCAAATAATCAAAGGCAGCATTCAGAGAGCTTTTCTCTCTTTCTCTCTCTGCGTCCCTTTCTCTCTCTCTCCCTCCGAGAGTCAGAATAAAACCCAGTCCGTCTCCTCTCCGGTCGATATCATGAGAATATTCTCCCCCCGAGGAAAATCAACTACACAAGCTTTTTCTTTTGCCCTCTTTGTTTGATCTTTTCTCTCTTTGTTGCGTTTTCCAGTGTGCAAAGCAAGTCTTCCGAAATGCTACATAGATGGGCAAAGACAGGAACGCAAGTATGTTGTCAGCAAAAAAACGCAACGGACGCTCATTGTTTTTACGCAAGCTGTTACCTTTAAAAAAAACAAAACAAACAAACTGCGAGGTCTAAAAAAATAAAAACAAAAAAAGATTATAAATTCCTCTCGGGTGTTTTCGAAGCTTTAGAGAAGAACAACACGGTCCGGAGCTGCAGAAGCCTCATGCGGCTAAAAGAGAGAGGCTCTCCGCTGCGCACTCGTGCCCACAGCAGCTCCAGTGAAATATCGACAATGAACATTGTCACAAAGTATCCCACTTCCACCATCGATAAAATACGCCCA
The DNA here is from genome assembly GCF_022539595.1 of Amphiprion ocellaris. Taxonomy (NCBI): domain Eukaryota; kingdom Metazoa; phylum Chordata; class Actinopteri; family Pomacentridae; genus Amphiprion; species Amphiprion ocellaris. The sequence goes on from NC_072767.1 coordinate 38,692,508, forward strand.
CAGCCCCGAGGCGGCTCCACCAATCACAGGAGAGCTCCTTCAGGACGCCGCTGATCGTGAGCCAATAGGAGGCTGAGATCCACACCCACGTGGAGGGCAGGCGAGTTTAGGCCATTCATAATAAATTACAGCAAAGAACAAAATATGTGGCCCATACCACAGCAGAGGTTCCTAAACTGAGGTCCGTGTGCCTTTACAAGTCACCAGAGAGTTGTTGAAAGAGGATCCACGTTAAAAACAAACAAGCAAATAAATACTTGTTCCTACTTGCTGCTAATTAATCTTTTTTATAAGCCAAGTCAATCAAAAACTATTTCTTTTCCAAGATTGGCATCTTCCCACTCACTAATCTGTGTCAGGTCACATTTATTTAAAAAAAAATGCAGAGGGTCCTCCTGTGTGGGAACTGTGCAACAGGCTCAAAATAGCATCTCCTCATTATAACAACTGCAAAAAATGAGGGGAAATACACCCAGTGTGAACACTGAATAACTGAGTTTAGATTAAATCGATGCAATTTCACTTGACATAATCAGTTGTTTTGATCGGGTCTCCTGTTGGAGCAGTAGCAACTGGCATGGATACAGCTATTTTAAACACTTGGAATAAATATCAGATCACTCCACCCTGTAAATCTGAGTTATCAGATGGGGCTGTAATGGCATTAATAGTGCTGACGCCATCCTCTTTGCCCTGACCTCAGCAACATGCAGAAACCATTAGAGTGGATACTATGCAGATTACACACTGGACGGGGGAGAGGCTGGTCTCTGTAGGAAAAAGGATGCCAGTACATCCAGTGCAGGCAGCATATGTGGCAGGACTGGTGTGTGACTTGATAGTTTCCCAGAAGTTGCATCAGTGCCGCTTGTGTTTTTCACTCTGAGCTGACCAGTAAATGTCATGAGCAAAATGCCTCAAGAAAACTAAAGGAGACAGGAGCACACTGAAAACACCAGAAAGCTGCTGGGGGGCATCTGAAGCCTCCACAGTTCACCTCTATACAGAGCCTCAAGCCTTTAGAGGGGCTTGAACTCTAACAAAAAGATACTCGGTCGCCACCTAGTGGTCACACAATAAACCTTCACAATCAAAACTTGCAAGTGATTCAGGCTTATGTTCTAATATTTACAACATGCATTTATTTATCCCCCCCAAAAATCTACTTGCTTGTGCATCAGGCTCGATTTTATGTAAAGCAGAGCACCACTGCTGCAGTAAAATATGATTTAATGAGGTTGTTATTGTCCCTCTGGATAGACATTATCAGCTTACTGTCATCCACTAATTATAATTTACAGTAACCGTGGCATTCTCTTGTCGTCGATAAAGGTCGCATCACGTCTCTGGAATTTACATGCAAGGTGGCACATTTACGCAGCTGACAGGCTTTGATCGATCCGCGATTGGCTAATCAATTTCTTGCCCAGCAACACAACAAACTTTACCAACATCGCACCTCACATGCTGATTAGATTTGACTGAAAGAAATGGAAGTAAACTTACCAATTACTGTGGCGAAAACTCTAAAGCTTCGCGTAAAAGTCTCTTGTGTTCCAGTCCCCAGCTTCGATGTGTGAAGTAAACCAAGATAGTGATTTAAAAAAAAGAGAAACCTCTGAGTGTAAATCCAAGCACTTGACCATCCACAGTAAATTCTCCACAAAAACAGAAAGTCTCTGACGGATTCGTGTGCGTCCGAACCGCGTCGTTACGCACCAGAGCTCCGATGGGCCAATAAGGAGCAGCAGTTATGTCCCAAGATGCCTCCGCGTGTTTTTGTCGGTGCACCGGCGTCTTTCTCCGTGATATGAACGTAGTCGGGGAAGGTGAGACTTCTCTTAATAGACTCTTCTCGGATATGGGTGGAGAGTAGCGTTCTTGTTATGTCAGCATGTGATTTAAGGTGGCCTGGCTTCACCCGGTTACCGCCTCCCGAGTCCGGCGTGTCCCGCCCGGTGGGAAAGAATTCGCTTACGCACAGCCTGAACATATAAAGATTCCCGAGTGTGTCAACTGTGTCCCGGCTTTCTCAGTAACAGAATAGGGACCTTTATTGCTCACACATACCTGCAGGGAAACGCAACACCGGCTACCACCTTAACAAAAAGTCAATGAAATGAACGCTTTGGCGATGTCAGGGGTGTTGCCAGTATTTGACGACGTAGAGAAAAATGTCACCGGGCAACAGACAGGTAAACAGTCTCCCTGGATACAGGAACCGAACGCCTGGAAACAAAAACTCTGCTGGCACCATGTAAATCTGTGTTCGAGGAAATAATGCACCTCTGATATTAGACCTGTTTAATAATATGCCAAAGTAGAGATTCAATTAAGTTCACTTCAGTTGAATTCAAAATGATTTATTGGCATTAGTGTTACTTTAACAATATTGCAATTTAGTATGAAACAAGCAAAGTACTCATACAAATTTCTACCACTGTTACTCAAATGTATTTTAGTTTAATAGGTAATAAAACTAATTATGCAGAATAGCTTACTTCATAATGCCACATTATTAAGTCTTATGTAACTGCTTTGTCATACTGATCCACTAATCTATTTACATATTGTTTCAGTTTAACCTCTCAACAATGCATTCTGTTTTTAAATATGAATTAGACACGTCAACAATTGCTGTCAAGTAAAAGTTTTAAAGTACACTGTAAAAACAGTAAAAATGTGGCCGCAAGGGTGACAAAAAAGGGTTAAAAACTGGTGACAATATCGGCAAATACCTGTAAAATAATTATTTTTTTTAAGCTGATTTAAAATACAGTAAAAATAGTGTAAATTTTGCAGTCACAAACTGAAAGAACAAATTATTAATTGTAAAAATTTAGATTTTTGATGTGGGCATTATTTATAGTTTTGGCCTCTCTGTGTTTGTTTGTTTATTCAGTAGTGGTAAATGTAAGTTTAAAAAATTCAGTGATTTTACTATATGTTACTTGTAATTAATAAAACAAAGAAAATCTGTAAAATAACAATTAATATATAATTTAACATTTTTCTAACTTTAAAATACATCATTTTTCTTTCACCTAATGCGAAATATTTGTAAAACAATGATATTCTTTTGCTGATTTAAATGCAGTAAATAATAATAATAAAAAGAAGTGTAAATTTTATGGTCACACATTTTAAAAGAATAAATTAATATTTGTAACATCATGGAAATTTGATGCTGACATTATTTACAATTTTGGCCATTTTGTTTTTCCAGTAAACACAGTAAATATTTTTTTTCTTTGGTGATTTTACTAGGGCTGCACAGTGGTGTAGTGGTTAGCACTTTCACCTTGCAGCTAGAAGATCCCTGGTTCGCGTCCCGGCTTTCCCGGGATCTTTCTGCATGGAGTTTGCATGTTCTCCCTGTGCATGCGTGGGTTTTCTCCGGGTACTCCGGCTTCCTCCCACAGTCCAAAAATATGCTGAGGTTAATTGATCATTCTAAATTGCCCGTAGGTGTGAATGTGAGAGTGATTGTTTGTCTCTGTATGTAGCCCTGTGACAGACTGGTGACCTGTCTAGGGTGTCCCCTGCCTTCACCTGAGTCAGCTGGGATAGACTCCAGCCCCCCCATGACCCTAGTGAGGATTAAGCGGTGTATAGATGATGGATGGATGGATGGATGATTTTACTAGATATTATCTGTAATTGAACAAAAATAACTTAAAAATAATATTTACCATTTTTCAATTCTTAATATACATAACATGTCTGTCAAATAATGGCAAATATCTGTAAAATAATGATATTATTTGAAGCATTAAAACACACAAGGAATGGGATAAATGTGCAATCAAAAACTGTAAAAAACACATGACCATTTTAAAAATACAGATTTTTGATGTTTGCTTTATTTACAGCTTTGACTTGTTTTTTAACAAGTAACTTAATTTTTTTTAAATATCTGATTTTGTTAGTTATTATCTGTAATATAACAAAACAGGAAAAATCTGTAAAGTAACAGTAAATTGCTCAAAACATTGCAGTTTAAAATGTTTTTTTAAAAAATGTGTACGCCTCTAGTACCCTCAAGTAACAAGTACCCGACATTTGCACTTAAGTACTTGAGTAAATGTACTTTCCACCAGTGAATGCTGATATTATGTGGCCTGTGCAGTGATTACGTCCAGAAATGTGATTACCATCACAATAAGGTTCACCTCAAGGACACGAGTGGATGTTGTGCAATGTGTCCTGACTCTGCCTTGAGAAAATGCAAACATGCACCAGCCAAGAACTGTCCTTCCTCTCCTTCGCCTCAGGACCAGCACAGACAGTCTGTCTGATTACAGAGACACACTCCTCCCCAGTGTGCAGGGGACGCTGTGCCCCACCAGCATATTATCGCACTGTTGAGGACTGAATCATCCTCAGCTGAGCGTGTGTGTGTGTGTGTGTGTGTGTGTGTGTGTGTGTGTGTGTGTGTGTGTGTGTGTGTGTGTGTGTTCAAAAGAAACACTGGCGTTATCTCACAGAGGCTCCAGCAGCACACAAAGGTTCCTGTCTTTGCTTAGCCCCAACTGCTCCCCCTTTTTTCCTCCTTATCTGTCTCCATCTTTTCTCTCTGGGAGATGCTGACTCAGTGGAACAAAGTGAAAGGAGTTGGTTAAAACTCCCTCACCGACTCCAAACCCTTTTGTTCGAGTCTAACGCTGCGCTCCGTAGCTTGTTTTGACGCTTGTCACGCTGGCAGGAGCACATTACAGGATCTGGGTGACTTTTACAGGAGCTAATGTGCGGTGATGTTTGTCACTCCAGCCGCTTTAGACTCCAGTTCTTCTTTCAGGCATTAGATTGGGTGGGCTGTGCTCGTCAACGGGTCTGGCTGTCAACACTGCTCAGGTCATGCAGAACACTCTGAGCTCGTCTGCCCAAATTAGACCTTTCTGTTGCACTCACATCTTTTGTGACAAAGGTGCAGCTCTCAGTACATGTAATCCTCATCTCGGCATTGTTTTGTCACTTTTTTTGCTCTTTTTTTGAAGCAAAGTTAAGAGGTTTCACTATGCCATTTGTTTTAATTCAAGCTGGTGCACTATGTTCCTTCATTCTATCTGGGCTAATATGACAAATCGCAATGTGATTAAGTACAAAAATTGCGCTAATGCACAAATTTATCATCATGCAGCTCCAAAAAGCCAAAACGTGCCACACCGTGCGCCGCATGTTGCAGTAGGATGCACACGGATAAGCCTGTGATGAAGGATGCAGGAGCAACCCCCACATGCAGCCATCTACATGATAATGCATCACACACACTTCTGGGAAGAGTTTATTGACAGGGGAGGAAGGCCGTGTGGGCGGGTCGTAAACATTTCACATCCAATATCAGATCTGGTGGGACAGAGCGGCCTGTGTGCGCTTGTGTGCGTGCGAGTTTGCGTGTCCGTGTGCAAGCAACAACGCGTGAGTTTTGTTGTGCGAGTGGCTAAGTCTGTGGGACATGTGTGGGCGTGTGTGTGTGTGTGGGTGAGCAGCATTCCTATCCATCAAAGTCACCAGTGGGCCGCCCTCTGCCTCGGGAGAAAAATGAACCATGCCCGACGCACTCAGCCTGCCGCTGTTGTTCTCCTGCCACCATTTCCTCCTGATTCACCCTGAGTGGCTGTGAGTGGGACAGACACACCTTGCTAGCCATCGCCACGCTACATTCACAGCACCGCCACCGGAAGCTGACACATAAAGATGCCTGCATACCTCGCATGCTGATACAAACAAACTTATTATAAAGGAGTGTCTCTGTGGCAGATGAGAACTAAAAAAAAAACTAATTATCTAACCATCAGTGACACATATTTGAACATCTGCCCCACTGCAATACTGATGTAAACCACCAAAGAATATACAGACACCCAAAGAAATGTCCACTGTTCTTAGGAGTTTTGCAGAATTTGAACAGATGCACTTGTACATTGTACACCCGGATCTTTATGGGTGTCTAGTTGTGTTTGAGCCGGCATCGACTACAGCTGAGATGCAGCTGTAAGGGGATAAAGTTTCCAAATTCATGGACAGTTTGAGGCAGATTGGTGAGTGAGGATGACTTGTGACTGTTGACCTTTGTTCAAAATAAGAGCCAAGCAGGGTCACGAGGGTTTTTTTCTCTGTAGTTGCTATTAAAATAGCAAAACCTCCTGTACAATGGAATTAGTATTAGTAAAAACTGTACAATGGAAAATTTTCAGCCTTAAAGTTAATAACCCTGTGAACAAATTACAACAAATGCTATGACATGATGTTCCTTAACGTTCCTCAAGACTCAACTCATTATTTCACAGAGTTCATTGCCAACCATTTATTCCAGCATGTGCTCTTCTTTCACAATGATGTTTCCTCCAAATGATTTTTTGATTTCACAATACTACATGGCATCGTGAAGTCTTCATCAAATCAAGATAAACAGGTCAGAGCCAGTTATGTAGGTGGCTGTTGGTCAGAATGACACTGAGCCTCCGACACTGAACGCCGATCAGCCAGTTTACTAAAACCACTAACAGGTGAGGTGTGTGTAGCAAAGATCGTCTTGTTATGTTGTGCTATGTACTGCTCGGAAATCTTGAGTCCTGGCATCCATGTGGTTTTGACACATACCACAACAATGCGACCTGACGCACTGCAAAAACTATGCGGAAGTGGTTTGAGGAACAGAATCAAGAGCTAAGATGTAGACCTGGACTTGAAACTCCCCACATTATAATCTGTGGGATGCACTGGAACAAGCCTGATCCATGGAGGCTCCATCCTAGAACCCACACAACCCTCAGAATCGGCTGCCGATGTCCCGATACCAGACTCCACAGGACACCGAAGAGATGTCATGTCAATAACTCTATTGATTTAGTGAGTTTGGCAACATGAGTGGGACCTGCACAATGTTAGGCAGGTAGTTTTAATGTTGTGGCTGGTGAGTGTAAATTACACATATGGCATGTTTATATTGACATGTGACAAAATCACATAAGTATAGTTTTGTGTCAGTTACCACAGTGATTTCTATTGTATTGAGATGTGCAAAATCACAGATGAGATCTGCATGTCGGTAATGAATGTATGCAGAGTCACAAATTCACAGAAAAGACTCTAACTTAATTAATTCTCTATATAAAATAGTTTTATTTTTCCTTTTCGACTTTTTTCTCCTCATTTTTTGTTTTGAATTACACCATTCTTGAACCGTTGGTCATATGACTGACCTGATATTCAAGTCAAAAAAGTATTTTGACAGATAATTCTACTGAATTGGCTCTCACAACGAAGACTTAAATTAAAAATACTCAAGCACAAACACAAATCCAGAGTGCCCTAACCTTGATTATAGTATGACCCCTCAAAAAATGAAACACAAATCTAAGAAGGAATTTCATTTGTTGCAGTTATTCAAGCAAAAGTTGGTCTGCAGTTAGGGCTGTAACTAAAAATTTCATTGTTGTTTAATCTCTTGGTTATTTCCTCAAATAATCGGTTTGTTTTTTGAACTATGGACTTAAGAAAATAAAAAAAATACTGACCTGTGTCTCCCAAAACCCAAGATGAAAACCTTGAAACTCTTGTTTTGTTCACAACCCAACGACATTCAGTTTACTGTCATAAAGAAACCAGGAAATACTTATATTTTAGAATTTAAAATCAGAAAAATTTCATATGAAACTTCCTTCATAACTCAAAAGGATTAATTGATTATCAAAAAAAGACAATTATATTAATAATTATAATAGTTAATAAAATAATGGTTGGGCTCAACAACAACAAAAAAGTAGTTAATGCAACAGTTTGCATCAATCTTTTTACGATCTGAAAACTTGTAATGAAATTATGTTCAACCAACAAACTACACTGAGTCAGGAGAATTTTCACCTGCAATGAGACACATTTTTAATTACCACTTATTTAATTATCGGTAACATAAAATACTATTTCAAAGTTATTTAAAATTATTTTTAAGTGTTATGTACTAATGGACATACCATAATAATTCATATAATATAACATAAGTAATGACAAATTTAGAAAATTGTGTTGCTCCACTGTTAACCCTCGTGTCGTCCTGCGGGTAAAAATTGACCTGGTTTAAAGTTTGAAAATGTGGGAAAAACTATATATTTTCACAGTGAAACTTCTGATGTCCACATTTTCAACATTTTTGGGATATTTTTGAACATTTTTTGGTGGAAAAAAAGAAATGTTAAAAATGTTTCTTAAGAACAATCACATAAAAAGATTTTTTTGTGAATGTTCTTAAGAAAATAGAAGTTTTACTGATATATATGGAATCACTTTAGATATTTTTAGGATTTTTTTTGAAGATTTTTTCTCATTTTTTGGGAAATATTTACAATAATTTTCTTGCCAAATTTTGGGGATTTTTTTTTTTAAAAATAAAACTTTTAAAGGAAACTTTGGAGGAATTATTGGATTTTTCTTCCTGAAGGTTTTGCAAATTTTCAGAAATTTGGGGAATTTTTTGCTGAATTTTTGGATTTTTTTCAGACAAGGAAACAATATTTTTTGGTGCCCATAAATGAGGACAACAGAAGGGTTAAGTAGGTAGGTGAGGGTATGTGAAATCATGACCACAATATGAAGAAAAACAAAGTTATGAAGTCAATTTCATTACATTACTTGAACTTGAATTTAGTTTTAATCAACAAATGTAGAAACTTGGGTTTAAATTACAGTAAATTTTAAGCTCAAACAATTACCCTGCATTTAATAAAGTGGTGGGAATAGGTTTCATGAATTATGAGTTTCTTTGTACATTTTGCTGCAGATGTCTTTTAGTGCTGAGGGATTATGCTACAAGCATACCTCCCTAACTTGAAGACACCTGATCATAGTAGTAGGAAATGTGTATCAAGGTAATTGTTCAGCTTTGGGAACAAAAAGACACAGTGTAGTCACTGGAGAGCAGGGGGGTGAAGAGTTGAGTGGGAAGGTTTCAGTGTGGACAGAACCTCTGATCCCACACCTGCAGAAGGAGCCCTGTTTGAAGTGGCGCTCGCTGGGCCTCCCGGCTCACAGCACAGATGATTGATGACACATCTCGAGCTCCACAGCTTTACACACTGAAGCAGATAACGTGCCAGAGAGAGTGTCGGAGAAAAGGAAGAGAGAGAAAACTGTGCAAAACATGCAATGACAGGAGGGGGACAAGAAAAGAAAGTGTCACTTCAGACTATGACTTAGTCACAGTCACAGCTTACAGTAGCTTCTGAACATCCAAGCCAGGAACATTTCAACCAGACCCCCCATTCCCAGGAACGTGAGTCACGACATTCCCTTGACTTTGGTCCAGAGAAGTTTTTATTGAAACTTTTCCCACAGGTTCTATATGACGAGTTAAGGATGTCAACTTACTACAGGTGTTCAGTTGCTACTGAGTGAGCGAGTAACGGCTAAATGCAACAACATCTGTAGACGGAACATCGCCCAGAGGCACACTGGATACGGTCCAAACATTTCACAATCCAGTTCACTGCATTCATTCTCTTCAGACCGCACATTCATCATATTGTATGGTATGGAGTTCATGTATGCGTCTGTGAGCACAGTGATGAGTAACATTAAGCTCTGACTGTGTTTTTTAAAAAATATATTACATTTAGAACACGTTAGTCACTCCATCCATCGTCAACACATTTCTAAATGGATGGTAAAATTGATGAGGCATATTTTGTGCACTTAGTGTGTAATCAGGGCGCTATTTCTCATATTTTGACATGTGAACAATTTGAGCGTCTGTTGCTCAGCGACTCTATTACCTCTTACAGACGGGTAATAAAATAGGCTAGATAATTGTATGTCTCTTTAGACACTCTGACTTCAGGGTTCGTTTACTGACTGTGGTTGAAGTAAGAATAAAATTCTTGGTAATCATACATGTACGAACCTGAATGTGAAGCTATAGCCAAGACAAAGCCGCTAATTCAGTCGTAGCATAAAGACTGAAAACACGAGGAAACAGCTTGCCTGGCTCTGTCTAGCTCAAAAATTATGAGTGGAGTATCTATCTATTTATTTTTAAGGACCCCCACTGGTGAAAAATCTTTTTTTCCCCCATGTCAGCATATCAATATGGATTATTTCCTATCCTAAAAAACACCAATTTTTACCTCAAACCACCAGCGTATTGATGAAAACAAAAACACAAAGCAGACTGATTGCACACGTAACTGAAGGAACAACAAACTTGTTGGGTGAGGCTTTCCACATTGATAATATTCTTTCTTATAGTTAGTTTTTGTGATTTGAGCATGTATGGCAACATTTCTGGAATATTACAACTTGCCATTGTGTAGTGGAAAATCGTTTTGCAGTGTTTAAGCAGAGTTGTTGGTGAGTTGGTGTGCTCAGGCTACAGTGAGGGGTGAGTGGAGAGAGGTGGAGACAGTGTGGACTTACATCTCAGCCATTTTCAGCCAAAAAAGAGAATATTTTAATGGAGAAAACCCAACAAAAACATCTAAACATGTAACTTGGATACACAGACGTGACTTTCTTCGTGTTAAATTATTGACTAAAATGAGACTTTCACTTTGCAAAAAAAGTGCAAATAAATGACAAAAATCCTGGTATTCTTCCTGAAAGCAATATTTACAATTAAAGTCCTTTCCTTGTAGTAGCAGACTAATGTGAATCAGCACACCACTGTGATCTGAGCCGCCACATGGATCCTGCGAGAATACAATGTACCGTTATGGCTTAGCCTATCACGGTTGTAACAGGACACTTCACACTACGTTCCATATTCTGTCCATGTGCGGCGAGACATTTGTCCTGTTCACAGTCTCTGTTGTGTCGTGATGCTGCACGACTCACAGGACGCTTAGTGGTGCTGTGCTGCACTACCAAAAGCCCAGATTCGGTCCTGTCAACCGCTCGCTGCACAGCCTCATCCCAATGGTGTAACTTCGACACCCCCGCAAAGCAGACCCGATAATTGCTGCCTTTTACAGAGCTGGTCTGCTCGCACTAAAAGGCCCACAATAGGACAGCGTGGAACTGGGCTGAATGTGCTAAATAAGCTAATGAAATCCACCCACAGGACACGATAAGAACCTTTATAGCTGTGAAACTCGGCCAAGCTGGGAGGGTGTTAGCTCAATCTGTTTGTTTATTTGTCTGTTTGACAGCCCACGGCGTAGCGCTAGAGGGACTGGTGGTCCGACAAAGGTTAGGTGTCAGCATGGAGTGTAGAAAATAGAACAGAGCAGAACAAAGGAGAGTGCGAGAGAGAGAGAGACTGGAGAAAACAGGAGTGAGAGAGAGTGGAGGAGAGAGAGACTCAGGGCAGGAAGTGTGGGTGGCTGGGTAGGTGGTTTTGGCAACACAGAATGGACTTCTTGCGTATTACTTCTGGTAAAACAAAGATATGACTTTTGCAATGGCTCTACCCATTCACTGAGTAGTATTAGTTGTAAAAATTTTACTCCTGGAGGTCAGTGTGTGTGGAGGTGACACCAAATCAGTTTAAGAGCTACAACTCTGTGATGTGCAGCAGATAGGAGATAACAGCGTGAATGTGTGCATGTCTGTGTACAGTACACACTGGTGATGAATACCAGATGCAGGCATTTCCTTTGTTGGTGCAAGCAAGTTCAGAACTTGCCAAATCGCCCTGCTCTCCGCCCACACGGTTGAAAACTTCCACACACTCCCACACACACTCTAGAATCCCAGCCCACTAATCCTCCTCCATCCCAGGCTTAGGGGTAGCCAAAGCTGCAGGCTAATTCAATCTTGGCTCGAGCTCCAGTGTTTTATATCTCTCCTGTTGTCTCTCTGTTCTCCACCCTTGGTCCTTGCACTCACACTCTCACTAATTAGTTTTTCTCTCTCTCCTCAACTTCTACTGCTTTCGCCCCCTACTTCTTTACTTGTTTGATTTTCTATTTTTTGCTCTCTTTACTCTCTCCTGTTGTTTTCTTTCAAGCGGTGCATCTGTTCCTTACTCTGCAGCTGACATGCAGTAGTCTAATCACTCATAGCGAAGGTCACTGCGGGTCACATGATCGAGCTGGCAGGTCTTGCAGAGAGTTGATCTCATCTGTGACGTCAGCCCAGTGGAGTGCGCAGCCTTCTCCCTATCCCATTCTTAAAATAGCCATGCGTCCCCTCCGACAACGTCATCCACTCCCATCTCCCTGTGGCTCAGCCGCCCCCTTCCCTTTCCCTTATCTTACTCCCTGTCTCCCCCCTCCTCCACCCCACTATCTACCCGCTTGCTTTTTCCACTATCAAACTTTCCAGGCTTTGCCAACACCCACCCCTCTCCCCCCCAAAATACCTCTTTATGGGTTTCATAATAATAGCCATAATTCCATAAAAGAGAGTTCAATGTACTCTGTGCTGATTACTCTTCATAAACTACCAGCTCCAAAAATTTAAAACATGTTCCATAACAATCTCAATCATGAAAAAGCTTCCGTTCAGGATTTTTTCTTCTAAAAAAAAAAGTGTTTTTTAGCAATTACATGCAAACGAATGCGGCCTTTCACAGCCTGCCACTTTACCAGCACTTCAAAAAAATTCAAGTGTTATTGCCGAAATCAATGAAATCCCAGTGATTTCGTCGAAGAGGTACATTTGGATAGTGAAAAACAGAATGCCACCAATGACGTGTAGTTAAATATTTACTGTGTATGGGCGGACGGCTGTGAAGCAGAAGTGAGTCACACAGAGAAGGCTAAACTGACCCTTTGTATCTATATAACTAATGATCAAAGGCGAGGATTCAGTTTAAGCCCATGCAAGAACCAAGGCAGAATTTGTTCTGCCGTTTCAGCTCCGCCGCCCACACACTGGCTATCCTGTTGCTCTTTAGCAGGAATCTGACACTGTCATTATCATACGCTGAATATATATATATATATATATATATATATATATATATATACACACACACAAAGTGATCCCATAAACTGTGACAATCCACGACTGCTGACAGTTTCATTCAGATGAATGACTCATGTTTTCACAGTTATAAAAAAGATGAGGTAAGCTGATTAAACACAATAAAGAAGCAGTGGAATACTTTGTACTTTCACACCTATTTGTCTGGCATACATGGCACATATTAAATGTGCATTAAGCCATAGCAGTAGAGAAATAAGATTGTTTTTGTGAATTTATCGAAAAAGTTTATATATTACGATTAAAAGCAGAAAGGGTTATTTATGATATTAATTTACCTGAGTATGATAAATATTATGGCAAAAACCCAACAAGATCATGTATATATCACCAATTTGCCTGTTTAAATTAAACAGTTAGGTTAGGACTCCAGGCTCTTCTAAATTATGGGGAATTTACCTGACTAATGAAAAACTTATGCTAAAACTCTACAAAATATACACGGAAAACCCAAGGAGTCCAAGGATTTCCTATGAGCAAGAAAATTTGTAACAGTGCAGAAGAAGAACTCTCGTTTAACAGGAAGAAACCCCCAGCAGAACCGGGCTCAGGGAGAGTGGCCATCTGCCTCTACTGGTCGGGGTGAGGTTAAACGGGGGAGAGAAAAGGGCGGCAGAGACAAATGGACAACAAACAAGAGAACAAACACTTGATCGACAAGTAGACCACAGATCAGAACTCATGCAGCACCAGAGAGGTTCGGGGAAAGAGAGGAAAGAGCACAAACTACAGGAGACTGAAGACACAAAGTAAATAACATCCAATACTGCATAAACACGTGAAGAATCCATATGTAAAGCACAGCTACGGTATAGCTTTTTGGTTTGATGAGAAATTAGGTGGAACTATAAAATTAGAACAGTTAAAGAGGAGACTTAGTCAAATCCGACAACAGATCACAAAACAGCAAAACTATAAGAAGAACTAGGAGTAGACATGACTAGGGCAGCTTCAAAGTAACGTAAGAAAAGTGAGCCTTTAATTTTGAATGAATGGATGGATGGATGGATGGATGGATGGATGGATGGATGGATGGATGGATTTCGCTAGTAACCAATGTAAATGAGTGTATTTTTTTGTTTTATTTTAGCCATTTTGGTCTCAGTCAACAGCAATATTAGTCTGTCGCTGCATTAACTAATTACAATATCCTAGTTTTGCATTGCCAGCCCATTAGAACAAAATAGTCTGACTGCACCTCAGTATAATTCTGCTGTACAGCAAAAATCCTATTTCTTGTCTGTTTTTCTTTAAACTAATCATAGTCGTCTTAGAGCTAACCAAAATATGGCATTCACACAAAATAGTGACAGGCGGAATTGTCTTGGTGGAACATTTGGATGCAGAGAGATGTCATTAAAACAGACAATCAATCGAAAAAACTTTCAAAATGCAAATCCTCACCAAATCCTGAAACTGTCAGTGTGGTAGGTTGCTAGACCAGAGATTGCTGTTGTTGTTTCATGCAGTAAAGAAAATTTTTTAAATGGTAACGAGCATAAAGTGAAAGGAGAACAGAAAGTCAGACTTAAACCTGCAGTCTACATTCGGTGAGTAAGGCTATCAATATCCTGATACCTCTGCAATGAAATATGCACAGTCGTTCATGGTCCCCAGAGGATGAATCTACTGACTTAGAAGCCCGACTTTTGTTCTTGCAACACTATGAAGTCAACATCTGTTGTGTCGAATTAAATATCTATAATGGACAGATTACGATGAAATTAGTGCTCACATTCATGCTCCCGTTTGCACCCCCCATCAGGCCAAATTTACTAAAACTAAAAATATTTCTAAGGTGCATTATGTAAGCCGAACTTCAAAGAGCTGCTTGCATGTCTGTAAAATCTCAGTCTTGTTAGAACACAACACTAGCAGATGTTTTTTAAGCATATATAAAAGCTGCATGTAATAAAAGTATCCAAATATTAGGCTTTTCCAAATAGCAATATTAATAGCAATAATAACAGCAACCTATCCAAGCAGGATTACCTTAACAAAGAGGCACTAAATCAGCATCACTCCTATATTTGCTTTATTCACGCTTCAGTACTTATTATTTGTCAGACACCGTGGCATATCAGGAAGCAGAGGCAGTTAAAAATAGCTGTTCAGAACCAGGAATAATCACAATAACAGACAGAAGTCAGCAGCTCATATAGGACTGGCTTCTGTTCGTCATCCCAGGCCTGTTTCTCACCATCATCCTGGACTTACCCTCCATCAGCATGCCTCAAGTGTAAACTGAATGGGAACTAACCTCAGCTCATTCGCTCCACCAGGCTTCAGCCTTTTTTATGTTTAGTCATGTCTATTCTCTCTCTTTGATGCTACTTGATACAGCCAGTTGGCCAAATTTGAGTTCACAGTTAATTAGTCAGTTGTGTCTATTTATACTGTACCAGCTGACATGTCTGGTGTTGACTGCTTCTTAAGGATGTGTTTATCGAGCTTCCACTAGTGCTTGTCGCACAAAAGCAAGAAACAACGGCGTAAAATTTATGTAATCAGACACATTTCATATTGGGTTGGGTGTGATGTGCCGAGTTCAGAGGCAGTTTAAAGGGTAATTTGAGACTACAAATGGGGGTGGAGGCAGGAATTCGCTGCTAGAGACTGTGTGATCATAGAGTCTCTTCGGGTAACATCATCAGCAGATCAGGTTAATTCAGGCCTCTGATCTTTGCGGGTGTGAAACGTCTGTTATATTACAGTACGCGCACAAAACCGTTTCCGCTTGAGACGCTCGGTGCGCTCATCAAAGTTGAAAATAATACATCAAAGCGTTCATCTAGATATGATTAAAGGTAATCAGCGCAGTTATGGGCTGTTTGAAAAGAATTTTTACGACCTTTTGTTTGTCAGATCATTCACAGTTTCCCACATGCTTTAATAAACACATTTACTGCCTTACTTTGTGCCAACTCCGTGACACTTTTATTGATAATCTTCACCATGATGTCTACAATAATCAATACGATTCTTGACCCTTGAATTGTTAGTAGGATACTAATCATTAACAATGTTGTTAGAGTTTTGCATCAGTCAGTGTGTGGCAAGAAGTGAAACATGCTAGTTATGGTTTTGGACGCTGCAGTAAAATGTGATGCTGTTAAGTGGTGCATCAATGTAACATGCAATTATTGACTGCTATTAAAAATGGATGTAAACATAGATATTAAACCAGATACCACTAATATAAAAGTAGTCTTGCAGTCTAGAGCTGCTAGAGATTTGGGGGAATGCATTTATTGGGATGAAGAGATGAATACCACTCATTTCCATTTCCAGTTAATTCAGAAGCCACTTCCATGAGTCAAGAAGCTTAGCTTAGCAAAAAGACTGGAAACAGAGGAAAAGAGGAAGCCTGGCTCAGTCTAAAGTTAACAACATCTAAGTACCACACGTTGACTGTGCCTCTCCAAGAAATAGTCCAGCACATAATCCCCCCTAAAACCACAACTTGCTATGTTAAAACTTCTGTTTTTGCAAAAATAAACAAGTGAGATATGACATAATTATTAGTGAGCTTTAAATGTAGGTGGAATTTTTTTACTCTCATGCAGAGCTGGAGAAACAGTTTGTCTGTCTTTCCAAACTTTGTGCTAAAATAAACTAACCAGCTGCTGGCTTCTGCCTTATATTTAAAACACAGAACTGAGAGTGGTGTCAGTGTTATCATATTGATCTCAGTACGAAAGTGAATCAGCACAATTCCTCAAATGTCAAACTATTCCTCTCACATAATAGCAAATGTGAGACATCCCTCAGACAAATATTAGGTTTTTAGTAAATTTGCTGAAGGCTGCATGCTGATCCAACAGGTTGATCATAAATAGTTGCTTTATGTGGAAGTGCTCCTGTACTGGAATCCATCTATCTGACCTTTTCAGAGCTGTTTAAAATGTACCTTGGCTTTCTATTTGGAGTCATGGAACAACCAGACCTCCCAAAGCTCTACGTGTGGAATCAGTCAGTAGCTGCATTCAGAGGATGTCTGACCTGCCCTGAACTCATGCGAAACATGCTCATGCAATGAGATCTATCCTACATGGACTGCATGTTACAGCATGGCAGTCAAAAGCAGGATTAGAGTACATGGAGTCGTTGATCAAATGAAGCAAAGATAAGTTTTGGATTTCAGTGGTGGTAAATGAGTCTGCATGTAAGGATATATTTAGGACATTTAATTCTGAGTCAGTGTCACTGCTGGGTTGTCCCAGATGCTGTGAGACTGGAAAATCCAAAGTTGAAGGGACACTGAGGAGGGTTCAACATGGGAGATGACGGAGGGAGAAGGAAGGGTAGAAAGAGGAATCCAGCAAAGGGTCAGAAGGAATCTACAAAGGTATTTCCTCATTTGATAGAAAAGATAGCATCGCTATGCAGCATAGCATCTGTCATATAAACACAGGTGACAAATTAAAGGAAAACCCTGAACCCTTGACCCCTACAGTGATGGGATCAGGTTGCTCTGTTGTGCTGTGGAGAGGCATTTTGTTGGCAAATCCATTTGTTGCCTGAGAGGGAAGGGTCACTGAAGATCAGTACAGAGTTGTTCTGAGTATTCACCTTTACCCTATCATGTAACAATGCTGGACTCTTCCAGGATGACAATTCCCACTTCCATTGGGTACAAGGGATCACTGAATGGTTTGATGAGTGTGAATCATGAGCTGTGGTCTTCACAGATCTCTGAATGCAGATTTTGGACCGCATTATCCAAAGCCATCTTTAAAATAAGGGAATATCTGGTTGAAGAATCTAATTAAATCCCTCAGTAGAGTTCCAGAGACTTGTAGAACCAATGCTAATATGCATTGAAGTTGTTCTAGTGGCACATGGTGGCCCAACACTTTAGGAAGGCACTTATTGATGGTTTTTCCTTTTAATTTGCCACCCATAAGAATGACATTCATAACAATATGTTACAGCTAAATAAGTAATGCAGGCTTTGAAAGTCATCCCAAATATACTGGGTGTACTACTTGGACTCAACCCACAGATGCTGTTGAGCGCCACCAGCATGACGACCCAGCCCTGGAATCCAGGCCAAAGTTGCTCCGTGCATGTTAAGGGAGTTATTTCTGCCTGCTTTGGGTGTCCTATGTGTAAACTAGCTTGTTAGCATATTTTCCTACAACAGCTCAGTGAAGAGGCTTGTGACTGTGAAGCCATGATGAATTGTCAGTCACTTTGGGCACAGGAGCAAGCGTCACAGAGGGATTAGCTGGACCGGTGAAGGTTAAAAAGAGGCACAGTTACACGCGTCATCTTGTCCAAGCATGTTATGTGGGTGCTGTGATTTGGTCTCTCGTGGTTGTAATGCAAATTTTACTGTGACATGAACGGCTTGACATACATAAAAATATGTATGAAGCATGACAGTTGGTTTAGAGGTGAGTGAATGGTGGTGAATTTCTCTCTATATATTCTCAGCTATGCCAACAGTGTGCCATCACATGAAAAGGCACAAAGACGTAGTTCAAAAAATAGGTTCTTGTCCTTTCTTACTTAATTTGTATATGACTCATCAGAGCCCTCTTCTTTACGTAGTGGCGCGTGCTAGTCAAAGGACAGTGTCATGAACCAGAATGAAGTTCTCTTGGGCCAGATCGACACTTTAATGGACACTGTTGTTTTCTCACTATGTCAGCTTTCAGGAAATGTCACATCATCATAAAGATTTCAAGAAATTCTGTGTCAGTTGGAAAGTTTCAAAACAGCACAGGTGGCGGAACAGATACAATGACACGAAGGTTTCAACACAGCTCAAGAGGAAGGAAAAGCAACCCCGAGGTGCTGCTCTGGTGTTATTTACGCTCTGCCTCAATTCCTCTTTTGGTATGTTGTGGCTGAGCACATGTATGCACACTCACTCACAGACACACAACAGGGCCCTCACCTGTGCTAGCCATGCAATTAAAAGGACGATAAATTACCGGCTGCACTTTCATGATGCGTTCATGTGCTCTCGTGTGAAAACGTCCTCACGTGCCCAGGCAGATCCAGTAGATGTTTTGGAAAAAGGGGGCAGAGCAGCTTAACCCAGCTAAAGACAGTCTACAGGAAAACGTGTGTGAAATGGCCCCAGGAGGCAGACAGACAAAAACACACCCAGGGCCTGACAGACAGATCACAAGGGACTGAGTGATCTGAATAGATGTGAGGGGAAGGAGTGTGCGATCGCTTGGACAGGAAAATTGCAATCATTCAGTAGATGACTAACGCTGTGAAAGGACAGCGGAGCAGTCAGGCGTCATTTGCAGTGAGGGATCAGCATTTGGTCGCCTTGTTTGGCAAGAGTCGGGCGTCTGCGTCAGGATTAGTGGCATTCAGATGGTAGTAGTGTTTGGTTCACAGCTGTCAGCTCAGGTGACCTCCCTCCTGCTAGGGCTGTGGGGTGTATCATGACTCCAACATGAACTGTTACACAGGTGGTAAGTGTAACACTGGTCCAACCTGGCAATCAATCACTGCGTGATCTTTAGGTTGCCAGATCGTGTTAAGCAGGGTTTTTCCAATCT
Organism: Amphiprion ocellaris; assembly: GCF_022539595.1. Lineage (NCBI taxonomy): Eukaryota > Metazoa > Chordata > Actinopteri > Pomacentridae > Amphiprion > Amphiprion ocellaris. The sequence continues at coordinate 38,711,956 of NC_072767.1, forward strand.
TTTCTGTCAGGTAAACTTAAATAACTCTTCACTGATAGCAGCATCTATGACAGCACCATGTGTTCAATTGCTGTAGCTATTTGACCATTTATACATCAATACTAGTTTACATTTTTACCTGTTTAGCTCCAACTATAAGCAGACAATTTCAATGTGTTATCCATTAATAATAGTTAACTGCACCAATAAGCCACAACAATAACACTGCTGACAAGTGAAGTCAATAACACAGATTATCTCATTACAAAGGCACCTGTCAGTGGGTGGGATACATTAGACAGCAAGTGATCAGTCAATTCTTGAGGTTGATGTGTTGGAAGGGAAAATGGACAAAATTAAGGATCTGTTTGACCAGACTGTGATGGCTAGATGACTGTCAGAGTATCTCCTAGATGTCAGGCCTGCTAGGCTGTCAAATACCAAAAGCGATCTAAAGAAGGACGACGGGTGAGATAGCAACAGGATCAATGGTGACCAAGGCTTAGCTGCTGGGGGAGCATTTGCCAGTCATGCAGTCTTATTCCAGAGAGCAGCTACTGTAGCACAAATTGCTGAAAACCTTTATGCTGAAAATAGACAAAAAGGTGCTGAAGCACCCAGTGTATTACAGCTTACTGTGCATAGGGCTGAATGGCTACAGACCAGTCAGAGTGCCCATGTTGACCTCTATCCAACACCAAAACCACCTACATTTGGCATCTGGGTGTCAGAATTGGATAATGGAAGAAGGTGGTCTGGTATTTTACAGCGTGAGGGCAGGTGGATGTGTGTGCATTGTTTACTTGGGAAAACATTCCATCAAGATGCAGTATGGAAAGAAAGCAAGCCAGCAGAGGCAGTGTAATGCTACAGAAAAACCTTAAGCCTTGACATTTATGTGGATGTTACTTTGACACAAACCACCAACCTATACATTGTTGCAGACCACATGGTAACAGTGTTCCCTAATGAAGGAAGTCATCTTTTTCCTAGGGTAATCCATCCACCCATCCCGTTTCTCCCTCTTATCCAAAGTCAGGTCATGGTGGTGGCAAGTGAAACAGGCCATTCCAGCATCCCTCTTTCTAGTTCCTTCTGAGGAATCCAGCAGGTGTTTCTAGGCCAGATGGGATATGCAATCCCTCCAGTGAGTTCTGTGTGTCTACTGTGTAGTCCATTCCCAGGAAGTTGCCAAGGAGGCATCCTTAGATTCCCAAACCACCTCAACTGACTCCTTTGGTCACAAACAAGCAGCGATTGTACTCTGAGCTCCCTTCAGATGTCAGAACTCATCACCCTATCGCTAAAGCTGAACCCAGCCACTCGATAAAATAAGTTTCCTCTGTAGGGTGGTTGACCTCAGCCTTAGACATAGGGTGAAGAGCTCGGATATCCAGTCACTGCTCCTTTGCTTCAAAAGGAGCCAACTGAGGTGGTACGGACATCTGCTCAGGATGCCTTCAGCACAGCTTCCTTTGGAGGTTTTCTGAGTACGTCCAACTTGGAGGAGATCCAGGGAAGACCAAGACAGAATTGCAAATAATATACAGGAACATGACAAAGAGTTCAAGGTAACCTTGGTGGTTTCAAAGTTCCTGACATCTCAGTTCGATCAAGCATCTGTGGGATATGCTTAAAAAACAATTCCAATCCATGGAGGCCCCACCTAACTGCTTAAAAAGACATAAAAGATCTGGTGCTAATCCTGGTGCCGAAAACCACAAGACACCTTCAAAAGTCTTGTGGAGCTCATGCCTCAGTGAGTCAGAGTTGTTTTGGCGGCCCGAAAGGGGAATACACAATGCTAGGCAGATGGTTTCAGTGTTGTGGTTGATCAATGTATTTTACCAGTTAATGCACTATGGAAACGGTTGATCTGTTGATATTACTATTTCAGCTTCTTGGCTTGCTTGCTAGCTTTTCATGCCTATCAGCTGATGTAATCAGAGACTGTAATTCTTTTGGTACTATTGCAAATTAGCCAAGCTACTCCACAAGCTTTCCACTGTCATAAAGGTGATATAACCCCTGGGGTAGAAGAACTGCAGCAAAAAGCAGTCAGATGTGCATCATGTGCTTTTGTGTTTCTTGATAATTTAGGCCGAGTTATGAGAAATGAGTTATGGGCCTCATGATTAAACATGGGTCTGTGCACACTGTCTGCAAGAGCATGAGAGGCCAAGTTGCTCTCATCACATTTGTTTAAGTAGAACCAGCATACTTGTGTGAGTGAATGACTTCACCTTCACCTTTGACGCTCTTTTTTTAAAATCGCCTCTTTCTATCTGCTCCATCTTTGCTTGCAGCCTCATATAGGTATGTGTGGCTTCCAAGGTTGTACTGTATACTTTGTGCATTCAGGATGGGTCCCACCCAGTGGATGCACTCCCCTGTAGCATGTGACACCTCTAGTTGGAATGTCAAACAGCCACAATTCTCATTGTCAACAGCTCCAGGGAAAGACTGATATTTTACACATCTATCTCAGCCAGAGCCAGTATTTTCTCATACTGACATGCAGATGCACAGCTTTCATTCTGTTTCTTTATTCAATCTTTCTTCAAGGGAAGATTTAATTCCTCTTGCATTGCCTTTTGTTGACAGCGATTGCATCCTTTAGTTTTCATTTATGCATACTGCTGTAAAAATGTGCATGAAACCACTCAAATCTGCTAATTAGAGCCTTGAATTGACAAAAAGGAAAGAGTGGATGTTTTTCTTTGGTAATGAGTAATTCAGTGAAGATCATCAAAGCACTGCGAAACTGGAAACAGACCGGGGAAATGGAACAACTCCAAGCTCAATTTAAGCAAATCCACAGCCTGTTTTTTTTGCCTCTCATGTAAATGTGCCCCACCTGGGCTGCTTCTAGGAAGCCGGAGAGCAACTCTGAACACAACAGAGACGTTTTTGTGCCTCTTTAGTTTTGCACCGGTGTGGCCAAATAACAGCTTCACGACTTGCCTTTTTTAAAAAAAAATTCTTATTTTTGTATACACTGTGTAGGTGGTACTGCAGCAACCACGCTATCCATATGTATATGTTTGGTAATTAATCTTATAGGCACGTATATGTGGTGCTTTTATACCTGCATGTCTTTGAGTTGCCTGCTCATTTCTGTCTGAATATGCATAGACACACACACATAAGAACGGAAAAGCACTCTTCCCCTCTCCCACAGAAACACTCAGTGCAATGATTACCTGCCTTGCCACTCAGGGGGCCATTTGCTGTTACCACAAAGCTGATTATCTCACCCAACAGCAGGCTGTGTTTGCGGCTTTTGCAATTTTTCTCCCAAATGCCCACACTGCTATTTGTAGAAATGTTACCTAGCTGGCACAGGTTGAAAATATGTTTGTGTGGATGTTTGGGTGAGTGTTTGCAGCGGTGCCTGGTTTTGTGCGTGTGTGTGTGTGTGTGTGTGTGTGTGTGTGTGTGTGTTTGGTGGGTGGGTGGGTGTTTATGTGGAATGGAAAGGCTGTAAGAATGGAGGGATGGATGACACAAACAGGGCAGAGTGGTGGGAGGCTGGTGTCAGGGCCCTACTCCCACTACCAGGCTGGATGCAGTATCTGACAGCTGACTGAGAGTCTGCAGGCCCCCTCTTTACACAGCCCCACCAAAAGGTCAGCACTTCAATCAGCTCCGCTCTCCGGAAGCCTCTCTTTCTCTCTTACCGCTGCAAAAGCCTCAATTCGCCCTCCCTTGATACACACTTAGCCATGCTTGACCATATCTCACAGGTGGAAATTTTCACTTTTCATGTACAAGAAAGCTGCCCCAGAATGCGTTCATGCATCTGCACCCGGTGACATCCACAGTATATTAAAGTTCTAAGGCAGATGATTATGCTTGCTGGATGATATGTGTAATTTTGGTGCACTTTGGGGTGTGGAAAATTGCCGTCCTCAAAGTCGGAGCTGGCTCATCGCTCGAAGCGTTTAAAATTCCCAGACCTTTAATTTCCTCTCAGTCACTTCTCAGGTCTGTCATTTGCCTTCACACATCTGGCACTCTCAATATCCTGTAGGCTGCTACCTGCCTCTGGAAGTTATCTTCTCTGGAGATGATCAAATTTGCAATGCAAATATTATTTAACATGACAATACTGACCTGACATCTGTAAAGCACAGACGAGACAAAAAACAAGACGTTTTGGCCTGTTGCTGTTTGCTTTTCCTGTTGATCCAAATTAAAACATGGCATTACTTCCGGTAGATGAGTAATCCAATGTGTGATCTCACTTCTTTTGTTCAAATCGAAGGTATGTGTTGTGTGTTTGTGTCGAGTCACAGCACCTGTTTGAAAATCAGATTACTCTCACAATGCGTCATCTGTCACTGCTCCGTTTTATGCATAACTCCCTCATTATTCACCTATTACACCATTTTATTTTTTCCTAATCGTGCCTGATAAATTAACAGGTCTGCCAATGCTGTCAGCTGCATGAATTATCATTAGCAGGAGGAGTGAAATGTCAATGGGGGGGTTGCATGTGAAGTGTGTCCCGTGATTTCATGAGGCTAATAAGAGCACTGATATAAAAGAGATGAAGAGGGTTTTGGGTTGAGTATCCACTGAGAGACTCTCATCTGCATTTCAAGTCTGATGAGGTTAAAGTCGCTCCATATCCCGATCCATACAGCCGGTGACTAAGCCTGTATCAAGACGCTCCAAAAGCAGGCAGGAAAATATCACACTGTCTCACCGCCTGTGTGTGTCATGTCTGAGTCTCTGCCAGTACATAAAGAAAATCTTGTGCCTTGATTCTTTCCATTTGCTTTATGATTCATTTTATTGCCCACTTTTACCATCACTGTGACACATGCTTGGGCATGAGCCTAAGTGTCCCCTGCTGACTGTATGAGTGCGCAAAACTCAAATGTAATCCCCTTACTTAATCATTATTTTGTCTTAGTCTTGTAATGCTCCACTTTGGGGCTGCCGTTTTTATGAGATATGTCATAAAGTTCTATCAAGTATTAATTCAGATTGCTTGTTTTGTCTAGTGTTCAAACTATTAGTCAATTTATCGGTTAGTCAGTCGTCAGAAAAGAGTTCAAGAAATGTAATGAGATCACTGACTTGTTGACGTTATTTATCAATAAACTAGACAGCCATGCCAGCAGCTCTGTATGGACACAACAGTGCCTGCAACAATGACAATGCGAACATGCTGCAGGCAAAATCTACCACATTCACCAGCATATTTTCATGTGTTTGCATGCTGACATTTGCTAATTTCTACTTAGAAACTAGACAGTCATGCAAGCAGCTCTGTATAGACACAACAGTGCCTGCAGCCAGCAGCAGCATGCTAACATGACAATGCTAACATGCTGCAGGTGTAAATGACCATGTTCATGTGCCATGGTTGCGTGCTAATAATTGCTAATTTAATATCCTAGCATGTTCACATTTTCTGTCACAAGTTAGCATGCTCACATTTGCTAATTTCACCTGTTGGGATGCTAACATTTGCTAAGTAAACAGCATGAACAGCTAAGACTGATGTGAATTTCATTATGTCAGTGATCTATCAAGATATCTATTTATTAATATAACCCCTATAAACTCATCTCTGTGTATCAAAATTACAAATTTAGACAAGTTTTTCCATGTAAATAATCCATTCGCACCTTAAAATGACCCAACTGCAGCGACCTAACTGCAGCTTAGCACACCAGCTCACCTATATGACTCTGTTCCAACACTGTAAAACCTTTGGTTGTAACACTGGAATAAATCAGTCACACCTTTAAACTGGAAACAGATTCTGAAGAAGAATAATGATATGGAAAGTTAATTTCTGCAAGCTGACAGGATTTTTTTTTTTTTTTTTTTTTTAATTTTAAAATTTTAGGTATGTTACCTAAGAAACCCCAAAAGTCTAAATCTGTGGATTTTTTTGTTTTTGGCTTTATTTGACAGGTTAAGTTGAGAGGCAGACAATAAATTAGGGATGAAGAATGGGGAGAAGGCCTGCAGCAATGGGCCATGAGCTGGAAATTGAACCCAGGCCACTGCATCAGGGAATCTAGCCTGTTGACGGCACAGTTGAGCTATCGTGGCCCCCTAAATCAGTGTTTTTGAGAGCATCTGCCACTGGTACACTACAGTTTTAGGGTGGAAATGCTCATTTATGGCATCATTGCTTATTTGTAATCATCGTATGTCTTCTAGTATATGGAAAAACACCATATGAACATTCTAACAAGCAGTCAGGTAAGTTGAAACGGACTGTAATCATTACCTGTAGCCCAAGTTTCTGCCCAACATGAATTGTTTCTTCTCTACACCACTATGGTATTGAGCTTCTAAGCTTCAAATTGCTCAGCTGTGGATGACACCAGAGACAGTCATGGGTAAAGCTGAAGTCTCACTCTGCTTTATTATCATTTTTAAGCTGACATCATCCTAAACAGAATGATTCACATGGGCTGGTCTCCTTTTATTCCTTCTATGGTTGACTCAGTAAATACAGCCCAGTGTGCTCTCCCAAAGCTGCTTTGTGTTGGAGAGCTACTCAAAGATGACACCACGGGTTGTTATAGCGTGTATCATGTTATTCTCTACCCGCACACAATCTTTTAATTACAGTACATGGCCATCCACGGGAGATAGACACTGACTTATTATCACCGCCGAATGGCTCTTGAGTGAGGACTAGCACTGGATACTCATCATCCTTTATCAGCGTACGGCACTTCTCTGCTTCTGCATCACTGTGCGGGTCGGGCAGTTCATTTTCTTCTTCAGGCCGTGAAGAGACAAATGTACCGACTTGAACCCTGCATCTCTTGTTTTGACTCCAGATGCATTCAGAGCCAGTTTAAACCAAAACTGGACACTACAAACCAAAAAAAGGGACTTGTTCCTCAATTACAGTATCTTATTATCCAGAAAAAAACATGGAAAATCCAACACTGTTTTAGCTACACACAGACTGAGAGGACACAGCACTCACGTGGGAAGCACATGGTAATTTCTTTCTTTGCTTTTTGACAACAGTGGTGGTAAAAAGCAAGGAAAGACGCCCTGACCGGAGCTTGGTTTCAACATCCCCCATCGCAAATCTGGATTAAAGAAGTGGCGGTTTTGACATGACCGCTTCATCTCGCTTGTCTGAAGTGTTACTCACTCACATGTCTCCAGGCCCTAAAGGCTTACTGATGAGTGAGCATGAGTGTGTATTGTTCATGTACATGTATGTGTGTGTGCAGCTGGGATGGGATAGAAGGTTTTGATGAAAGAGACAGATTAGAAAGGAGAGCAGGATGTGTGAGGGGTGTTGACAACTTATTTTTATATTGATGGATACAGACCAAAGTCTCTCTAAACTGTAGAAGAAGGAAGACATTTACTCCTTTTCCTTTTTATTCTAAATCTACAGTTTTGAAGCAAGAAGTCGTACTTTAATGCAGATGATACTGCTTTAAAAACATATGTAGCTATTTCATTAGCAGCTGAGAGCATTTCTGTGTAAGCACTGCTCCTTCCAGCATACTTACACTTGTTAAAGGCCCTAGAGAGTTTTGACATTCAAAATAAACCGGTTGTGGTTTCTGCTCTGAAGCCTCAAGTCGGCACGTGAGCCAGGGCAGCGCCTCCAGGAGCGAGTCTGAGCTGAAACCTGTGGTTATGAAACAAGAGAAAGGCCCTGTTTTCCACAGGGTAGGCAAAAGAAGGACTTTTCCTGGCTTTGTCACCGAGGCCTGAGGTCACCGCTCATAACAAACAAGCCCTGCCAGCACATTTACATGAAGCAGCACAGAGGGATTCCAAATAATTCCAACCTACTATGTGGGCCTGCGACGGTAAAAGTGACTAAGCTTTTACCAATACAGGAGCTGATGCACAGTCATGATTTAATCACGGGGGTCTTTATTTTTTAAGGGAGTTACTTTGAAGCTAATCAGATCCAGCAACGGTTATATGACAAATCTAATGACAGTTCCTTCCCTGAAACTGTGGTTTGCCGAGAAGTAAAATAAATATCTGATTATCTGATGTACTCTGGCACAAACTATATCTGTTGTCTGCTGCCCCCAAGTGGCAGCTAATATCACTACACAGAAAACATCACTGTTTGAGATGCATTTTCCACAACGCATGGCAAGTATTTAATGAGAACAGTTTATAACACACTGCTGAATTCTAAAGATCTGTGAGACAGTTAGATTTAAATGTTTGTGCACCAAAGGTTCTACATGCAGCAGCTAAAAATGTGAAGAAACAACCTCTAGCTCTGAGCCAATCGTTGCATAATTTTGAAAAATGCTACAAAAGCAGTCTGAGAGGGGCTGAGAGGCAGGGATGTGTGAGGCAGGAGCTGCTCCCCAAGCCACAGAAAAATGAATAATGACAGAATCTGACACATACGCCACAAAGGGCTCTTTTGAAGTAGAGTTTTACCCTCCAGAATCCCCTGAATTGGACATTCATGTTGTGGTCCGAGCCGCATCATTTTGAGCTGTTAGCTTCAGCTTAAAGGCAGAGATGCTGGAGCTGAGGCAATATGGGTGCAAGAGAGGATGAGGGCAGTCTGGGAGTGGTAAAGTGAGTTTTAAGGAAGGTAGAATGAGGGTTAGAAGGGAAAGAATGCAGTCTGGTGGTGCATCTCTAACCAGCAAAAACACAAGTTGGAACATTTGCGCAAAAATTGAAACAACCAAGTAAAGGGTTTGCAAAAAAATTTATAAAATCCTGCGATTGTCAGGATACTCATGTTATATCTGAAAGTGAGTGCAGCTTCACAGGCCGTCCTCCTGATTAGACAGTGTTAATGTTCTTTTTCTAAATTTTAAATTCAAGATTCAAGAGTTTTATTGACATGCAAAGAAACTAGACTATTATATTTACAATGAAATTCTTAATTTGCTGATCCTCCGTAAGCAAATGATAAAAATGGATCACATAAATATGAATTTCATGATGTAAATAAATCTCCAAGTGTTTTACGATTTCTTTACCACTGAGACATTTTCAACCCATGAAATGCAGACATTTAGAAATATTAAGACCAGCACTGATGCGTCATAGCACTCCTAAAAACATGTTTAAATGAGCAGCCCCTCTTTAAAGAAACACAATCAAGAAGTAATTCCAAATAAATTTATTGTTAATTTCATCCACTGTACAAAGAAAGCCTGGAATTTCCTGGACACTGACTGAACTGGAAACACAGATGACCACTGATTTCCTTCAAAGCAACAGAAAAGATTACCTAGAAGAAAAAAAAATAAATGGATGGATTCAGTTTGATACACATTATACTGTCACTATTACTTTTTGCAAAGAGTCGTGCAGCTGAGGACGTACCACAGGTCTACTCCAGAGCCTTGACGATGGCCTCGTTGGCTTCTATGCTGACCTGAGCTTCTGCCCTCGCTGCCTCGTCAGATGTACCGGCCAATTCAGACTGGGCCTTCTCTAGGTTGGCCTTGGCTGCCTAAAAATAGACAGAAAAACAGATCATGGAGCTATGAATGTAAAACAGGGACAGAAATGACAACCTCCATAATGTAGACTTTATATTTGTGAAGCAAAAGCGCTTCCACTTCCATCAAACGCACCCTCGTCATAGCTAGAAAAACAAAAATCTCAGCTCACCATTCTGCTATTCAGAGAAAATGACTGGACCAAGACTTTGCAAAACTCTAATCACCTCAAAATCCCCTTTGAAGCTGACTGGGATGGAACAGTCTTAATATCAAGTCCGAGCAAGAACAAGTCAGAACTGAAGAAAGACAAGCAGAGAAAATCCCCACTGCCTCTTTACTCTGAAAGCTCCATTTGTCACAGTCGCGATTAGAAACGAGAAATGCCAAACATAGCTGGAAGTTAAAGGTCTCCCAGTAGGGATTTGACACATCTGCTATAACTCAACAGTGACTGACCTTTCCCTCCTTATTAACAGTGCCGGCTCATGTGCATTGTTACTACAGAGGGGGAAGACGACGAGGGGAAAAAAAATAACTCATTTACTGCTATGAAGTCAGCTTGACAGTGACACTGGCACTGCCCAAGGTCAAAGACAGACACCTTGGCAGCCAGTGCACAATAACGCAGCCTAGCATTAACAAAACTGACATTTAAACGAGGACTCGACATCGAAGCTCAACTGCAACACTGATCAGATGGATAGTCATCAGCTGGGAGGTGCTCCTCAGCCCCTCCGATAAAAATCAGAAGGAAAAAATGTTGTGTGGGTTCAGAGGATGGTCTCTGCCTTCAAAGATCAAGCCCGGGGTGGACAATCAGGAATTATGCAAGCCTCCGCAAATTGGATACAGACATCAATCACAGAAATCTCATTAAAACAAAAGATCCATAGGGAACTGTCAAACCCACTCTGGATTGACATTCTCAAGACATTTGTCAACACTGACTCAGCCTGACCAGATGTTAGAAAAAACATTACTCCAGTCATTTCACTTATGTGGCAAAGCACATTCAGAAACCTCAACCAAAAAAGATACGACCATTTTCCAAACTGTCTTGTAAGAACTTCAAAGTTCCTTTCTCTGTACAGTTTGTGACAAATTGTACTTCACGTGTACTTTGAAGGGAAGCTACAGTCTCAAACACCTTGAACTGATAAAGTATGCCCTGCAGGTGCAAACTTGATTCACACACACACATACACCATCAAAAATAATATCAAAGCAGAAATTCAGATTTTTGCTCGCCCACATGCACAGTGAAAGTCAAAACCCAAAGTCAGCTACAGAACAACAGAGATGCTCAGGATTAAAGCGCTCAAGGACACATCAGGTACAAAGATAATTGCTGCAATACTAGGGATGGGACGAGATCAAAATGTCACGAGAATTCCCGTGCACGCCTTCCACGAGATTGTAGTTTAAGTGACAGTCCTTTAGTATTTATTTTATCTTGGCCTGTTCAATATACTACTGCTGAGTTATGCAATGACACCCCCCACCACTAAGGGGCAACAGTGCGCAATGAGTGCGCGGGTTGTTTTGATACGTGTGTGCCGGTGTGTGCACAGACGTGCTGCAGTCGAGACAGAGAGAACCGCCAGAAATGCAATGGAGTACGAAGGAGAAATCCAGGATCCATCCCCAACTTTTAAATCTCCAGTGTGGCAACACTTTGGTTTTCCGGTGGAAGAAAAAGATGGTAAAATATCCGCAAACAAGACACAAACCGTTTGTAAACACTGCAAAAAGATGTTGCCATATACAGGAGCTAACACGAGCTGTATGCAAAGACATTTACAGAACTACCACAAAAGCCTGAACCTGACCACGCCACCAAAAACAACCTCGAAACAACAACAGATTAGTATTTATTTATTTATTTTTTGAGTTATCCACAAATGTTTGCACATTTTGTTTTGCACTTTAAAAAGAAAGCACTTTTAGTTTGTTAACCTTCTCAGCTAAAAAACTATTTTATTGCAGAGAATTACACTCCTGTTTGTTAAGAGCTGATATTTAGAGTTAAATTTGTTAATGACGTTGCAGTCTGCTTAATAAAAAGAAAATATATTGTGAAAAATAGGTTTCATGTATTATTAAAAACGGTAGTTAAAATCTCGTCTCGATTTCGTGAACTCAATCTCGTGAGATGTCTCGTCTCGTGGAAATTGTGTCTCGTCCCACCCCTATGCAATAATTTAAATGAACCGTTCGGGAAGGTGAAGTCGAAATGTGTTTTGTGAAACCAAATTTAAAAATTCCACGTTGTACTGACAACCATGACCACAGAGTAAACACACAGTGAATAGGAATATATTAAATGATTTCAAAAGAACAAATTACCAAATTGGCATTTCAATTCCTTGTGTTGTGACAATAAATCTCAGACCTAAAGGTCAAAAGGTGCATTCATACTCATTAAATACCACAAATATTGATCCCACACATTTATACCTCATTAAAATATGCAATATAAGACCATAACAATCAATAAAGTGTTTATAATGAAGGGATCAATGCAGCTGTTGCATGACTAATCTGTACATCAAATACAGGGTTGGTGACTGTAATTACAGGATCACCTGTGCAAAGTAACACAATCCAATTAATAAACTCTGCTCCAAATCCTAGCTTTTGTCAAAGTTTTCATGTTTTGGAACCGTGTCAGCGGGATTTATTTTGGATTGTATTAGGGTGAATTACTTTTCAGGACTTATTTCAAATCAGAGTGTTTATTCATGTGACACTAACTGTAATTTTTTTCACTGCATTTAAATGGTGAAACTTTTTTTTTTTTTTTTAAATCAAACTAGTCATTATGAATGACATGTCACAGACATCAAACTGAAGGGACTCTAAAATGCAAACATATCTGTACGGTCTTTTGTAACACTCTTCATCATTTGCCTTTTTGCATGTTGAAATAACAAAATTGCATTTTACATAAAGACGTACTTTCATGATCTGTGTAATCTCCTGTGCAACGCAAACTAAAACATACCCGTGCAGGTAGAGACTGACTGATATGGATTACATCTATCACAGTATACGGAATTTTAGTGGATTCAAAAAGGGTTCACATCCCTTTAGTTTTGGAAACTTAATGGTGTTGCAGATTTAAATTTGAATTGAAAGAAGTGCCGTTTTCCTAAACCTACACACAGTAATACATAATGGCTAGGAGAAAACATTTAGTGCTCAGAATGTTTTGGAAGTAGATTGAAAATCAAATAGTGAAACTTCTTTACAAAAATATTCAGATTCTTTCTTGTGACACTTCAAACTGTAGTCAGGTGCATCCCATTTGCTTTATCATTGAAATGTGTCTAAAATTTGATTGGAATTACTGGCTGTAAATTTTACTGACTGAACACACATCTTTGTATGTAAAAACAAGCCCCAAACATGACAGAGCTAAAACCAAGTCCAAGAAATCTCTGCAGAATAAAATGCGACTACAAACAAGGATATAAAACTACTTCTTAATCTATGACTGCTTCCAGAAGAACAGATACAACTTCTCTCTTTGCACAGAACTTTAAGTACTTTATCTGGCACTACTTATCATCCAGCTAATAGCATCCCTGTGTTACAGCATAATGGTGGCAGTACATTTGAGGGAAGGATAATGCAGCTAAATACAGAAAGAAGAAAACTGCCAGAGCGTACAAAAATGACCTGAAGCAACAGTCAAGACAGTACTGACGTTGCTTCAGGACAAGAATCTGACTGCTCTGAAGTAGCAGAGCTTTAAACCCAACAGAACATCTGTGTAAAAACCTGCTGGTGGAAGTTCATAGATGCTTCCAGTCAAATCTGGTGAACTCTGAGAGGAGAAATGACAGAACCTGCCCAAATCCAGGTATGCAATGTTCTGAATTAAAGGTCTAAACACTTTTGTAAAAGAGACATTTCAAGTATTGATTTTAAGTATATTTGTGAGAATTTCTAAAAATATGTCTTCATGTTGTCATTATGGGTTATTGAGCCTTGATTGATGGAAATTTTATTCTTTAAAATGTGATCTACAGAAGAAAGTTAAAAAAAATGAAGCCTGAATAATGTGTGTAAACATTTCAATATAGATCTGTCTTGATATGGCAGTTTTCTGGAAAGAAAGTTCATAAAAGCTCTGAAGTAAACATGTCTTCATTTTTGGCCAATCTGGTAGAAACAATTACCAAACAATTTGTGTCATACTGATGGAGTAATCCTGTGAATGCAAAATCAGCTCACTGATTTACAAAATTGCAGTTAAGAAAAGGTTAAGGACTTCAACTGCAGGGTTAAAGTTTTTACAGCTGTCAAATTTGTACCATCTCACAATATATTTGGTCATACTGTCCAACATTAGAGCAGGTAGGCTCTTCAATGTGAACAGATGTAAAGGTAAACACTATACTTACTGCAATGTCCAGCTGGTCCAGGGGAACGGCCTCCTCAGCTAGCAGCTGCACCGAAGAATCAGTGTTGACTGTTACTGACCCACTGCTCACTGCGAACACAAACATATAGAGGGTAACTATACATGCAGAGAAACTACCATCTTAACAGTATTTTAAGACTTTTACAAAATACAGCCCCAAAGTACTCCCCACTTCCTGGATATCATTACAGCAACAGATTCTGTCCACATTCTCAGCTAATTGTTGCATTTAACAGGCAGCTACCATTTTAATAGCTAGGAAAAAACTGAGAACCTTTTAATTTTGGTAGAATTCAACAGCTTAAGCTTCTCTGATTCAGACATCAGAGGTATTTACTTGCAAAGTTGGCAGCAAAACCCTTACAGGAATAGATTCATTCAAGTGAAAATTTGGGGGTTAACATGAAGAATTTGACAAAATGCATTTGTCCACTCGCAGGTTCCACTAATGGGTGTCATCAGCACATGTACTTAGGATTTGGTTATTCACTGGGCTACACAACTAATAAAATATTAATCACAATCACGATTTTGGCTTCCTGCCATTAAATGAGTACAATCGTCTGCGATACTGAGGTTGAAAACATGTGCTCTTGTCATAGTCAGCTCCACACAGACATTTACACTTGGAGAAAAACAGCCCAAGTTGAAGAAATCTCTTGGATCTAACTTTGATAAATATATAAATCTCTTAGAATGCCTTATTTCCCTTTTTAAAACTAAATTGTGGTCACGTGCAGGTCTGAGTTGCTGTGCTACAGTAACAGAGAGTCTAGACTACTGGTTTTTCTTTGCACAGCACTGACATCTACTGTAGTTTGTATGTGAGGCATTTGGGAAATCTATATTTACATGTAGTTTCTACTTTTAAGCAGATGTTCAGCGAATTATGTGTTTTGGGTATAATTTTATTTATGTTTTACCTCAAGGAGATACACTGAATTCAAGAGAAGAAGAACTTTATTTTAAGATACATTTGAGGCAAGGATATGTACAATATCTGGAATATAGCACAACATTAAAGTGAGTTCAGTGCAAGTGCAATAAAAACATTTTGTCTCTAAAACCACTGTATAGTTGTGATAATCATGATTTCAAAATTAATCAAAGAAATCACGATTAGCATTTTTGCCACAACTGTGCAGCCTTTTTTGATCAGCAGGACAATGACATCAAAAAAGGCTTGTCTAAGGTCATTTTCCCATTTTAGTAAAGGAAAATCTCACCAAAGTATTTAGCAGAGGAACCGTCGTCATTGAAGACTGTGACAACACCAGGCCTGAGCACCTGCAGGGTGGGAACGTGGGCTGGAAGGATACCGAATGCACCGGTGAGCGTGGGCACATCAACCTGCTTCACATTGGCGTCTTTGAAAAACACCTGAAATAGAAAACACACGTGCTATGAATTCAAACAAATAACTCAAATAACTATAGAGTGACCAGACAGATTCAGAACTTCTTTTTTCTCCCTTGACAGTCATCTCTACACCTCACAACATTTGCTGCAGACTTTTCCAGTACATTCACAACTGAATAATCTTAAATGTTGCACTACAATAACATTCAGTCAACTCTGTCCCTGTGCATGCTAAAGACAATATTACCTCTCTGCTGTATATGTACTACTACAATATATGCTGCATTACACGTTATGCTGTATAAATAACACCACAGTTATACTACATTGCATTCTTGTCAATATGCAGTTCTATTTTGCCTAATGTTTTGTCTTTACTTTTAAGTCACTGGATGCTTAAATATCCCTTGGGATCAATACAGTTTTAATCTACTTAAATCAACGATGCAAGTACAAAACTGCAAAATAGAATATGAAGTCTAGCAGAGCATTGTCAATAGCCATTTCTAATAATAAAACAACAGTTTGCCAACTTTGCATTTCTATTTATAATGCATATGTCACATTAAAACGACTTCTTGGTAGCAGGTTTGCAACTGTTGGGCCAAACAGTGGTTTAGTGAATCATGCTCCACTGACACCAGCTTCAAGGTTACAGTTTAGCATTTCGAGCTCTATTGCTGTGTTGTGGTTTCACAAAGCATTTAAACTCAAGCTAATGTTCCACATTTTAAACACGTATTTAAAAATTCACAAGAAGATTTATGCATTTGAAAAAAAGTGAAGCTTTACATTCATAATTCCGCAGCTAATACCACACACTGCTGGTCAAAGACAGTGAATGACAGCTAGGTTAGCTAGCAAAGCTAAACCTATAACAAACACTGCAAACTTTTAGCTGTAAAAGCAACTAATTGGCTGTGTGTAGTTTTGTGTACTGCGATAAAAAAGAAAGCACGTATTAGTAGCAAACTGCTAAATACGCCGAGCTTTCTACAAACTGTGACGCTGCATTTCAATGAGAAACGAAAGCTAGCCGATAAGCTAGCTGGGCCCGAGAAGCCTCGCCGATAGCGTTACCTGTGTCGGGGAGGCGAAAGTGAAGGACATCTGCGGGGCCCCGGAGGCGGCCTCGGCGTAGGAGCGGGACTGCCTGAGCACCGGGAGAGCACGACGGAGGAATCTTGCTGCCATCATGTCTGAAAAGTTTGGTTTTATTCAAGCACTAGTGAATGACAGAGATCCCGAGCCTTTGCGTGGAGGCGGTCGGTGTGCGCTTGGTAGGACAAGGACGTTGGGAAGCTACCCAGAAGGCTTTACGGCGGCGCAGAGGATGCTGGGTAGAGTAGTCTTTTGAGAGAAACAGCCGACACAAACTTTTAGGGTAATTATTGTGGACTGGTTGTGAACTTGTGGATTCGCTGTGGAAATGTCAACCTGTTAGCACCATTTTAGGTAAATATTATTGTTTTGTAAGAAAGAACTGATTCAGACAGTAGTGTTTGGTTCGCATGGGTGTCAGTTTTTATCAATTTATTTATTTACTTACCAATGTTGTTCTTTTATTGCATCAATTTATGGTGAATATGTTTTTATTTACACTTTCTATAAAATATATTTACCCATCCTGGACGTTTGCCCCTTTCATTGCTTTTAAGCATTGAATTGTGGTCAGTATGAGTTTTTTTTTTATGACAATAATTTACAAAAAGTCTCTTTCCTGTATTAAAATAAGACTTATGCAAACACTTATTTAATATTTTCTATTTTTATTTATTTGACTTTAAAAAATTTAAATCTCTCTTCACTTTGACTTGAAATAATCTATTTTATAAATCCTTGTAAAGAAAAAAAGAAAGCCTAATTAAATAGAGCATATTCCAATGCTGAAAAGCGATAAAGGGCTAAAAAAAAAAAAAAACAAAAAAAAAAACTTTGTATACATTTTTTTTAGCCACTTTATATAAGGAAATATACAGAATTGAGTGGGGCAAATGCAAATGTCTTAAATAGCCCAAGTATCTCCCTAAAATCTACACCTATATGTTTCCGCTACTGATTTGAAAACACCTTTCAGTTGCCTTTCCTGTTGGGTTAATGAAAAAACACATTTAGATGCTAAAATGTAGTATTAACATGAGACATTGTGGGGAGCCAGGTTTATCTGAGCTGCTAAAGAGGTCAACTTCATAACTCTAGTTCCATGACAATCAAAACACTGAAATAGAATACTTTGCAAGATGACTGTCTTATCTTAATAATAATAAAAGATCCCTGACAGCTGTGATGGAATTAAATATTTCCTCTACTGTATATTAGGAGGGACGGCTTGGTATTTAGTCAGCATTTAGAAGGAACATGGACCTCCAAAATCGTGAGAATAGTAATTAGTCTGGTTTATTTTCCACATTTTCAGTTTGAAACTAGTGAGACACCAACACTGCCAGAGGGTGGCACCAAAATCCTGTGAGATTGGCAGCACAAACACCAAAATATATGGACCCACTAACCTCATCTGGGGACCAAGTTTTTGTTCTCAGCAGGCTGTATGGTGTATCCCGTAAACTGCCAAAATCAAGGTATGTAAAGTTCTGAATAAAAGGTCTGAATACTTTGGCATATGAGAGATTTCAGGTTTAGATTTTCTAAGAAATTTGTGAGAATTTCTCAAAACATGTCTTCATGTTGTCACTATGGGTTATTGATCATAGATTGGTGGAAATGTTATTTTTTAAAAAATGTAATCTGCAACACAAGATGACCAAAAAGTTCGGCCTGAATACTATGTGTAACAGTTTTAATATATGCAGAGTACCACGGTGCTTCTGTCAGTATTTGGGAGGGCCACGAACCCATCAAAGCACTACTAAAGAATGCATGGTGACACCTTAGTTTAGAAAAGAGGAATTGACCTGGTTTATTTGCTTGATTTTCTGTTTGAAACTAGTACCAACACCACCAGGAGATGGCACTAAAATTCTGTGATACTGGCTGCACAGGCAACAACAGATATGGACCCACTGATTTCATCTGGGAATGAAGTTTTTGTTCTCAATAGACTGTGTCGTGTATCCCATATTCCATAAAGTTCTGAACTAAAGGTCTGAATACTTTTGTACCTGAGAGACCTCAGGTTTAGATTTCTTTGGGGAAATTTGCAAGAATTTTCTAAAAACGTCTTGGCACCAAAATCCTGTGATATTGGCTGCGTATGCAAGAACAGATCAGTCAGCACCAGTGAGAATCAGAGCTTACAGTTGTAATAATGTCAACTGCAGCAGGCGGTGGTTTACATTAAGTGCAGGCTGCCAGGCTTCCCCTCCTCTGACGCAGCTGCAGACTGACTGAGCATCAGGATGATTTCTTTTTTATTTTTTTATTTTTGTGAAAAACCTTCCATCACTCAGCTTTACCTCACTCCCTGCGTCACGTGGTGCGGCTCTGACCGGGGTGGTGGGCGTGTCTTAAGCGGCGGGGTTTCATTCATAAATACTTTTAGCTTTAAAGTCCACATTAAAGTGCTCACGGAAGACTGTGGTGTTATTGGCTTCGCCCCTTTCCACTCGTGTCGTGGACCAGGCCAGCAGAGTAGGTGAGTCCGTGTTTGTGTGTTTGTGGTCGGCCAAGTGGTGTGTGTGTGTGTGTGCGTGTGTGTCGCTGCCACCGGACCGATGGAAATCAGAAGCGCCTGTGAAATATCTAGACGGCTTAGTATAACGTCGCTGATCGGAATATAGCCGAAAAATTGCACCATCTGCGGCCAATTCCCCGCCTACAAATATAATGCGATTCTTACATCCTAAAGATTTCATCAGCTTAAACCTCCAGAAGGAAACAGCTTCTAGAATCATTTTATTTTTGGTGAAAATACTGGCGAGCAGAAACAGAAGCGATGTGCTTTCTGTTGTTTTTCCCCCTAATTTATGACATTATGTTCATATTTATCACTGAGAGGTATTTATTGCTGAGATATGGCACGAAATCCAAAAGCGAACGCGATGCTCTCCATGATACCAGTAATGCAGCTGGTATAGACGGAAATGTTGTTAAGCATGATGGGATACGGCATTGCTGGGACACCCATGTCTCACCATCTGCTCTGGCAGCTCATCAGTAGAGCAATCTTCAAGGTTTGGTACACAGCAAAAGTAAGCAGATCTCAATAAAGTGTGAGGATACACTGATTTAAACAGCTTTCTGTCAGAAATATGCTATTTTTCTATTTCCAGCAGATTGTGAGTGCATTCTGCATATTATTACCATCTGGTTAGAGTGTTATTTTTATCACATTTATTTAAACATGAACATGTTCTGTTATATATTTTTGTATAATCATCAGCATAAATGTAAATCTATGAGGGATCTCTGTGCATTTGTTGAATACAGCCACTTATGTAATGCACAACTTAACCACGCAAACACTTGAATAATCCTTCTGCTTTGCATTTATGCTTGATATCAGCCATGCAGCAGTGCCATCCTGTTGCTCTGAGGCCAGTGGGCCAGCCCTGAAGGGGGGAAACGCTGCTGCTGCTGCTGTTGCTGCTGCTGCTGCTGTTGCTGCTGCTGCTGCTGCTGCTGCTGCTGCTGCTCAGGCTTCAGTCGGCTGGGTGAGGCTGAGGCGGCTCGAGGATGCAGCAAGGGAGCTGAGGAGGAGACTCCTGAACCTACAGCCCCCGACACATCCAGAGCTGCTGCTGCTGCTGCGCACTGCCCTCCATCAGGGTAAGACCACTGGGGCTGGTTAGAAAGCAGGATGTGGTGCGAGCACTGCAAAGGAAAGCATTTCTGGTCACAGCCCGGCGTGCTTCCCGTAACAGTTGTCAGGCGGTAGAGGCAGGGAATTGAGACAGGAGTAGCTTACAGGTTGTGGTGCTAAAGTTGAGTGCTGCAGTGACTGGCAAGGCGAGCAAGGAGTGCTGAATGCTGCTGGCATGTTACTTCCCTCTTGCTGGGTGAGTAGATCTGTCCAGGATGAGTGTGTGTGTGTGTGTGTGTGTGTGTGTGTGTGTGTGTGTGTGTGTGTGTGTGTGTGTGTGTGTGTGTGTGTGTGTGTGTGTGTGTGTGTGTGTGTGTGACTGTGTGGGCGTTTGGTGCAGCAGTAGCAGTATTAATGGCTATGATCTGTCAGAGCATAGCAGCAGCAGCAGCGGCGGTAGTGGAACTCAGCTGCTGGAGCCGGTGTTTCTCTCAGATTGAGAGTCTTTGGGCTGATATGGAATTATGGGTGATGATTTACAGCCGAGATGCTTGCATCTTCAGTGGGGTTGCACGCATGCGTACAAACACACAACATACATATTAGATTTCTGCCTCTTCTTGCAGCCTTTCACTGTAAGATTCTCTTGCTGCAAAATGTTAATTTTCTGTTCGCCGTGTGACTCTCCTCAGCTTGCATGTCCAGTACGTCTAGATTTATTAACATGCAAAGTGCAGTACATGTGGTGGTTTACTTTGTGATTTGATGAACAGCTCCAATAACAGTCATTTCCTTTGTATATTTGTGTGTGTGTGCATGTGTTATCTCTCAGGGGGACTCTCTAGTCGGCCTGGACCATGAGCAATGAGTCTACCGTCTGGAACATCCTACCAGAAAACGCCACAGTAAGTCTGCCTTTCACCACTGGCTAATTCTCAAACTTCCTGTGTGTGTGTCTGTGTGTTGTGTGCAGCTCATCACCAGACCCATACTTCGCCTTCATATTCTCCTCTGGCCGATTGACTGGCTAATAGAGAACATCCTGACCTGGACCTGAAATAATTAAATCTCTGATCTAATCTCAGCTTTAATTTCCCCCTCGCACAGAAATTACAGCGTGATGTCAGAGTCTAGCACTCATTAACACTTCTTTCCTCGTAGAGCTCAGCCAGACACACCACCTATAAGACCATCATTCTGATATTGAAGGTCTGTTATCGGTATATAACCCTCGGCTGTCAGGCTGTTTTGATACTCTGGAAAAGAACGGAGCCCGCTGTTGACCTCCAGTCTCCCTCTCATTTTGCCATCTATCATTTTATTGAAACCGTTTCTGTGCTTGCAGCTGGCATGGGCAAAAAGAAACCTGCTGCAGGAACACATTCTTGCAATTGCTTCATATCTGTTTATGTGGACTGAGTGAAGTTTTTCCAGAGATTTTACTGAACGTTGTTACGTAAAACAGTAGCCTCCACTGCTGCTGCTTGTGTGTGGTTAATTCCTTCAGCTGCAGTCCTCCCTATGAGAGCTTTCCCACAGCTAAGGTACACTATAGACAGGTTAATAACCCTGGCATTTATTGATTAATTGCACTGTGGTATTTATAGATTCACTTTATGCAGGCCAACCAACCAGTGGGGCTGAATCAATCTTATAAGCTGCTTCTGTGGAGGAAAAAAAAGTTGCAGTTGTAGTCTTGGTGTCGGGCATATCATGTTGCAAAATAAATGTCTGTAAATCCCTTAAACTGAACCTAGAAAGTTCATGCTTCTGTGCAATGTTGATTTTTTTTTTTTTTGTACTTTTGCCCTGTAAGGCCAGCATGGCCTATTGATGGTTTTATTTTTACCTCTGGTTCTGAACTTGGTAGCATAAGAAGGTGAAAAATATGACTGAGTAGAGAGTGGAGGTGTGTTTTTTTTTAAAAAATCTCTGTCAGGTCAGAAAGTTACAACATAAATCATCCTTTAGAGGTTGGAAGCGTCTTTAACAGCCACATAATGTGATCAGCATCTGTCTATTAACAGTTCAGTCTACCTCACTTATGATATCCTTGTGCCCTCTTGTACCTCAGGAGATCCCGTTCGAAGCCGAGGAGCAGCAGGATGGCTACGTGCTCCTCCTGGTGATCCTCTCCATCTTCCTGGTAGGGACGCTGATCTTCATCTCCGTCTTCCTCATCGCTTGCCGTCGCAGCTGTCGAGGAGGGCAATGCTGTGCAAGGTGCGATATAGGAATTATGCATTCAGTTTAGCTTTTTTTCCCCTTTTTTTTTTTTTAGCAATTCACCCGACCTCATCATCTAGAGTGACTTTTAATTTGTGCAGCACATAAGCTCCAAGAAGCTCTAAGGAACCAGCTCAGTTATATTCTAAGTTGGGTATTATAAAAGCAGCAGCTCTGCAGTTTAATAAAAGTCGTGCTGTAATGAATGATAACCTTATAAAACCTGTAATGTTCACCTTTGGTTTAATTCTGCTGATTTTGAGACAATAGAGTGTACTGTTGTATTGATTTCCCTTACGATGTTTTATATTGTTTCCAGGTGGTTTTAATCCCTCGAAAAACCTCCAAATGATGCAATCTAACAAAATATCACCAAACTCTACATCCTAAAAAGTTAAATCAACACCACTCCTACGCAGTTCCAACAAAAAAAGTGCGGATTGAACTGCAGATCCAGGTGCACAGGTGCAGCATGAAAAGCACAAGAGCACACACCATTTGTTGATAGAAGCTGTTCTTTCCTGAGCTTTTGTGCAACGGCTACTTTGAGACAAACCGGTATTTATATTAAATTTGCATACATGCATAATAGATAAAGCTCATCGTGGTTGCAAATGAAGCCAACAGCAGTTCTCCAGCATGATTCCATTAAGAGGCAGAAAGCGAGTCATCAAACAAACGGAAGCATCTTTACAATCAAAGAACTGCAGTAGGTGATGGGAAACTAATATTACCCTATAGAGACATGTAAGCGTTCGAAAGCAGGACAACACGATGCACTGGCTCATTATACGTGTCTGCTGTTTGAGTGTCAGGACCCCCACGGGGCCAGTTATGAAAACACCTTACATTCAGTATTCCCTCTCATTTATTTGTGATTCATCTGTGTTTATTCAGCAGTCAGATGGCTGACCCTGGAGACTCTCTGTCCCTTCGTACGGCATCGTCACGTATCCTCGAACACATAAGAGCAGAGCGGCTAGATGCAGATAAACAGAAAGCACACAGGCTGAGGCGTGAAAAGGCTAAGGGAGCGAGCGAGAGGAGAATCGGGCAGGCTGGTACAAATGATGAGTGTAATGAGATTTCATAGCAGCCATCGGCAGTGATTAATCTTGCGTCTCAACCCAGCGCACGGAAAGCACACACACACACACACACACACACACACACACACACACACACACACACACACACACACACACACACACACATACGCAGTATGGAGGAGAAGCGGGAGCCACAGAGGAAATGAAAGACAAGGAGAAACACAGATCTGGGTGGATAGAGAAATCCCTCAAGTCACTTAACATCCACACACACACACACACACACACACACACACACACACACACACACACACACACACACACACGCAACTCATAGCCGTGCACGAAGAAATCAGATGGAGAGAAATGACTGGGAAGAGCTTTCAGTTTCTTCTTTCTGCCTCATCAAGTAAATCCTGTGCATGAGATTTTTAAGAAGCACCATGGAGATCAACTGCCATTAAAGATGTTTAAAAACTGAGAGGTTTGCAGAAAAAAGTATAGCAGAAGAGTAATACCCCTAAACAAGATGAGTGGAACCGTACAATCCAATAAAGCGCCGTGCTTTATCAGGCCAAGAGGTCCCCCGGCCCTTAAGGTTATCAGGTTACTGGCAATGATTTACATTGATTATACAGCCAGGGAGGCAGCCATTTAGACAAACAGCATAGTGAATATTCACTCCTATCACCGTACCCTTACGCTTGTTTTATAAATGATTCTCTAAGCTGTTCACCTGTAAGTGCATTTGAAAGTCCAGGTGTCTCTGAGCAGCAAGGACAGCCCTGCTGACTGTAAAACCTCGGTAGCCCAAGTGGCTGCCTGCATCGGCGGGGTCCATCACATGAAAGACAGACTTCAGGGGTAATCATGTCACAGGACTGATCCGAATGTTTTTGTGTGCCCCAGGGCCAGCAATGACCCTGAGAAAACCAACACCACCTACATGGAGGAGTCTCAGCCCACCCACGGTAAGAGGAAAATGGACAGAGAGGAAATGTAGCGAGGGAGGGATAGAAGAACTGATAACGAGGCGAGTGACTGAGTGAGGGAGGAGTAATGGAGATAGGGAAGCTGGGAAATGGACAGATAGGACTGATGGAGGCAGGAATATTTTTACCACGTCAGCGCAAATGTGCAATGTCTATTCCATTAAAATATTGGGATCCCACCCCAATTAGTTTAAGTAGCTGTGCCATTCCTGGAACACAATTTGACAGTTTGGGACCAGTGAAAGCACTCTGTATCCAATGAAAGTTGATTTATTAAAGGGCAGCATTAGTTTGGCACCAGATTGCTTTTGTAAGCCCTTTTGGTTAGTTTTCCAGTCAGCAGTTCGAGATATTATCATAGAGATCCTCCACAATGGTGTCTTAGCATCAGATGCTTGTCCTCAGTTTGCTTCAGTCAGTTCAAATATATATAGAATGGTGCACTATTATGGTGTCATGGTCAATTTAATTAGGCTTTTTAAAAAATAAAAAAAATACATAAAAAAGACACATTTGACTACTGACCTAATGTGCCCTGTGAGGACCCTCTGTCTGCTCAATTCAGCTGCACTGACAAGTTTACAGTGTGCATAAAGAGTATTCACCCTGCTTTTCATCACTGAATCATAGTCATGGTTTAACTTGGCTTTTTCAACAGAAATTTATTTTAAAAAATGACTCTTTCATGTCCAAGTGAAAAGTAATTGTGGTTCACTTATGATCGCAGTGCAACCTGACAGTTTAGCAAAGGAAAATTAGGTTAAATTGCATTGCCAGATGTGCAAGACTGATTGAGACCTGAGACTTGAAGATGGTAAATACTCATGGAATCACTTATTTTACATTTTACATTTTTAATTATTTCGCTTTATTGTGTAGAAATCTGTTTCCACTGACACAGAAGAGTCTTGGTGATTCAATGTTGAAATGAGTTCCAAGGGGTGGGGAGTGAATACCGCTGAAATATATAGTATCGTGCTCCAGATATACTGTAAGCTGACTGGACAGTGTAGCTTTCAAAGTATTTTGGGCATTGTTTATTTTTACTACACAGCTGATGGTTGAACAGTGACAGGAAAAGAGTGGGAACAGATAGTACAGGACATGCATCTAAGGCCCCATGGGGGACATGAAATAAGGACTTCTTGAGCGAATCATATGTGACTAAACATCACGTTTTGTATAGCCCAAATTGCACATACAATTCAAGACTAAATGTTTGTTTATTTAATCCTGAGGGGACCATGAATGTCTGTGTCAGATTTCATAGCAACTCATCAAAAAATTGTTGACACTTTTCACTCAAAACCACTTATATCATTGTGGTATAAGAGGAAGTCAGGGGACCACTTAAGACAGTGGGGTATTTCCTCTGGGGAGCATGACTCAGAAATTACACTGAATGAGTGAAACTTTTGGCCTGCTGATGGGAATAGAGTAAAATTCAAGAAATCGTTAAAAAAAAAAAAAAAAAAAAAAAAAGTGCAATTCATCCTTTTGGGAACATGAATGTTGTTCAGATATTCCAGTTTGAACCAAAGCAATGACGTGATCAACAGACCAATAATACTACGTCTGAAAACTCTAAATTCACTCACTTGCTTCAAATAAGTTACAATCAACTATAGAGTGCATTCGTAAAGTGCGCTTCATTCATCTACCTACCTGATTAAGTGTCTCTTGCCTCTTTTCTTTATAATTCTGGGTAGAAATCACCATCAGGGTGGATGAGTCAGACTGCCTGTCCATGGCCAGCTCTCACGACCAAGAGACGGAGCGTTTCCTCTCCACAGGCCCCACGGGTCGCCGTGTCTCCTTCAATGAGGCTGCGCTCTTCGATCACGGCAAGAAGGCCCAGGAGAAGGGGCGCAGGTCAGAAAGTCAACACACACACACACCGAAACCCACATTATGCGTATGATTCAGCACCCAACTCTCATTAATGTCTGTGAAAGCCATGTTTACTGCTCTCTGAGATCAAAGGAGCATTTTACTGCATTTAATTCACTTCTGTTAGTTTTATTCTAAATTCAGAATGATGAATGTATGCTGTGCACCATTTCTCATTATTTCACTGCACTAGTTTTCTCTTAAAGCTCTCAGCATGATATACAAATTCTTCAAAAGAAATTATTCTGTAGGGCTAAATCCAAAAGGCACATATCTCTTCTTGCCTGTTTGTCTCTTGAGGAAGGATAAGCTTTGTGACTTAAAACTCAGAAAGTGTGTGCAACTTATGTCTCATCTTGCCAGGATTTGTAGCTTCTTATTTTACTCCATGTTGTCCACCTCAGGTACACTCTGACCGAGGGCGACTTCCACCACCTGAAGAACGCCCGGCTG
Source organism: Amphiprion ocellaris (assembly GCF_022539595.1). NCBI lineage: Eukaryota > Metazoa > Chordata > Actinopteri > Pomacentridae > Amphiprion > Amphiprion ocellaris. Next base: position 38,738,478 of record NC_072767.1, read on the forward strand.
ACTCACCTCCACATAACCCCACCGGCCCTCAAGATAGTCACCATCCATGAGTGTGACTCAGCTGAGAACACCATCACCGCGACGACGCGCCCCGTCGCTAAGTCAGCACTTTCCATTTTCCAGGTGACAGCCGTGACCTGCTGTGTATCATTAGTCTTGACCGGGGCCAATTAGAACATCTTTCACTTGGGTCTGCTAAAGGAAACGTATTGACCATGTGTGCCCTGTGAGGTCCCTCCGTCTGCTCATTTCACCTGGATTGACTTCACATTTACAGTGCCTACGAAATGTATTCACTCTGCTTTTCATCACTGAATAATGCTCAATACAATTGGCCTTTGCTGATTTGTTGAATTTACAAAAAAGACTCTTTCATTCCAAAGTGAAAAATGCAATTGCGGTTCACTTACGATCACCATGCAACTTGACAATCTTGTCTTCTTATTTTATATTTTCTATTTTTAATTGACATTACAGTGTAAAGTCTGCTTTTGACATTGCCATTAAAGAGTCTGTTTTTCTGTAGATTCTTGGCCAAAATCCAATCTATATTGACCATGATTTACTGTTAAAAAATAGTAAAACAGCATTTCCAGTGAATGAATACTTTTTATAAGCACCATACAGTGGGTTTGTGTTTGCATATTGTTGCTGCACCTTTATTTTTTTCAGTATTAATAAGCTTAAACAACATCCTTAAACACTTGCCAGGATATAATCCATGAATGCATTATGCTAGTATCCAGACGAGCACTTTGCAGCTCCTAATCAGTGGCGTCACACAAATTTTCAAACTTTTCTGTTTAATTTTATCAGCAAGCAAATGTTGAGAAATCCTGTTTCTGTCTGAAATCATTTCTTCAAACAAGATTTTAGAAAGTACAAGGCATCACTTAAAAGCAAAAATCATGCTGCCTGAAACAATTTAGATTTGTTGGTGAACTTGTTAAAAGTCACAAAGAAAAGAAAAAAAATTCAAGCGTATGAATACAGTTTATTGGGACTGTAGCTAAAACTGTTCAGTCACACGTGCTAGGATGACAGCTGGGGAGGGAATTTGGACTTGATATTCAGTCATAAATGTTACCTAAAAATGAAAATAGATTACCAAATCTGTTTTTTTTGTGTCTGTGTGCTTCCCTTCAGCCGATGCTGTGTCCACTACCACAAACAGCGTTGACAAGCCTCAGTGTGAATCCCAGCGGCGCCCTCCCTGGAGATACTCTCAACTCTGTGGTGGATACCAGCTTCTGTATGAACACTGTGGCTCTGAGCACCAAGGAGCCAAGCTCGACCTCTGTAAGTCACTTTAAACTGTTGTAAAATATGCAGTATTTCATTCCTCCTGACAACTAATTGGCATTTCACACAGCGCTTTTCTTACTTAAGAGCCACACATTAAAAACACATGAGTGCAAATACCTCGTACGTACTGAGTATGCATACAAATTACCTGCAAGAGCTCATGTTTTTAAAGTCTGAGCCATGTAGAATCTAGGTCAGCCTGAAGTTTGTGGAGTTAATCATTAATCATTGGTAGAGTGATACATTTCCTTAAGTCGGTCAGTCTTTACACCCACTAGTGAGTCATTCACACCGACATCAGAGGGTCATGGAGCCTGAGGGAGGACCAATACGAATGATGGCTGATGGGTAAACATGGAAGCCTGTGTGGAACATCACTGTCAGACAGGATTATACACAGTCTACTACTCTTGGCAGGTTTCCTTTCTGACCACGTTTCTTTCTGTCCCTCTCTCCGCTCAGATCGAGATGATGGGAGTCGGGCCCCGAGGCACAGGCAGCAGTGTCAGCGTTGGGGAAGGGGCCGCGGTGGGGAGCGCTGCCTCTCCAGCCGGGGGCGCTTCAGGCAGCCAGAGGCCCGTGCTGCAGTTCTTGACTAAACTGCGGCGCCATGCTAGTCTGGAGGGAGCCAGTCCCTACTTCAAGATCAAGAAATGGAAGCTGGACAGCAGCCAGAGAGCCTCGAGTCTGGACACCAGAGGTAATGGATTCTTGAAGGTGTAAAGTGTATTTTTATCATATTATTTTTAGAAAGATCTAATGCAGCCGTGATGTGCAACAATGCTGTGGTAAAATTTTCTTTCTGACGTGCATTTTTTCATTTTAACCAGCATGCTCTTGATAGTAAACAGACAGTGGTTAAGCATGAGGCTCCCGCAACCAACTGCGCGCTGCCTTTTGACTGAGTTTGAGATACGCACACACAAGCGTAATAGACAGATGGCTCAGTGACGCAAAGTTTGGTTGTTCCAAATCAGTTTGAGCCCCTGAGTAAATCCTTCCTTCATCCTGTATACACATTCTCCCCGCTCACTTCTTTCTCTGTCATACCAAGAGACCAAAAAAAGATCCCAAATCCAGCTCCCCTGCCCCACCCCGCCTCTCACAGTTGATGGAATTAAGTGTAAATTCACTCCTGCTGTCACACGACTGGTATAAACTTGCTGCTCTCGCCAGGCTCTCCAAAGAGGAGGCAGTTCCAACGCCAGCGAGCCGCCAGCGAGAGCATGGACCAGGACGACAACGATGCTCACCACATAGACCTCATCCAGTACATCGCCCGCACCCAGGACGTCGCCTACCGTCCCAGCCAGCCCACCACACGCCTCCTCTCACCTCCTTCCACACCACCCCCCTCCCTCGGCAGGTATCTTTAATTCCCTTGCCATTCATCCTGTCCACTGCTTTGCTGCCTCATTTCTTTACTGCAGCTAGAAAAACCTGTGCAATGATTTATAGCAGGCCTAAACCTCTAAGTTCCGATTCTCCACCACTTTGCGTTAACATAAAAGTGCACTTTTGTGAAATGTTATCCTCAAGTAAACTGAACTTAAGAATCTTCCCTGTCATTTTTCAAGTAATTGCTTTGCTCTGACACTTGGTTATGTAAAAAAAGAACCATAATCCTGTATAACTAGATATTACTTTACCACAGTCTAATCTATTTATAAGAAGATCCCTGTAAACAAGAATACATGATTTCAAGCCAGATCCTGGTGATTCCCAGAGTGCACTTTATTCCCAGAGTGGGCTAGAGAATTAGGGCATGAGGTTAATATCTGGCATCAGGAACCATTCCATCGCTGACATGGTCTGATAATGTCATGATGTCCTCAAAGGGACAAAGGTCACCGCGATGTTGTTATTTTTAGTTCTGCAGCTATATAAGTCCACATTTTGCAGAATATTAAGTAATGCAACAGTAATAATCAGATCTAATTCAAACATTTCATTGTGTAACCGTTTATTTTCCAAAGTTGAATATTAGATTAAACTAAATCTGTATTTCCTGGGGGCTGATATTTATTGTTGAAAATAAAATCAATACCTGGAAGCTGCCATGAGGAAAGATATTTTATGATCATTTAGTGATTTTGAGTCATGCTATGTTCTGACTAATAAATATCCTTTAAATTTGACATCCTAAGACGAGCCTCTGAGAACTTGCTGAGCTCATGTGGCTTCAGCTGTGAGTTCACATTCAGGACATGCACCAGCAACCATTGCAAGCCATAAAAATCATTCTGTGCATTGTGAACACAGCCATGTCTCAGAAGAACGTAGGTAAACGCTCTGACGATGACACTCCTGTTGCGTGTCTATCTGTTTCTCCTTTTCCTCCTCATTTCTTTCATTTTATCTCGTCTCTCCATCCCTGTGCTCCACACTACAGGGTAGAGGTGGAGGTGATGGTGGAGCCCAGCTGCAGCCATGGAGGACCAGGGGTGATTGGCTTGTCCCCTGATCCTCAAGAGGAAGCACGATCCATGGCAAGAAGGGAAGGCACCAACCCTTTGGACCCACTCGACCCCCAGGATCCCCAGTCACTTTACAGAGACATCTGGTCATTACGTGCAACACTCGAACAGTACGCCGCCTCTGACCAGAGCAGCAACAATGACAGGAACTCAGTCTGCAGTGATGCTGACAGTGTGTGTTCGCTGGGCGGACGCACCGAGACAGAAAGAGGAGGTCTCCCCAGCTACCCATCCCAGGATCTAGGGGATGAGGCAGAGGGTGGAGAGGACGACAAGGACTTCTTTGCATATGTGGATGAGAGGTTGGGAGGGAAGGAGTCGATAAAGAGGAAACAGGGAAGCACAGAATCAGAGCGAGGGGGCAGCGATGGAGAAACAGGGACTCGCAAGTTGCTGCAGATGGACAGCGGCTATGCATCAATAGAAGCTCCATGTCGAGGCCCTGAAGACCTGCGACTGTTTGGAAGCAGCAGCATCAGCGGCAGCCCTAAAGACAGAACAGCCCACGAGAAAAGACACCATTTCACCAACGCAGGGCGAACGGGTACAATCGGGGAGAGTTTTGAGTCTCATCTCTTTGAGGAGGATCCTGAAGAGGAGTTGCTGTTGAGTGCCAGTGGGGGAGTTGCTGCTGAAGCGAGTGCTGGTTCACTGAGTTGGTTCCCATACGGTCAGATGCTGACTCCTCGAGAAGCTGTGCAGCCTCCACCTGCACCGCTAACCCTGCACCGGCGAGACTACAGCATAGACGAAAAGACAGACGCGCTCTTCCATGAGTTCCTCCGCCACGACCCTCAGTTTGACCAGCAGGAGTCACCGCTAAAAAAGCACCGTTCCCGAGTCCACCTCCGAAAGCAGTGGCAGCGGCACAAACAGTGGAGCGACCCTGGCGTCCGACACTTCCAGTCCTCCTTTGAGAGACAGCGAACGCCACTACGGAGGGGTGACAGCGTAAACTACCCCCTGGACACGAGCTATCACAGCACACTGCCCCGCATTGTCAGCGCTCCGGACGAGGAGACCAGCGACGGGACCGGCAGCACTCCAGACACCCCAAAGTTAGAACCCACAGAGGATGTAGGGAAGGACAAGGAGCAGGAGGACCACACATCTTCATCTCCTCCAACTCTTCCTACATCCATCTCAGAAAAAGATGGAGTTCTAGTTGAGCAACCCGACCCTCAGGAGGACAGCAAACAGTCCGGACACCCACCCGACCCTCTGGACGAGCGCTCGCCCCCTCAGCTGCCCGACTCCTCAGGCTACGGCCCACAAACCATAACGGCGGAGGTCACGGACAAACTGACTGCTAACCTGGACGAGAGGCTGTACACGGGCCTTCGCAGGACCAAGGAAACAGCCACCGAGTGCGTGATGGTGACGGCCACGCACGCCTCTCCGGACCACAGCCCGGTGTAGCAGGGCTCCAGTCGTCCTCCTCGTCAAACCTCGCTCCTCCCGCTGACACACACTGTTCTCTCTGTTTGGTCTGTCTCGCCTCAGTTTAAACGTCTCTCTGGTGCGTGACCCGCACCCATAAAGAAACCATGCAAAATGTGCTTTACATCAGTTACACAGCTATTCCCAGATAACCTCAGATACAATCGATCCACCATAAATGCATCCAGTCTCTCTCTGTATTCAGTGTTAGCATTACAGAAGCTGTTCAGTGTTGCCATTTTACAAGCAAAATACAAATCAAAATAACAGATGAAATGAGCTAACCTATCAAAAATCATGTTATTTTAGTAATAACTGCTTCCTCATTGATTGTTTCTGTGTCTGTGGTCTATTTATGTCTCTACTGCTGTCTTTCTTGTCTCCAGTAAGAATAAGTGATGCTGAAGGCTGGTGTGGCCTCTTTTACTCCTTGATCCACTGTGAAACCAGGTGCTATTAGACAAGCAGAAAGCTACTGAACTGGACACAACAGTCACCTACAAGTCCTGTGATCCTACATAATTGGATAATATGTAGTTTTATCATATTTGTGATGGAAAAGATATCAAAATCACATGAAGCATCATTTATCTCGATGTCAGCCTATTTTTGGATTGTCTAAACCTGAAAGTGCATCCAAAAAATAGAAGATTTAACTTGCGTGAAGCTAATCAGACTGGTTGTTTTAGATCAGTGGTTCCAAAAATCTGGGTCAAGACCCCTGAAAGTGGTTGCCAAATGATAAAAAAACAGAAAAGTTCCTCCCACTATTTCTCCTTCTGAAATGGAAGATGTCTTTTGATTCAGCGTATGACTGGTTACAATGTTTGCTGTTTTTGACTGAAAAATGCTTCTCAGCTTTTGTGACAAATATCTTGTTTACTTTTTATCAGTTTGTTCAATGAGTATATTTTTGTACGTCTGCGTTGCTTAAATGACAATGAAAACTGACAGTATGGCGGGTTTGAAGAGGACACGTCCTGCACCAACAGACAGAACTATCAGACTAGATTCCTGCACTTGGGTATAGTTAGTTGCAGATATATAACAGCAATGTGCAAATCCATCAGCTATGACTCTTAGTATTTTGTGCATCAACTGACTTGTGCACAGGTTTACAGCCATGACATGGGCAGTTACATTAAAGCTTGTTACACACGCTCGCTGCTCTCTGGCAAATTTACAAGAAAGGCATCCTTTCTCGTGCACGGGACTCACAAGACAGGCTTTATTTGTCCACATATGACATTCTTGTTTCCCTCCTCCTCCTCTTCTCCTGAGAAAGTTACCACTGCAGCAGATGCCTCCCTCGAGGGCTGAGGACTTCACTTCCTGCCAGCTTATAAAACCAAACCGAACAAAGACCGTATTTATATTTAACTCCACTTAACTTTAACCTTCAATCACATCTTCAGATTATGTTCTGCAGGCGAAGAATGCAAGCGAGGGGCAGAATTATTTAATAATAGTCTGCTTTTACATCCTCAGCATCAGCAGCAGGTTGATTGTAACCCAGTTTTGCTCATTAAATGTATTTCTCCAAAGGGCTGCAGGGCTTTTTTTCTCTCTCTCCTACGTGCAGTGAGGGGATCACTGCAGAAGATGGAGTTGAATATTAATCATAGGAGGAGAAGGGAAGTCCTCCTGGCATCCCCTGTCTCCCCCTTCCTCACGCTTTAAGGTTCCAGTAAACGGAAAGCCGAGCAAATATTACCCTGCTTTCTTTGTTTGGGTGGATGATGATGATGCTGCCCAGATTAGATCTTTCTCCCGTGCACGACAGGAGTATCCTCTTGTGGCTAAGTGGACTCCGAGGCAGCAGCAGCGCTGCTCATTAGAGGACAATGACTGAGATGAAAGGAGGCATTCTCAAATGAAGAGCATAGAGCTGAGTGATTTTTACATGTTTTTTATTGCCCTCTCTTCTTTCTTTCAGGCAGCCCCCTCACACACACACTGAACCATTATGTCACCATTAAGAAACACGACGCTCTGGCACAATTTTGTTGATGCTAATTAGCAGGAAGGGAATAAAATATCAGTCATCCCCCACTCCCAGTTACGATGGAAGTGATGGTAATTACTCAGCAAATTCTGGGGAAAGAGGAAGCGACATTTGTCAAAAGCCAAAATGTCTCAGAAATGAGTCAGTAAGAGAGGATGAGATTACAGCAACCACAGAGAAAATAGCCATGATTGAATTCAAAGCAGTACATTTGTACAAATATTCAAGTCTGCTGTGTATACAAGCACAAAGTCACAAGAGCTAGACTAAATCGATGTCCTTTGTTACGTTTAGACAGATGCTGTTTAACTGGGGACACTGTTGTAAATGGTGTTTGTATACTAACCAGTAGCCTGTCAAATGCATCGATGCATAGCCATGTGTAGGTCTGCATGAGAGTTAACATTTTAGTACAAATCTTCATGTTTTCTCAGACTTATGGTACAAACTGATCAAGTCCATAGTTAATGCTCATTTGTTTAAAGGCAGAAGTCAAAACATTGGTATGACTAGAGATTTTGTACTTAAGAGTCATGCTAGGATGCTGTAACTGACCAGATTTTGTGAGATTTATCTCTTTGAAAGTAGAAGTATTTCTGTATTCCTTGCTTGTTAGTAAACTGCTTAATTTCTCAACGAAAAAAAAGATGAGCTTTCTTAACTTTGCTTTTGTTGATCCAAATCTATTGAGCCTTGAGGGACCAAATCATTAAGAAAAAAGTGTTATTTTAGGGTTGTTTTCCAATCTGTGAATAAATGAATGAAACAAAAACAGGTTATAATGTGCCTTATTTCAAGGTTGTAAACGGAGGCGTGGGAATGGAGCGCAGATACGGTTCCCTCTCATGAATCTCATTTCATTTTTCTCCGTTGCTTAGCCTTGTATTGATTTCTTGCCTCTCCTCATCACCTTCTCCAAATTAATTGGAGAGAAAAGCCAAATCCAGTGTGTGATCTACAAAGGGAACTTCTTAAATGTCTGCCTTCCTGTTTGCAACTTCTAATCTGTCCCTTTGGTCTCAAACAGGGCTGCAGACACTTTGGAATAACAGCAGTGAAATATAGTCATTGTGAGGCACTGCTTTATCCTGCTGGATGCTTAATTTGATGGTAATCTTAGCAGAACAAGCGGAACACAACTCATTGCAAACCCCTCATCACTGCACCCTCTTCAATGAGTTAACATGCTCACATTTGCTAATTAGCACTAAATAAAAAATACAGCTGAGGTTGATGAAGATTTAATTAGTTCGGAGGTAAACCAAATGTTAGAAAAATTCATTCAAATTCAAAATTATTTTGACCTAATTATGGTGCTAAATGAAAAGTTAAATGATTACCCAAAGGTAATGGGGCATTTTCCACTGCTCAGGGAAATATTTTACCCAAAGCCCCCAATGTCAAGCCCATGGCACTAGAGGAAAGACTGAGAATAACCAAAATACTATTTGTCCTCTGGGGACCATCAAATTTTTAACCAAAATTGCATGACAATCTATCCAATAGCAGTTGAGATACTTCAGTTTGGACCAACAGGTTGCTTTCAATCATCGAATAAGGCTGTAGTCAACCAAAGTAATTCTTGGATGATTGACATAATCTCAAGAGGAGTAGCACTGGGGGAAAACAAGTAAACACTCATTAAATGTTAAGTAAATTAGACCTGGCAGCCCCTATTAGATTGGGCAAGTTCAAAGGTGTGAAGTCTTTTTCTTATGGAAGTAACACCAGCAATTGTCCAACCGATGAGAATCTGGTTCAATCGAGAGCAATCGACCAGTCGACCTGAAGACTACAGCCCTGGATCAAATATTCTTGTTTTCTCAGTTGCCCAGAGAGGAATTCAGTTCAGAATTTTTAATTAACAAGACATCACAACTCGCTACAGCTGCAATGACGAATGTGAAAACTACTGGAGACTGTGTAGAAGTGTGTGAGTTGAGCTCTGTGTAAAAGAAACCTCCCTAACAGTCTCCACAGAACTGACACAGATGGGAAGTGATGGAAATGGACTGATTCAGATTAATGTTAAGTCTTTCTGTACAGGGACAGACTTGTCACAGTAGAAGCCTTATCAAAGACGGGTTAACGCTAACCTGCAAATCAAAACTATAAATCAGAGTCGTGATGAAGCAGAGTGGATGGAGGAGTCTACAGGGAGGCGTGCACACAGACTGCAGACTGAGGGAATTTTTCTGCATCAAAAGGCATGCATTGTACAAGAACTGAAGTAAGAATATGACTACATGTGATTGTGTATAATCATATTCTTTTGAATTCTATTAATGCATGAATGCTCATTAAATATTCTTTCAAATCAGCTCATGAAAACAGACTGACACATGGAACAGACTCCGTGTTCTCCTGCCTCAAGCTGTATCATTTCATGCCATTTGAAAAATCCAATTTTCGTAACAGCAACCACTGTCCGTGACTGATTTGATGCACTTTCTTTCCACTGACGAACCGCAGGGTGAACGGAGCAGACTGAAGCAAGCTGCATTCATTCATTAAAACAGCGGGATGTGGGTGTAGAGCTTTTGAGAATCTGACATCAATCGTGCCTGAAAGAGGGCGACGGTGTCAGACTGCCTCTCCTCTGTGCTTATTTCACTCCTTTGCATCATCCCAAAGCTCGCCTTCATCACCGTTTCCATTGTGTGTCAGCCAATCAGTGAGCCACACCTCAGAAGGCAGCCAGTTGGGGGACTGTAGAGGGGTTTCCTTCAGTATGTGCACATACGTCATCGCCGATGCAGTGTGGCAAACCCAGTGACACATCCACTGAGGTTGTTCACAGACTGTATCCATTTCAAATATCTGTCAAGTCACCAAACTAGAAGGGGGCAACAACCAATATGCACTCATTGTGTCAACACATATTGAAGATACTGATACTGAATTCAAGAAAAAACTTAAATTCAGTACATATTGTATCTATACAGCACATTTTTCAAAATAAAGTTACATTTTATGGAACTTTTATACACCAACTAACAAAATTAGAAAACCTGGGGGCAAATATTCAAGAACAGAGGAACTGGTTTGTTTCTGCGTCTCTGTGCAAAATCTAATTAAGCTCCCATCTGCAGTGGTTCTGCGCACCACACTTGAGGATTCAGGTACATTCAAAGTCATATTTGTAGTAATGCAAATAGCCTTGGAACGTGCACATTGAGAATTCAGGATTTTTCCTCTGCAGAGATGATTAACTTGGATGTTTTCAAAATAAACAAAATATCATGATAATGTCTGATTTTTTGATGAGTCGAAGTTTCATTTATTACTCTCAACATTATACCACGTGGTTTAGTTTGTTTTATGAAGACAATGACTTCGTAAAAAGTGAATGAAGATGGTTGTTTGATGTAATATAAGAGCAGTCAGTTTTTATGGTGAACCTCAGGAACATATTCAGTGTTTTCAGAAAGTAATACTAAACCAGAGATTGCAATGTGTTCTCTATGTGCCTTCTGATAGATGCAGCGGCTCCAGAGGGGATTGAACTTGTGACCTTGTGTGCAGAGGATGGCTCCACTAACCAATATCCTTCCCTTCCTCTTGTTGTTTTGCAGTCCCGCTTCATAAATGCCTTGCCAGATTTCATGTTAGCTCAGTAGCTGATGCTGAATAGTCACTGGGGGGGCTTTTTGCAGACAGATTGACAAGAAACTAAAGACAAAAACATATGAGCTCAGATGTAAGAAATACTTTGGCTGTCATGGCTTATTGGAGATGATTGCTGTTCCACAAAGTAAACACTGCGACTGACTCAGGCTGCTCCATTCACAAGCACACTGTTACTCATAGCGTCTAGAACCACAAATAGTGATGGCGCTGGTGTTCCCTGTTTTGTGCCCTTTCTTCGCACACCCACCCACACGCTGCACATTTAAAAGTCTGCCTCACACACATGAATGAACACATATTTGCCTCTGCAGTCCCCCCACTCCCCGCACCCTCCACCTTCTCCAGCCTGATCTGCCTCCAAACATAAGCCGCCTGTCGGGGAGGGAGATGCTCAGTATTCAGGGATGCTTCTGAGAGGAAAACCCCCATCACTCCCTCCCTCCATCCTTCCTCATCGTTCCCCTCTTCACCACCACCACCATCACCTGCTCCCCTGATCCCCCTCCACCCACGCATTCCCCCGCCTCCCTCCCTGCCTCCCTCGCTCTCTCTCACCAGATTGCCTTTTAACAGAGCAGCTCCAGGCGCCATTCGAATGTGTAGGAGATGCCGATGACTCATCGGGTTACTCTTTGCTCACGATTAGATGACTCTTCCTCACTTATTATATGTAGCTAAAATAAATGTGATGCCAAAAGCTGATAAGTGTGAAATAATGTTGAATGAGCTGAGCTTAGCTGCGTGTTAGTCAGCCGTAAAAGCTGAAAAGGGCTTCACTACTATGGTGTTGTTTTGTGAATCGCCCAGAGAAAACCTATACATGGAAATTAGTGCAGGTATTTAGATAATTTTTTTTTCATATTTGTCTGCTATAAACACAAGAAAAGCAAGCTTCAAAGCAATTTAAAGAACACCGGCGATACCATCAGTCTTCTCTTGCATCTTCCTGGATACAAGAATGGATGGTGAGATGAGATGTTTTGTAGTTTTTCTACAAAGAAACCCAAGCTCTACTGAAGCACCTAAGCTTGTGCTGCTAAATGACTCAGTCAAAGAAAAGGGTGGAAAGAAAAGAGTGAAAATTTGGATTGATGGAATGAAAACCGAGAAGAACAAGACACCCAGGCAGATACAGATGGAGCTGATGGAGATGAATAGGCTGGTACCACTCGCAAAGGAAAAAAAATAACAAGATGGTGAAGAAAGTAAAGAAAAATGAAGGGCAGGAGAAAACCCTAGAAAGCTGATTATGCAGCATCTCCTTCCCACACATTCTGCCTACGCTCCCTCTCTCTCCGCCTCCTCTTCATCCTCCTCCTCCTCCTCCTCTCCTCTCCTCCTTGTTCAGGATTCTGCTCCATGCATCCCTCCCTTTCCTTTCTCAGCTGCGTCATCCAGCTCTTCATTGTGGAGCGCACCTCCACCCTCCTCCCACCTCCATGGGATGGAGCACAACTCATCACAGCTTAGCTTTGTTATCACATACAGGCTGAAGCTTTTGGACTTTTTTTCCCTTTCTGTTACAGTGGCTACACTTCATGATGGGTTGAAAGACAAAATCACTCCCACGCACATGCAGACATTGTTCCACACTCCGGAGAGTCGGTTATTTATCAAGCAGCCTCTAAAATACCCTTAAGTTATGGGACGATTATGCAAGCTTTTTACCTTTCAATAGCAGCTACAAAATTACTCTGATGGTACATTCATGCTTTAAGACGCTGCATCAGACACTACCATCTTGCGGTTGCTATAAGAAGAAGCTAGCATTCTCAGGACCTGTTGCCATCTGCCAAAAAGTGGGCAGTAACAGAGAGTGAAGAGGACGTTGGATGGAGGAAATGAAGGCAAGAAAAAGAGAGAGTGATTGAGCAAGATGCCAGACAAGGCTAAATTTGGGACTGACTTCACGCAATAAAAAGCTGCGAGACAGACACAGAGCTGGCCTTGTTCCTGTGGGACTGTCTTGTGCTGCTCTTCTTTACTGTTTGGTGAAGTTTGCAAAGTTGTTTCAGATCCTAAGTTAAGTCAGGCCATTTCGACAGAGGTTTAGCTGCTAAATAGACATTTCAGTGGAAAAACCTGCTTTACTCAACTGGCGATATGACTTTTAACACTAACTTCAGTTGTATATTAACTGTGTTGAAGTGGTAGTCTTGTTTTGTTCAATATTATGAAGTCAGCAGAGTAAATTATGCAAAGTAAACTAACATTGTGCAAATTGGGAAGTTTAATTCAACTGAACCACAAGCCTCCTGCTGCAGCAGACAGATTGTTGTTATCTGCATGATCAGTTGATAACAGTAACCCTCACCCCTTGGAAATAGCAGAATTAAATGCAGGTCGATCTTGTAATTACTACTTGTGGCCACAGAGGTCACTGTTGCCACTAGTCTGAAAAAGTTATACAGGTCCAGTCCTAATTTCCACCCTAACGGTGACTACATGCTTCTTGCATTGGTGAGTACGGACCATAGACATACAGTCTATGGTACAGACAGATGTGGACTTTGAAAGTAGACGCACACGTGATTCAGTTCATACTACATTAGGTACGTGTTCGTCTGATGGTTGTACTCCTCTTCATATCTAGCACAAAAAAACCACATAGGACTCCCATTGATGTTTTTGTAAGCTCGTGTATTTGCCCTTTTTGCAGGATAGAGCATCTACTTATAGACTGGACTGTACCACCCAGTCAATCATATTATTCCTGAGGTTTGTTAAGCACAGTGGGGGGGACATAGCACAGGATTTCTGGAGAATTTAGAAGTTCTTACTGAGTTTGGGTATGTATGCATCAAAGTGCATGCAAATTCCAGCAGTGACTACCTCAATTTCTGTTTTTTCATTTATGAATTATAAATATGTGGATGGCAGAGAATGTCCTGGAACAAGCTGTCTTGTTGTATCAAGCAGCATTTCTTTTTGACGGAGCATGGGCAGTCGACTCAGCTGGAATGTTTTTGTTCCAAAAATATTATGAGAAGCCTTTGCAAAGTTCTATATTGTTTTCAGTGGGAATTTTTCTTTTAGTTCCCACAACATTTCTTTTTAAAATGGGATAACTAAAATGTTCTAAAATGTTTTCAAAACTGAATGTTACATTAAGAGTGTTCTGCCTTTGTTGTCATGTAACACAGTGGAACATTGCAGGAATGCATTGTAGATTTTAGAATGTGTTCCATCCTCAAAACGACCTCAGAAAATTGAAGGAAGAATGTTCTACTTTAGTTAATATATCACATGATGTTATCATCCTGAAAATGTTTTCAGAATGTTGCACTGACAGCATCCCTCCTTTGAAGTCAATCTGGAAACATCTTATAGAAGAATGTTCTATTATGTGTTTCCTCAATAAAAGATAAAATATTCTACCTTGAATATACCGCAATACAGGAACGCTATCAAATGTTCTGTATAAAAGTCATTCTGTCATCTGAGAAATATGTTTTTAGTGTTGTTTGAGAGGATTCTGTCACAGGTGGCAGTGTTCTCTCCTCCTCTGGCCTGTTTTTCTCTCTAGGTGTGTGGCAGTGGTGGGCGGCAGGTGTGGCTGATTACCAATCAGCTGATCAGGTGCAGGTGGGAGTTGCTCATCAGACTGCTGGGCTCACTATAAAGAGTGACTCGTCTTGTCAGTTGGTGCTGGACCGTCTCCTAACTAACTGTTAGTGTTGCACCTAGGTCTATCTGAGCCACTTTGTTTCCTAGTTCTGCATCTAACCCTGTTCTGTCTGTGCAGTATTGATTCCTGCCTGCTTCTGTTTACCGTCTCTTCTGGTTGGAAAGCCACCTGGCTGAGGCTTCCTGGCTCTATGAGGACAGGGGCTTTCTCCAAGGAGTCTCCAAAGGCTAAGGAGGACTCTGGCTGCTGCTACACCACTACAGGAACTCCATTCCACTGGGAGCTGGAACCACCTGCAGCCACTTACAGTCCACTTACCTGCAGCCTAGGATTCCAACTGTTGGCTGCCGAACACCTGGGACAAGACTCCTTGGTTCCAACTCCATACCAAATGGAGACTGTTCAGCTAAATTCTCATTCTAGCAGCATCAGAGAATAGAGCGTTGTTGTTATGTATAGTTGTTATTCCTGCTAGTTTAGTAAGATTCTGGGATTAGAGTTTGGAACATTTGTGTGGACTAGGTTTTAGTAGTTTAAGTTTTGAAGTTGTCCTGTTTGTAGGTATCAAACGTGGGTTAACTATTCAGTATATAGTGTTAACGCCTTCCCTCTAGGAAGTCTTGGTTTGTTACGCCGACTGTGTATTCTAATTAACTTCCATTTCCGGTAATAGAGTTCCGGTTGTAGTTTTTGGTTTAGCCGTTGTGCAATAAATCTTGTTTAAATTGAGTCGCTTGTCTGCCGTCTCATTTCCCTGTTCTTGAGCCTCTGCACCCGCCATAACAATTCTTCCTGTAATCAATGTTCCTGACAATAATCCTCTAGATGTTGATGTTAAAACACTGTATAAATTTTATTGGAAATTAAAATATTCCTTAATTGTTCTTTGGACATTTAATTGTTTTTTTCTTTATTAAATTAACAATGTAAAAGGACTTGTAGGTAATGTTCCCTGTCAGCTGGGTCTGCAGATAGAAAGAATCTCTCTCTGCCTTGGTTAACCGCTCACACATATAATGCTGAGTGCTGCGTCCACACTGGTGACTGATCTCATCAGTCCTCCTTAAACTAACCTTCGAGGAGATTCAGGTCAGTGCTGAGGTAAATCAAAGACGAGAGTGACTCACTACATCTTGAGACATGCAACCTAAAACATCAACGCTAATGTCAACACCACCGCTGGGATGTGACTGGAGGGTTATGACTCAAATTATCCTCCTCATTGAAATATCAATACATGTTCAGGTCACACAGGCCTGTGAGACTGAATGGGATAAGGAACTGGCCAATAAGAAATTAAGATCTAATTCATTTATCTGACTCACATCCTGCCTGTCATCAGGAAACTGAGACCTGGTAGAAGAGATACCAAAAAAGGAGAAGTTAAAGCTCCTACAAACAATCATTTTAATAATGATGTAGGAAATGACAATAAGCAGATAATATAAAAGCAATTGTTTGTAGTGATAAAGCTAATGAGAATTTTTATCTGAATTTACGCTTCCTCCAGCGTTTTCAGAGAATAATAACAACTTACTGTTTTAACTCACAGTTTTGCTTTTTTAGTTCACTCCCACTGTTATTATTTACAGCAGCCGCAGACAACTGTTTTATTAAATTTTATTAAAGGACGAAAGCCATTCAAGCAACACATGGTGCTATAAGCTAAATGCTAACTTAAACCAATACTGTAGGGTCATTACGATAACATTCATTGTCTAACAAGGACAACATTTGCATACCGATGCATAGAGATGCAATTCACATGACTTCTGAAAACTGATTAGCTAATTCAGATAAAATTCACAATTAAGTGGCGTGATCAGCTTCAGTATTCAGTCCATCATCAGATACAGGTCTAGCAGCCCAGATTCTCAACAAACTATAGTCTGGCCTAACACCAAAGGGTGGTTTATAGGCCACAGTAAAGTGTGGCTTAGGTCAGGTTACACCTCCTTTTCGAGAACATACGCTCATGTTTTTCATAAATAAATATGTATTTTTCTCATCAACACTGGGTCTAAAAGATAATGTACTAATGGAACAATGAAGATTAAAATCAAATGAGGGGGCAATGAAAAAAAAACAAAGATTTCTTTTCAGTTAGTGTGTCACTATCAGGTTTACCACCTTTTTTTTTCTTTTTGCAAGATTCAATTATAGTGAGTTTTGTAATTGAACTGTACCTTTAAATTGTATGCCAGTGAAAGTTTAGGTATTTAGGTATCTGAGTATTAAGCGTGTATTTACAATAAGGAGGGGCATCTGTCACTCTGGACGAACACGCAAACAGGGTCACAGGTCAGCTGACAGCAACACAGTCATTGGGTAATGACTGTGGACAATTTGGACAGGAAGTCAGAGGGTCTGCTGCTTTTTTGCCTATTGGCAGTATAATGCCATAGTCTGTGTTGCTTCTTCACAAATTCACAGACTTACAAGGAAGAATCCATTCACATTTTAGGGAGATAATGAAGATTTTCTGCCCTAAAAGGCTTTTTTTTTCTGTACCCACTTTCAGAGGTTTTTAAAGTTTCCATAGCAAACTAAATGATGAAAAAAGACAAAATCTTGTCAAATTTCACAATTAAATCACAGAAAATATCCTCTTCTTCAAATTGTCAGACCAAGTCATGCTCACATTGCACTCTTTTTACTATAAATTGCACTAGTTGTTTATGCAGATGTGTCAAATAGCATGCTGAGAAAAGACATGCATGAAACGTCAAGGCATTGCTTTTCTTGTATGACATTGTCTTGTAGTCTCCATACCCCTTTAGATATGCATTTCTAAAGTCTGAAAAATAGTTTTAAGCAGTAGCTATGCTTTGATACTCCAGACCTGTAGCCTAAATACACTGCAGGGACACTACTACGAAGTTTCCTTTACTGATGACGTGTTTTTGCACAAATGAAAGAAATAAAATTGTAATTATATGAAAAAAGTAAGATTTCATTTTCAATAGAAGGCAAATAATTGAAACCTTAAAAAGATGAACATTTATTTTGCTCTGCCCATGAATTGATTATAGTCTGCATTTGATTAGTTTGCAAGAAAGTGATTAAAGTTGTGTATTCAGCTTGTAAAATAAAAACACAATTTTAATACTGTATCCTTGGATATTTTGTGTCTGAGTGTGTGGGGCCACATGAAACAGACTAGTCCAAATAACATAAACTGCAAAGGCCAAAATATAAAACACTTTGTCCCTATGTAGATTCTAGGTAAGGGGCCTATTACATATATGACTGTTTTGCTTAGGTAAGTATAAAAGTTGTGATAAAAAATTACTCCATGACCTATTTAAATTCCTAACAACCGGAGCAAAGTATAAGAGAAGACAGCATTTCTAATTGTAACGGCTCTTTTTCTCTTTTTCCAACATAACACGTCCAAGCTGTGTGACAATTAAGTGACAATGAGGCGTTTGATGATTCATTTCCAAAGCAGGGGTGTAGTGTTACTGTCAGGAGGCGCAGCTGTAAAGTTGTGATGTCCTATTATAGGAAAACCGGAAATAACTTCCCATAATGGCACTCAAAGGAGAAAAAAAAATCTGCTCTGTGCAAACTGGGTTCATTTAATCAAAGCTAACAAGTGTTCTTGGAAGAAAATGAGTGTTAGATGGCCCCTTCTTTTTTTTTCTTTGCTTCTTCTTCTTCTTCTCACACCAACCGCCTCCTTCACAGTGTGCTTCTCATCTGTGGGTTTACTGATTAGCCTGATCCATAAATAAGTAATCAAAGCGAGAGCAGCGACATTCCACACGGCCTTATTATCAGTCTGCTCGATCGCTCACACGCATCACGAACACATGCACAGGCACACCTCCACCTTTTTGTTTTTGTGGATTGCATTTTACCCCATTTTTATGCAGATTTTTTGGCATAATTGGGGATACAAGGGTGTCAGTTGAGTCATTTGCTTTCCTGCTGTGATGAAATTTAACAATGGGAATGGCAGATTTTGAAAGGGTGTGCGTGTGGGTGTGTGTGTGCGTGTGTGTGTGTGTGTGCGTGCGTGTGTGTGTGTGTGTGTGTGTGTGTGTGTGTAGATGGACAGTGAGATGAAAAAAGTAAAAAAAAAGAGAGAAGAGAGGGAAACATACAGTCAGTGCAAGTGTGACTAAACTGACTGCAGCAGAATGACTCACCCTGTTGCTATGGCAACCTAAAGACACGCTCTCCTCTAATATGCGATTTCCACAACTGATGGAAAGGTGGCTAACGGGGAGAGGAAAAAAATGTACATTTCCAGAAAATCATTGAGAGGAGAGGGGAAAAAGACGGGGGTTGTTGAGGGCAGCGCACTGGCAGCAAGCTTTAAAAGCCTCTATATGGCAAAAGGCGGGAGATGTTAGACAAAATGCTCAGCTGCAACCACACCTCTCTCTCATTCTCTTTCTCAGCACTGCAGTGTGAAACCCAGCGGCTCCTTGTCCTCCACTGTAGTGGACTGATATGTGTGGGTGTTAAGCGCGAATGCCCTTGGTAAGTAAGAGTCATGTAGGATAAAGTCTGGCCTCCCACTATAAAAACACTAAAAAACCCTTTAGAATTCATTTTCACCCCAAGTTTCCACTGTTCCGGGTCTTCAAACGCTCTTCCTGTTGATATGTAACAACTGGAAATCTTCCAATGACACACGTCCAGCTGTTTCTGATGATGCACAAGCTCATTGAAAAGCTGTGAAACTGAAAAAAAACACACAAAAAAACCCAATCCTTTGATTTCTCACTTGACTGTCGGTGAGCATGATGTTCTGTTTTGTAACTGAGTGTTAACGCATCTCTTCCTCTTGTGAATATGGAAATTAAAGAAATAATGAAATAATAATGAACACAAGATGAACTTCTGTCATCACAGACAGCAGAATTACACATTTAAGGAAGTGTTCAAAAATTTCTGAAGTAGGGAGGCGTATTTAATTACATAATATTAAAAAAACGTCTCTCACTGGAATTATTAATATTTTATTTATGCCCAACACCCTCCCACTAATGTCTCATAGAGAATCCAGTTAGTACATTAATAACTAAACAAAGGCATAGTGTAATTTAATACAAACCATGCTGTTTTTATGAGATGTTCTTTTACACAAAAAATTAGTGGCGGAATTAGGAATTTACAGATTTATGACAAATAAAACATAATGCTAAGCTTGAATGAATGAAATTTCTGTAACACAAAACCCTTTTAAAATAATGTTATAATGCGGAAGGAAAAGAAAAAGGAAATGCAGAGTCTGTTGTCCTCTGTCAACTATTTGATCCATTATTATCAGTCTGAGGCTGTTAAATGTAAGGGTGTTAAATAATGAATTTTTCTCCTTTTTCTTTTCTTCCACGCTGCCCCAATCTCAGCAAAACACAGAAGAATTCCTCCTCCACCCCTCATGACCTCCCCTCCCCCGCAATAATTTGTCTGCATTCCCCAAATTCTGTTGACATAATGCGCGTCCTCAGTTTGGGTGGAAGAAGAGTTAATCCAATTTCCCACCGCACATAAACAAGACTCCAGTCTGACACACTTAACCTACAATTAATTAGAAAAATAGAAAATGAATCAGACCATGCCCCACTCCACGTCACTACTGCTCTGGAGGTGGGAGAAACACCAAAGCACGGGGAGAGAAGAATTATGGTCCTCATGTTTAATTTAATTGGCTCCTGTGTGGACACAGTCACAGTTCCAGGCAGCTCATTAAGCTCCACTATGGAAAATAAATGTTCCAATTCAGAGACTAACGCAATAAAATAAGATAAAGTCATAAATAAATAGATATAATTTCCCATGTGACCCCAAAAGACAGGTCTGACTTCAGTTACATACTGGAGTGCAGTCAGACAAACATGTAATAACAGCAAAGAAAAAGGATTATTTCTTTTACTTCCGTCTGCCGGCCACAGGAACACGCTGACAGAGTCTGTGATTGAGGAGGTTTGATCACAAACGGCTCAGAAGAGACTGTTACACTGTGGCCTTTTGTTACCCTGCTTGACTCATAGAGGAGTCACCGCAATGAGAGTGGGAAGAGGGAAAAAGTAGTTTCATAAGAATTACAGAGGGCAAAAGTGCTACGAAACTCTCGACAGTCAGCTGTTACAGTAAAGAAGGTCATACTGAAGATGCGCCTGCATGCAGATCTCAAGAGAACATTTGTACATAATTACATCTGCATTGTTACGTTGGTGTGCTGGAGTCAAAGATATCAATAACTTTTGGCTTTATCAACAAAATAAAACCTGAATCTTGGCCCACACAAATAGAAGTGAGATCATCCATTTCAATTCAGTATTCAGCATGAATGATCGATGTGTGTGTGCATAGCTGAAAGTCTGCGTGTGTGTGTGTGTGTGTGTGTGTGTGTGTGTGTGTGTGTGTGTGTGTGTTGGCTTGCTACAGGCCTGACACCGGCACCATGCTGCAATTAGCCAAACAAGAGACAATGACATATTGAGCGCTGCTAGCACCTTCTGTTACTCAGCCTGCAAATCCCTCTTCAGGCCATAGCTGCTGACACAACTACAGTATCATCCCGAGCACCGTCACACACTATTTCTATCTGAGACAACAACAAAGTTCCACATTTCTGAGTAAAGTGCTTGGAATGTGAGTCTATTTAAAGTTCAAGATAACACACGCTTGGAGGATACAAGGCAACGACGACTTTTACGAGTGTGCAATAGTCTCCAAATGATTTCCTAGGAGGTTTGTCGGAAAGAAGAATGTAATTTTGTGCTAATTATTAGGAAAGTGGGAAAGGTGTTCAGTTCTTCTAATTAGTTGATTCAGATTAATAGAGTGTTTTAGTTGGCACACAGCAGGTCTGCTGAACATGAAAAAACATGAAATAAATTGTTACCAAAGCTGGTATTCTAATAATGTTTTTTAACTATATCGTAATCCCTTTAGCAAATGCATTTGACTGAATTAAATCCTTATTAGTAAAGTGCTTTAAGTTCCCCTGTTTAGTAGAGCCCAACTGATTTATCGCCTGATTTGGGAATATCACTCATATATTGGTATCAGCATAGATGTTGTCTGGTATGAAAGCTTATTTTAACAGAACATAAGGCGGAAAAATAGGCTAAAACTCCGTTGCTTGTAATACTCTTAAGATCAGTTCATGCTTTTTGGTCCGTGTCTGCATGGATACATATGGTGTAAATTTCATTATCCAGCTAAATCCGCATGGGACCGGCCAAAATTTGTGGAATTAGTTCTAAAATCTCCAGAAATCCTGTTCTTGACACACCTCATAAACACCTACTGACACGATGCTACATTGAGTTTGTCCAGCTGAGCTCTCTGAGACTACATTCTTTGTAATGCTCTTGAGGCCAGTTCATGTGTTCCACATGTCCACAAGAGTACACATGATGTAAACGTCATCATCCACCCAAATCAGCTAGTACATTTGCTCCAACTGTGCACACCATTGTAACTCCTTATTAACAGAGTTGAAATGAACCCCTTGATGCCTGAATTTATTTACAATTGAATAAAAAACTTTTTTTGTGTGTTTTTGCTTTCCAGCTGATGCTAAAATAAGTGGAGATTGTTAATTTATTTATTACACATGAACAGATATATAATAATAGTAACAGATATATAATAATTAGGTCCCACTCTGACCGGTCCTATAAGAAACCAGTGCTTGCAAAAGGTTCCGAGGTACGTATTGAATATGCACAAGTCAGCATTGGGGGAATGGATATGCTATCTCGGCTGCAGTCTGAATGAAAGTGGTATGTTGCAAATTCGTGACAACAGACATCGAGGGGTTAAAAGTAATTGGTAATTGGAGGTCCTTTGAGTTGTACATGTCTTCCATCGGCGGAACCCAGGCACAGTGGGAAGTTCTAAAATCTCCAGGAATCTTGTGCTCATCATACCTCAGTAAGATCCAATAACATGATGCTACAGACCAATTTGTAAGTAGCTCCTAAATACAGCAGCTGAGATTACATTGCAACACTTTTCATGACAATTCATGCTTTTCACATCTGTGCTCGTGTCTACAAGGGTATGCACAACGATAATTTAGTCATCCACCTAAATCTGCTTCCACATGTGCTCCAACTGTGCACATCTTTGTGCTTCTTCGTTACCAGTTGAAACTGAATTAGTCACTGCAGGGTTTTGGAGGTTCTTTGATTTGTACATGTTTTCCATTGCTGGAGCTCAGGCACAGTGGGAAGTTCTAAAATCTCCAGGAATCTTGTGCTTGTCAGACCTCAGGAATATCCACGAACACAATGCTACAGACTAATTTGTAAGTAGATGCTACATACTGCAGCTGTGACTACATTGTTTGTAATACTCTTAAGGCCACTTCATGCTTTCAACTTTTCTGTTTGGATCTGTAAGGAGACATGCAGCGTGAAATTAGTCATCCACCAAAATCTGCTGCTACATGCTCAACATGCTCCAACATGTGCCAAAAAAAGAACTGGTGCTGGAAACAAATGTTTGGGATGAGGAGAGGTTTTATAAGGAGATGCTCGGACATCCACACCTTTGTAACTCATCATTAACAGAGTTGTAATTGAAGTAGTCGCTGCAAGACTTTAGATGTCCTTTGACTTGAGCATGCTTTCCATCGATGGAGCCCAGACACAGCGGGAAGTTGTAAGGTACACCTTTGTAATTTAGTGGTTGTAATTGCTGTAACCCTACAGCAGTAAGTGGTGCAGTATTTTAGCCAAATACATGAATAGTACAATGCCGTGTCTTGCAAGTCAATTTCTCTACCCTATCATTCAAACTGCTAAAAGTGTAATTATGTACTCCAAATGACAAAACATACCTTTAGTCACAGTGAGACTCAAGCTCCCGCTGAACAGCACAAAGCTGCCGTGACCCTCAAAAAGACCTGAAAGTGCAGCAAAAAGAATTTGATCCTTCAGTGGTTTCCTATCAGACAAACAGCAGTACCTCCTGGGTGTGTTTTATAGTGTGATCCTCTTTTACTTGGCAGTGTTAAACTGCCGCCACCGACCAATGATATCTCAGCACGAGCGTATTTACAGACAACCTAAGTAGCTCCTTATTTCTAATTACTGCACCTATTTCAGCCATCAGCACCACTGAGTGTTGACAGTCATTTGTATACTTCTAATGATGTTTAACAATGTCACATTCGAAATGAAGGCTTCTTATGAAGCAGATGGAAAACTGCTGTTCCTTTAATGGTTCTTACATTCATGTTATATACAGCCCAGCCATTTGATATATGGGCGTTTGGATGCAAACATTACGTCTCTCTTGTTTAATATTTGCCACATCAAGTTAAAAAAAAAAGGAACACTGTGGCTAAAGGAGACCCTGACAACGTAAGTGACAATTATTAACAGCATATAATCAGTCCTGCTCCCATATACCATAATGGAGAGCATCATCACACAGAGCCATCTTCCTGAAATCTCCCCGAGTCTGCGACAAGGACAAAAAGTCAGCTCGATCGGTGTGGAGGAAAAAGAAGAGGATAGAAGATTGAAGTAAAGAGTAATGAAATCAGGCAAAGGAGTAGGGAGAAGTAATGAAAATGAACCAGGGAGGTGTATTTGTATGTGTACGTGACCGCTAAATGAAAGATAACTGAGGGTGCTGAAAAAGGGTGGGGAGATGCACACCCGGAATGAGACCTTAGTTGCTGTATTTATCCCTGAAAAGTGTTTGGCACAAACTGCACGTCAAGGCGGCATTCAGCAGGAATAACGATGTGTTATGTAACAGTTACCCTTGATGCTGCATTCATGCTCTTTTTGCTTACAAAATGCTCCCAAATGTTCTCTTGGGACACTTTACATGTTTTAATTCTCTAATTGATATACTGAAACAGGAAAGCTATGCAAGGGGAGTTTTGCTAATTATTCTGCTAATCTACAATATTAAACAAGGTGTGAATGTACATAGAGCCAGCTTACTCTTCTATATATAGGAATAACTTTGATGGTTGTTTATTATTTTATACTATGCCCAAATGTGTGTAAAAGAAGGCCAATGTAGTGAGCTTTCTGAATTTATTCAATTGTTTCATTAGTAATTTGTTGTTGGTGTTTACTTTCCATCCCATACTGCTGTATCAATCCTTTCAGCCTCTCCACCACCATCATCCTTACATCACTCTGCAGGGTTGAGCTTTATATAGCACACACTTACCTGAAGGTAGCTGGTATTATTCTCCCCAGAGAAGGCCTCATCTTCCTCCTTTTCCTTTTTCCTCACAACATAGTAAACACCAAGAACAAAAGACAGAACCAGAAAATGAAGTCTAGTCTGATAATTGATGTATATTTTGTTTTAGTTTTGAGAACTTTTTGAATGTCACTCTTTTTGCAGCAGTTTTTAGCGGTTTAAAGTTTCTCCTGAAAATACAATTTAAAAAAAAAAATATATAAACAACAATTCAGCAGCAAGGACAAAGACAATACATCAATGCTCTGACAGCTTGTTAGGAGATAAGAAACACGCTTGCAGATCTACAAAGGACATACTGACTAATGCCGGACAAAGATGTGTGTGCCGTGCGGTCGACAAAAGAAAGGGAAGAAATTTTTAAAAACCGGGGTCGTGACTAGTGTCATCTCATTATAGAGTGTGCCCTTTCTCTTTCACACATTTTATTCAGTCCACTTGTGACAATCGCACACAGTCGCTCGTGCACAAAAGCAATGAAGCTTCTGCGGTCTTAATTAGGGCCTGGTGGAAACAACCGGCACCCATTCTCATTCACCCTCCTCGCTCTTATGAATATTAACTCTGTCATTCATGAATATCAAGACGCATTTGAAATTCAGAATGCTCTTGTACCTTTACCCTGCTACTCTATTCTGACCTTTTATGGAAACTTTTCACTGTGGATTCCTAAATATCGACTGCTGATCATTTCATGTCAAGGATATGTCACTTTTCCTCTCCACCCGAGCTACCTGTTACAAAACACTTATATAACAAAAAAAAATTATATAAATGTGGTTCAAACGGCCTTCGAATGACAAAAAAAAGACACAAGGATGCACACAGAATAATAGACTGTTTTCACAGCAGTTGTATTCACTGTCACCATCATACTCCATGTGTGCTCAGTAGATGGTTGTCTCCTGTTGGGATTACGTATCGTCCAGGAGACAACAAAAAAAGGCCCACTTGTCCTTCTTCTTTCCAAAAATATTGAATAGTGAAGCATGTAACTCACAGCATCCTCTCTGTGCGAGCAGTGAGTAATGTTTGGAAATGGAGGCATGAAGACCTTTTTGTTTTGTAACAGCTCAGAGAGCATGAGTGGTGCCAGCTGAGCCACAGGGGCATGAGGTAGGTAGCTGTGAGTGACTGAGTGTGTGTTCCTGTATATGTGTGAGTGTGTGTTGGTGCAGAGAGAGCGCTTTTTTTATAGCCGAACTTACGTGAAGTAGTATGTGTGTATGCGTGGGCACAAGCGTGGAAGGTGTGAGTGTAGTGAAGAGTGTGTGATGCGTGGGAGGTGCATGTGTATGCTTTCATGCACTGTAGAGACGAACGCTCTGGGAAACATCGATTTCTTTGTGCTGTTGTCACATGTACAGTACATGTTTGCTGGCCTTGTTATCGCCTGCCGCTTGATTTTCTTTTCTCAGTGCCTATTATATCCAGAAATGACTTTTTCTTCCTTTTTCCCCTAGACTAAGAGCTCTTCTACCTGCTCCCATTTTCCTGCGTTAAATAGCTCATCTTATTCCACCACCTCTACCACTGCAGTTATATAAAAACACATTAAAAGAGGACAATTATCTGTGTCTTTCAACAGGTTCAACAATGAACCAAAAAAAAATCTTCAGCAGAGTGATTATTGGGCTTATGTCATGCTGTAGCTGGGACTTCAAGGTTTAGCATTTCTTTTATTTTACAAATCTTGGATTTTTTTTTTACCTTTACTTGACCATTTAATGTTCAAAACCGAGTGATGCCACAAATTGGAACTTGCAAAGATGTCATGTAAATGTTAGTGCAGTATGTAGAGTTAACAATTTTGGAATTAAAGGTGCGGTAACTATATGCAAACACAAGCAAAAACCACAGTGCCTATAAAAGTATTCACCCTTCTTGGATATTTTCCCCTTTCATTGCTCTTCAACACTGTCATGGTCAATATAATTTGACTTTCTGGACGAGAATTAAAAAAAAAAAAAAAAAAGACTTTTTCTGTCAAAGTAAAAACATATTTCTACAAAGTAATGTCAATTAATTGAAAATATAAAATGTGAAAAACATGACTGCATAAATATTCACCTCTTTCAAGTCAGCATTTAGCAGATGCACTATGGGCCACAATCACAGCCTGTCTCAGCGAGCCTTGCACATCTGGACACTGTGATCTTTCCACAGTCGTATTTCCAAAACTCTCAATTTACATTGGGATTGTAACTGCTAAGCCCTTTTTACGTCCTGCCACAAATTCTGAATTAGCCTGAGTTCCGGGCTCTGACTCAGCCACTCCAGATCATTTACCTTGTTGTCTTTAAAACATTTCTGTGTAGCTTTGGCTGTATGTTTTGGCTCGTTGTATTGCTAGAAAACAGATTTTCTCCCAAGACGTAGTTCTCTAGCAGACTGCATCTGGTGGTTCTCCAGGATAGGAGTTGCATTCATTCGACCCTCTAAGCCTTCCAAGGCCTGCTGCAGAGAAGCATCTCCATATCATGATGCTGCCACCACCATGCTTCACATCATGATGCTGCCACCACCGTGCTTCACATCATGATGCTGCCACCACCGTGCTTCACATCATAATGCTGCCACCACCATGCTTCACATCATGATGCTGCCACCACCATGCTTCACATCATGATGCTGCCACCACCATGCTTCACATCATGATGCTGCCACCACCATGCTTCATATCATAATGCTGCCACCACCATGCTTCACATCATGATGCTGCCACCACCATGCTTCACATCATGATGCTGCCACCACCGTGTTTCACATCATGATGCTGCCACCACCATGCTTCATATCATAATGCTGCCACCACCGTGCGTCACATCATGATGCTGCCACCACCATGCTTCACATCATGATGCTGCCACCACCATGCTTCACATCATGATGCTGCCACCACCATGCTTCACATCATGATGCTGCCACCACCATGCTTCACATCATGATGCTGCCACCACCATGCTTCATATCATAATGCTGCCACCACCATGCTTCACATCATGATGCTGCCACCACCATGCTTCACATCATGATGCTGCCACCACCGTGTTTCACATCATGATGCTGCCACCACCATGCTTCATATCATAATGCTGCCACCACCGTGCGTCACATCATGATGCTGCCACCACCATGCTTCACATCATGATGCTGCCACCACCATGCTTCACATCATGATGCTGCCACCACCATGCTTCATATCATGATGCTGCCACCACCATGCTTCACATCATGATGCTGCCACTACCGTGTTTCACATCATGATACTGCCACCACCATGCTTCACATCATGATGCTGCCACCACCATGCTTCACATCATGATGCTGCCACCACCATGCTTCATATCATGATGCTGCCACCACCATGCTTCACATCATGATGCTGCCACCACCATGCTTCACATCATGATGCTGCCACCACCATGCTTCACTGTGGTAATAGTATGTTTGTGATGATGTGCATTGTTTTGAGTCTATAAAATATAGCATCTAGTCTAATGGCCACAAAGCTCAATTTTGGTCCTTATCAGACTAAAGAACCTTGTTCCTGTTGACTTCAGAGTCTCCCACATGCAGATTTATTATGTACTTTTTTTAACAGTGACCTTTAATTTGACACTCTCCATAAAGCTTTGACTGGTGAAGAACAGGCAACAGTTGTTATATTCACAGTCTCTCCCATCTCACCTGCTGAAAGTTGTAGCTTCTTCAGAGCAGTCATAGGTGTCTTAGTGGCCTTCCTCACTCGTCTTTTCTTGTTTGATCACTCAGTTTTAGAGGACGGCCTGCTCTTGGAAGATTTAGAGAAGTGCCATGTTACTTCCATTTCTTAATTATGAATTTATGTGCACTCTAAGGGACATTGTATGACTTATGCTTTTCAATAACCTTTTCACAAAGCTGTAAAGACCTATATATCTTCTAATGGCCAAATGTTACGTTTCCTTTTTCTCCTCTCAGTAGTCCATTTTCACTGTTAACACCTTGCCTCTTACATATTTCAAGCATATTGCATTTGGATTTTAAAAATTGCTGCAAGTGTATGTGAAGAGAAACAAGTATCAGCTGTTTTTCTATATTTAATATTACATGCTATCATGAACAAAATGTATCATTTTAATTAAGCTTTGCATGCATTTTCTAATTAGAATGTGCTACTTTTGGCTTGTCCTTTCAAAAGTATACTAATCTGTATTGTCAGCAACTTTTTCTGATGGAGACCTTTCAGAGCTATATTTGTTTTTATATCTGACAAACACTATTTTCAGCCTGATATGGAAGATATTGGATTTTTAAAGTAGATACTTATACAGATCCATGAGAGTTTTAAATATTGTGATACCCATATATTGGGTGGTATTCATTTTTAAGCACTTAAAATAAAAATAAAAAGTGCTAATGTTTAGCAGGTTTACAGTCAGTATTTCAATGTAGCATTTAGCAAGCTAACATTTGCTAATTAACAACAAATACAAAGTTCACTTCGATGGGAGTATGGGTAGTTTGCAGATATTAGGACATAAATAAAACTGTGGACACATTTCAAACGCAACTTCATGGTGGTTAAAGAAAAGAATAATAACAGAAGAAGAGATCATCAAAGTTATGAAGATCCATCTCTGAGGACCAGGAGTTTCATTACAACATTTAAAGCAATCAGTAATGTAGCTGTTAAGGTAGTGTTTTTCAGTGGTTGAGGGAAAACCTTGACCAACTTTTGTAAAGGGAGGAAATCACCAAAGTAATTGAGGTTTACCCTCTGAGGATCTTGAACATGTACAATATATTGTGACTTCTCACTTAATCATTGAGACATTTCAGTCTGGACCAAGAAAATGGACAAACAAATGAAAAACTGTGGTACCATTTCTAAACTACAAAACAGTATGTTTTGCATTAGAGTACTGCAGTTTTTTGTTACTTACTAGCTGACCCACATACCTGTACCAACAGTAACCTGTTAGCAGCTGTGTGGGTTCTGTCGCCAATATACAGCAGCAGTTTTAGAATTTTTCATAACCCAGTGATTCCACACAGGGTCCTGATCATAGACCTTAGAATGATTCCTGTACGGGCCTCATGTACATGCTACTAAAAGTGCTGTTGAATATCAATTACACTGGAATTCCCTCTGATTGCAGCGTAACCCTGAAGGCTTCCATCTGTATCCCAGTGAATGTATTCCACTTTAAGGTGCTTCTGCTGCCAGTCATTAATACTGCATAGACTCCAGCATGGTGCCTCCACTCATGACATTCATATTTACACTGAGTGGGGTAATTAATTCTAAAGACCCATCTGCCCTTTTGCTTGTTTAAATATTTATACAGCAGTCAGTTGTTTCTTCAGTTGCCATTTATTCCCATCCACTCTGCCTGGCTCTATTAAGAAAAAAGAAAACAACTCCCATATATGGCAAACAAATTGATTTAACTCTCTGGAATAATTCATTGCTGTTGACGAGCGGAGAAGCAGGCAAAGGAAGCTCATCGATCAGCTTGCCAGGCATTGTTCTGCAACTGAAAACCAGCTGCAAATATCAAGAGCTGTAAAAAATAAGATTGTGTTTGCAGTGACAGTAACCGACAGTGACATCAGCGTGCGCACACTTGACTCATGGATGTGTTTGTTTTCAGAACTGATTCATTTCCAGACTGAATGCAGTGAATCAAACTTTCAGAGCTGTCATGTGTCACGCCGGATTCTGAAAGTGAGAATCAAAACTTTCCCTCCTCTGTTTGATTTTATTTATCTGTTTCTGACAGCTTTCAGCGCAACAGCGGCAACAGATGCACTTTTGTTGCCATGGGAACTGCTGCCAGTGTGAGCATCAGCTCTTGTACATGCAAGAGTCCTTAAAGGGCTAGTTCACAGAAACAGGCTGGGAAGTTGGAAAATGACTAAATGAGAGATGATTTCTTTTGATTTAATTTGACAGCAAATATGAATATAAAGCTCTAAGTCACCTGTTGATGATCCCTTACAGCACGTGAAATGTTTCATGCATGGATATTATTTAGCTCTGCTTATTTCTGGCAAGCTGTTTGTCAATGTTTTACGTGCATGTATGCAATTGATGTTTTTATACACTCCCTAACATGTATTCATTTAAGATTTTCTGTGTTTGAGCTATGGGATCCTGCACACTCTGCCTCATTCTGCATGTTGTCATCCGAGCAGTGCTTCACTGTCCTGCCAGTAAATCCATTCACAAACATAATGATGAAAGGCTCAAAGCAAATAAGCTTCATTTCAACACAATACAGGCTACAAACAAAAGCCTGTACACACAGACACACACACACACACACACACACACACACACACACGAATCTGCTGAAGGTGTTATTGCATTTTGTCTAAAATGTCATCTGCGTTTCATTTTTTGGAGCACTGTTTCTCAGGTGTGCGGGACTGTGAGTGAAATTGCTGCTTCACAGGCAAACAGGAGAATGATTACTTACTTATGTGGTTTGATGTATTGTATCAAGAACCTGTCTGCCAGGTCTTGTTGAAGCAGTGGAAAGGGGACCTTGTTTCAGTGTAATTTCGGGATAAACAACAAACATATTATGTGTTTTTTACTGACGTTTTCCACCACATGCGGTAGTGGTGTTTACCAGTATTCAGCATGCATAAAGGTAACATTTGTGTTTTTGCATACTAACCTGTTATCATGTTTTCTATTACAGCAGCTGTGCACTTAAGTGGGAAATGTACTGCATAATGCACTGACATATAGCTTGTAAAATTTTACAGGATAGAGGAGTTTGATTGTGATTCATATCCAGGTTGCACCACATCAGCAACATTGCTGGACTATATTCACAACTCGAATTAAAACACACACAGTCTTGATATATATTGAAATCTCACCCCCTGCATTGTTTCTGGCCAGCTCCAAATGTGACTACTGACACTTGATTGATCACCCAGGATTGATTAGAAAGGAAGGTGTTACAAATGTCAAAGAGATAAAGCAAGCTTATCACATCTACTGTCTAAGCTACAGTCCACAGGGATTTTATACTCTGCTTCCCTAATGGTCCCAACGAGGATGTGAATTTTGTGGTTTAAAGAGAACCAAACTGGTTGTGATTGAACTCTCAACAATAACTGAAAAACAACTCATACAATGGCAGAATCTCATGCCCTCCAGTTATGTCATCAACACTATGTTTCACTTTTGCAAGCAGTTTGAAAAATCATAGAACAGTTCTAATGATGCTCAGATATTTATCTTTTTTTCACAGTGTTGCTTCAGTGCAAAAGTTTGGTTTGTTGTACATCTTTTCATCAATGCTGGAAAAAAAGTAGCTCTATTTGTGGTTTCTAGCTTTGTTTTCTGATACACTTTCTGTGTTTGTAATGCATTACCGTGACTATTGAGACTTTTCTCCCTTTGCCACATTATGTAATTTTGCACCAGCAGAACAGGAAGAGACCACAGTAAAAGTAGCATCTGCCTACAGTAAGTGAGTCATATGGAGTTGAATACCAATTAACAGTACGTAATGTGGCAGCTTTAAATCAGGTCTGACAAACTCTGTTTGTATGAGTGAGCTCTCAAAACAACATAAGGCAACCTGAAGTGTGAAGACAGCAGATGGTTTGCTGGCATATCAGTTCCAATCACAAGACGCGTAGAGTATGTAAATCAATATGTATGTGATGTAGCTGTGATCAGGACACTTGTCAAATGCAGAAACTGACTTTAAAGAGAACTGTTTGAATAATATTATCGAATGTTGCTTGAAATCTTATTATTGTTAGATCTTCTTTAGATAAACGAGACAGCAGAGTTGGGTGGTGTGATGTAAAATAATCAAATTGATACTTTGAGCTGTGGTCCACCATTTAATTACACTTAGTACTGTATGACAGTGAATGATAAACCAAACTCGCAGTTCAGAAAGTTCAATTTTTAAAAAATGATAACGGGGGCTGTTAACGGATTCAGCTGCAAATCACTTCAAAAATAGATCTTAACATCATTTTTGCTCATAACATACTGATTTCCTGCAGTATCAAGGTCAGACATTCAGAGCTTTTTGTTCGCAGATTCCTCAGTCAGATGATCGTGTTTACAGTGCAAGCACTACCAACAAGGTGACAACTGGCAGGAATGTTCTTATAATAGAAATACTGTGGAAATACGCTTGATATGCCCCAATAAACGCATTAAACTTAATGTGAATCTTTTTCCCAGAACAAAATATCTGACGTTCTTTGAAAACACTGTTAAGGAAATTAAGAGCTATATTGCAATGAACATACCGAAACTATTGACAGAGGCCACGCAAGTTCCAGTAATCAGCCATAAAACAGCAAATTAGATACTTTCATCACACCATTTGCCAGAAATTCAACACAGATTATATTTGTTGTTCAATATTTTGGATATATTGGTGTTAATATACTGACTAAATTGTATCATCACTATCAAGCTCATTTACTATTAGATAAAGTTAGTGGAAAATAAAACCCCACATCCAGGCCTGACTTCTCCCAAAAAGCGTGTTTTGTTATTATGAATAAGACTGTAATGTCTGGAGACACTGTGGGGATCGAAAGCCTGCTATTCAAGTTCAGCAAAAAAAAAAAACCCACTGGAGAGCTTTTACCAGTTCTCATGAATGCAGGATCATGTGGCGTCTACGGGGAGTCGAACACCAGGGAGCTTTCAGCCCACTGGGGGGAGAAACAGCAAGATCCGGAGCATCACAGAGCTGGAGCTAAACAACCGTCACTCCGACACAGAGGGAGACCCTGAGTCACGACTACTGCACCAAGTGTCCTGCTCCCATTGCAAAGTGGAAGGGCAAAAAGAGAACGGAAAAGGGTGACACTGGGGCAGAGAGGGGGAGGAAGAGGGGAGGACGGAGAAAGGTGAAGAGGAAGCGAGAGAGTGCAGTTTATATGAGCAGCGCGTGCACCAACATTAACCTTCCCCATTAATGAAGCGCTGGAGGGGACTTCACATGGGCAAACACAGGAAGGAAGCGGGGAAGCAGAGGGCAGGAGAGGTGAGGCAGTGGAGGGGGAGGAAAGTTGTGTGTTGCACATGGGGACAGAGGAGGGTGAACCTATCCGGCCTCGCCACTTTTCCTGCCCTCATTGCCGGTTCAATCAGTAACACACATTAGGAGTAAATTGAGTGGATAGATGATGCAGCTGCTTTCAGCAAGTCTGGGGCAGACGAAGCAATTACCACCGCTGGGCCCCGTTTAGCTGCGTGACGTACACAACAGCAGCACTGTGACTTCAGACAGGACACACAGAAGAGGGCTGGCTGTATCTCTGTATTCTCAACTGACCTGTTGTCTGCAATGGAAAGAAAGAAAACAATCTTTCATGTTCGATATAAACACACAGATTTCATATTTGCAATCGTTCATGAGGGCAAGTTCTGCCACATTTTGCAAAGAAAAATGTACAATTTAAAGATCAAGAAATGACTGACCAGTGTAAAATTTAAGTCAAAACATGAAAATGTCAGCATCCATGAAGTGAACTAGTTTCTTAATGTGACTCGGCAGACAAAAAAAAAAAAAAGAAAAAATGGCTTAATCTCAAGGTTTAAAGGTCAGTTTGTAACCAGTTCAGCTTCTGATGTTGAAATGTCAGCTGTCATACCTCAGGGCATCACCAACATCACGTATCAAGCAGATGACATATGTTTCTGGGTAAGAACAAGCTGCTCTAATGCACCCAAATTAAAGCCTAATGTTCTTTTTATGAAGTGAGGATGTAAAGTGACTTAGGGAGGCTGCTAGAAACAGTTTGAGCAAAGGATGGAAGTTTGAGACACATGTGCAGGTCGCCCTCATCTGGTTGTTGTTGTCAGTTGCAGCTGTAGAGCACTGACACAAAAGGCCCAGTTGTTCAACAAGATTTATCTGGTTTTTGGAACTCTGGATACCAGATTTGGTCTTCTGATCCAGATAGATTCTAGCAAATCTGGAATACCAGTGTTCTAAATGTGATTTCACATCACAATATAGGCTACTAGCTCTGTAAGGAACCACAGCTAGAACAACCAGCATGGAGTCACTTTGAGTGTTGTAATTTCAAGAGACAGAAAACAGCACAACGACATGATGAAAAGCATCTTTTAAAGAGTCAGACATTTTTATCTGACCAGCACCATACAAATATGAACAACCTAAGACACATTATTCACTAATACAAATGTGGATATTTTGAACATGTGTTTTAGATCATAAAAGGCCGAAATGTCCAAAAGTCAATAAAATAATTCAAGGAAGTTTACAGTTACAATCACTAAAGATTATCATTGTAATTAATATTCAGTGATAAATGTTACAAAACATGTTATTTATATTTATTTGATATTGACAGCTGTTGGAGCTGCTGGGGGATTATTTTGCAGAAAAAAATTTTTTTCTTTAAACTTATATTGCCTGTCTCATTGACTTTTGCTGTAATGGTTAAACAAATTAAATGCAAAATATATATATAAATATGCATAGCATACATGGTACAATGTTGTGTTATTTGATCATTTGTAAAATTTTATTCCATTTGTGTCTGGAATTCACTCTGAATCCAACCTTCTGCTAGAATCAGGATAATCCAGATTGTTGAGCCAATAGTTGACCTACAACATAGTTTTGAACAAAACTCAAATTTTGATCTAGCCCAAAAACTAAGATGAGTTTACATGATCTACTTTGATTTCAGAATGCTTTTGAACAGCCTATTTTCAAGATTTAATCTAATTTGAGGGCCAACATCTGATCAAATTACTCCTAAACAACTGGGCCTAAAATTAAACTGGAATGCAGTAATCAATGCAGCTAACTTTAATTTAGTTACAGTTAGCTGACGTTCAGTTTTGTTTGGTCCTGAATACAGTTAATGTTACATGATACAAATTACTGTTGAAAAGTCAGCAGAGGATTTTTTTTGCATGTTGAAATCAACGCTAAGTAAGTTAGCTTCTGAAGCTGTAGTTAGGTTAAAGTGCTGAGTGACCAACTCTGTTTCCTCACATATTCCTGACATATTGTAGTCTTCCGGTTTGGATTTGTAGTTGTATTCTTTTCACATTGTAAATAAATCACTCATTATCATTGAAAATTATCTGCTTCTCATTTCCTGCGCCTCAGCCTCCAGAAATCGTAACAGTAGATCTAAAACCACATATACTACGATATGGACTGGTCAAGTCTGGACTAGATTGACATATAAAGGCCAACAAGTCAATAATAATATTCTGTGGTTTGTGCAACCTTTATTCTTTTCATGAAAATACAAAAAACAACTACATAAAAAAACTGATTTCACTGTTTTCTTTCACATGTGGACAACATTAAGTCCAGATGTAAAACCAAATATTTATAAACTGGTCAAATCTGGAATAAAGGCTAAAGACTCTTGAAAACACAGTTGTGAAACCTTTATTCCATTTGTGAAAATGCAAAAAAGGTGATATTTTGCTGCTTTTTTTTTTTTAATCATCTGGACCACATTAAACCAGGTCCAGATTTAAAACCTAGGAAAATCTATGCTAGACTGTCCTACAGAAGCTAAAAAGTCACAGTCTCTGATTTTTAAATGAAGCTTTTTTAAAAAGGAGATCATAAATAGTAGTTTTTGATCTGAACCTGGTCTTGTGTGGTGCAGATGCCAAGAAGCTGCCTTTTTTCCAGAATAAAGGATTTGCAAATTTGAAAATGAATTTCATACACTATCAATGGTGTTCCTAGCATGTTCAACAAGATTTTACATCTGTAAAATGCAGGGGGCAAAAATGAGAATTGGTGGTTTTGACAGGACTCTAATTTAAGTTACCGTTAACTAAGAAGCAGAAGCATCATTATTAACTGTTAATTAGCTGAGTTAGGTTGCTAAGCAACTAACTGTGCAGCCTCAACTTAGTTACAGAACTCCAACTACACCAGGTTCAAACCTCTAATACTAACACTGACTTTTTAACCAAAGGTTTTAGAGGGTTATATGATTGCAGTAAAAGACAGCTCTCTATAGAATAATAGTCAACAATTCATTTTGTTTTGTTTTTCACAAGCTAGGACCACACCGTCAATTTGAAGCTTCATTGCTTATTGGATGCAAATGAGTGTTTTGCTAGCAATGACTGAGTTGGGCTGAAGAGAAGACAGAAAAAGAATTCAGAAGTAAAGCGAGGATGGGTGGGGCACACAAAGTGTGAGTGGTATGTATAGGAAGGGGAGTGATTAAGGTGTGGTCCTGCTCCTGAAACTCAGCTAACGATTTTTATCTCCATTTAAATTGGCAGCTGAAGCTTGCATTTCTATCCTCAACTATTTGTGTTTGGGGCCTCTTTTGTGTCAATGCCTCTAATTTTGTCACCCATTTTAAGCAGAAAGTATTCACATTTGTCTGTATACTAGTATATTTTATATCTAAGGCTGATGTATAACTGTAACATATGCATAATATAGCTACACTGATTAGCCACAACAGTAAAAACCACCTACCTTGAATTTCCCTCTGAATTAATAAAGTATCTATCCATCTATCCATCTATCCATCCATCCATCCCATGGTGTTTGGCCAATGGCAGTGAATCCTCCCGGACCTGTAGGTCATGGGGTGGGGCCTCCATGGATTGGGATTGTTTCAGAGCATTCTGCAGATGCTCCATTGGATTGGGATCTGGGGAGTCTGGAGGCTGGGTCAATGTCTTGGGCTCTTTTCCGTGTTCTTTAAGCTGTTACTGAGGAGTTTTGTGATATGGTAGGATGCCTTACTCTGCTGGGAGAGACCATTGCAGTTAGATAATGCTGTTCCCACGGGAGGGTGCACTTGAACTGCAACAATGTGGGTGGTGTGTTCCAAAACAACATCCACATACATGCCAAGGCACCGGGTTTTCCAGTAGAATGACTGCATTGTAACAAGACGGTCAGTGTTGTTCACCTCACAAGTAAGTGGGTTAATGTAATGGGTGATGGCTGTATAATGCTAGGTCTGTAGCACTCCTTTAAAGGACTGTATGTATTGTGTATATATATGTACCAGCCTCTTCCACTAGATGGCAGTGGTGTTCTTACCTTCTCTGTGTGGTTACAGACTCATGTACAGTAGGACACTGAGCCCCACACCTGCCCTGTCATGGGATGCACTCACTCTATTCCACATTAGACACAGTCCACAGTGTGTTTCTCCAATTTAATGCCGCCCCTCATATGTGCAACCACATGAAACAGACCAGTATTCCTCAAAGATCGGACACAGTAAGCTGCACCTTAATAAAGATCATACATAAGTGGGTGCTCCAGAGTCCCCGCCATGCTGTATTCATTTGTATGGCTCGGCAGTGATGATCCAAACCATATGAGGAGCTGAGTGGATCTGCAGAGAGCCAGTGAGGAGGCAGGCCACCCACAGCCATCACTCAGTGCTCTCTTTTTCGTCTTTCCTCCCCTCCTAGGTCAGGCAGCATTCCTTCGTTGCCCTTGGGGATCTTGGCTGAAGAAGCCAACATCATTCACATAGATGCTACAGCATATGCTACCTTCATTTCCCCCCCACCAGTGATCAAACGGGAACATTTAGGAGCAGAAAGAAGGGGAAAAAAAGCTGTGACAGACAGATGGGCACATAACTTTGTCATTAGTGCATACCTCTCAGTGTCAGGGGTGAATGAGTGCAGGAAGAGAGACGAGCAGCGCAGATGTTCTGATCCAGCACAGTTTAGCCTTTAGTCACCTCTAGTGTGGCGTTTTTTGAAGACTGGGTGGTGCTGAACAAACACATCTGTCCCTACGGCTGACAGATACTGTATTTTTACCCACGGTATTTTTTTTTTCAGTGTGTGTTCAGTCTGTGGCTGTCTGTGTCTGATCACAGTAACTAACAATGAGGGGGTAGATGTGAGTGTTTCTTGATAAGCTCCAACATAGTTTTGTTTATTGAACTTGATAAATTGCTCAAGGGCAGACCACCTTCTTCACTCCCTCTCCTCCCTGTCATCTCTTTAGGTATTATTCTAACCGCAGCTGTAGAGTGAAATATTCATTGATAAACCCAGACAGTCAACAAAAGGCAGTCTGACAGGCAAATGGGCCTATTTATTGAAGTGCTCGATATATATACTAATATATATGTATGTGGGCACTTGATTGTAATATAATTTAGCAGAATATTTAAATGAATCATTTAAGATGAACCTTAAAAAGGTGGTGCTTTTCCATCGCTACTACAAAGAAGCACAACTGAGCCTAACTACTGGATCATGTTGTTTAAAAGAGTATTTTTTAAACACAATAATGAAATAACAAATAAGTTTGCCATCTCTATAGAACCCCTTTTCCACCAGAAAAAAACAGAACAAAACAAACGAACAAACAAAAAACCACATAGAATTAGCGTATAGAAAGAAAACAGTCCAGCAGTATATGCTTTGTAAGAAGATCTCAGAGTTATGGAGCATTTAAAAGGAGACATTTCAGAATAAAGTACCCAACAGGCAAATAAATGTCACATTCAGAGGTTGCTATTAAAGAAGGTATTTTTTTAAAAATACCTCAACCTGGGATTTATCTTTTTAAAAATAAGTCTACTGTCTGTGAAAAAGCTGAAAAGTTTAATTTAAAAAAGCCTTTTCAAGAAAAAACATCAGTCTTTTCCAGGACTTCATTAGCCTTTAATTAATCTAATATGGTGTGAAAATGTTTTGTGAGGTCATTTAAGTGCCCAGCGTCTGGCGCTGGAGGGCATGGATCATTTCCCGACTCTGGAAATTGAGTCAGAGTCAAACTGTGTCCTGCCCTGGCTTATTACTGGCTGAGAGGATCGCCCATCCCAGCAGCATAATTCCATCTGGGCTAAATATTTA
The DNA here is from genome assembly GCF_022539595.1 of Amphiprion ocellaris. Lineage (NCBI taxonomy): Eukaryota > Metazoa > Chordata > Actinopteri > Pomacentridae > Amphiprion > Amphiprion ocellaris. The sequence continues at coordinate 38,778,017 of NC_072767.1, forward strand.
TACAGAGGGGGAACGACATCACTTATCCACAACACATTCATTCACATAAGGGAGAGCTACTTGCAGAGTTGAGTTAGAGTGAGACGCCGTGTTTGGAACATCACTTCTCCTTGTAGATATTTACTTAGACAACCGTCTGGGAGTAAAAATTACAGGTTTTTATACTAATTCAGAATACACAATGAGCCCTTTGTTTTCTGTTTTGGGGGTGATTCTCACTTTCTATCAGATTGGAAGGAATCCTGCCGCTGGTGAGTGAACTTTTTTTGTGGATGAGATGCTTTTCACGTCCTGCATTTACTGTCAATCAACCTTATGAAAAAGTATTGTATATTTCTGTTTTAAATTAATACATAGAAGACAAATGTCCTGCTATTTGTCTATTAGTAAAGTAGAAACTCTATACAAAGAAAACCTGCTGCAGCAACAGACACAGCTTTATATGAGGATTTTACATTAAAAAATGTTTTATGATGAGCCATAAATCTTAAAATTTAACTGACAATCAATACAAATTCCGAAATATACTTTCTATATTAGTTTCCGTGTGTTTAAATGAACTTGTGTCCTCCAGCCGGGATGTGCTGGCTGCAGCAGAGTCAGGAACAGCGCTGCGACATGGTGCTGATGAGAGGGGTGACCAGGGAGGAGTGCTGTGCCGGGGACCGCCTGGACACCGCGTGGTCCAACACCAGCCTGCCCATGAATGAGGTCAGCCTGCTGGGCTTCCTTGGAATCGTCTCCTGTAAACCGTGCAAAGGTAAACAACCAAAAAGAAAAAGTAATGAGTTAAATCTGCCAAGAAGAAGTTACCATATGCTGCTTTGATTAATCACTGCAGGACACCTTATTAGTCAAAGCTAAATGCCAAACTAAACCGCTTTAAAGCTACATTTAAATTCCAAACAGTCACATTTGGATTAAACAGTATAAAAAATGTTTTACTGGACTCATGCTGCTACTATCAGGTGGTTGTTTTATGGTGAGCACTAACATTTTCAGTAACTGTTTAGATTTAATTTTCTGACGTAAAACTGACGAACTTTGAAATATCACAGCTGTAACTGATAAATTGGCTATTCCATTACACAATATAACCCCTGGCATCTCTCAGAGAGTTAGTGAAAGTTCAGTTAAAACACATCATTTATGAATCATGACATTTAAACAATGAGTTCCCGATGCAGCTTTCTAAAAAATAGCAGACGTGGATCAAGGAGAGGCGATCCGCATAACTCCAGCTGTCCTGAGAAACGTCCTGGAATCTGTGCAAGGTTCATTCAGGTTCACTCGCAGATAAAGTCCGTTTTCATAAGCTGCTCCTGCATGATGTGATCAGTCTGATGGTAAATTCCAGCAAAAAAAAAAAAAAAAAACTACTAACAATTTTATAAAAACGCGCCCAGCCTTAACTTTGGCTTTTTCTGGCTTATCATGAAGAGATGTGGGAAGTAGCTTGATTAACCTGGGATAAGTGGGCCGTTAAAGGTAGCACACAGCTTTGTTAAACTCACTCTTGCATAAAGCCAAACAACTGTATTTCATTGCAAATGAATCAGAACCTTCCCTCCCTTCATTATGTGTTGAATTTTTCCAAAGCTAGTTAAAAAGAAGCTGTTTGCTTTCACAAGCAAAACAAGAAAATACATTCCTGCCGTCTGGAATAAATGCCTGCCACATGCACAGATGCCTGGGAATCATAATGTGTCTTCATCATGTGGAATTCCGTAGGAGGAAAAACATTGGTATTACTAATGCCACATTAATTGAAAGACACCAACATCCTCACCAGACCGCAGCTTGTATTCAAAGACCACCTTATTGTGATAAACAGAGGAGGTAGAGAGAAAATGCATGTGCTGCAAGAAGCAAATATAAGAGACGGGAATCAACCAAAAACAGAGCACTGGAATAAGAGAACAAAAACACAGGATATTGAAGTGGTGGCAGATGCAGGAAATAAGTTCCCGATTGTTTATTGAATCCTCAGGACTGTGACCAGGCATCATCTCCACAGACTCAAAAAAAGGTCCTGGGAAGAAACCTGTGAGCACTGTCTTGTGTTGACTCTGCACTGTGTAAGGTTACAGTTCCCCCTGTGCTTTGACATTATTGGGTGTCAGAAGAGCCCAGGGCTTCCTCATTTCTCATCCAGTAAACTTCTCCGACAGCTATTTGAACTCCATCTACCTCCTCCGTTCCCCCTGCAGGAGCTCAGCCCAGTCTGAGTGCAGCCGTACACATAGATGTGTTATGAAAACACGCCAGCCTCACATTCCACCCGGCGAGACACCTCTGTGTGTAACGGTCAATAAAGAGATGTGATTATTGTAAATATTGTGCAAGGTGAAACTTGTGTTACGGTCTGGGAAACCCCAAGATTTCAGGCTTGTTTTGTGTGAAAATGCCTGCGAAATCACCTGATGTCTGCAGACTTGTTAATACAGTAACTGACACTGATGCACACTGAAGCTTCTCGCTGTGCTTTTGTGTGTGTGTGCGTGTGTGTGTGTGTGTGTGTGTGTGTGCGTGCGTGTGTGCATGTGTGCGTGTGTGTGTGTGTGTGTGTGTGTGTGTGTGTGTGTGCGCGCGTGCAGAGACATGTGAAGGAGTCAAATGCAGCCCCGGGAAGGTTTGTAAGATGAAGACGGGAAGGCCCCAGTGTGTGTGCTCTCCAGACTGCTCTCACATTTCCCGGAAGCATGCTGTGTGCGGCAGCGATGGGAAGTCATATAAGGATGAGTGCACTCTGCTCATGGCCCGCTGTATGGGACATCCGGACCTGGAGGTCATGTACCAGGGAGAGTGCAAGAGTAAGCAAGATTCATCTCGTTCGTGCAAGCTGAGCTGTCCTGCACAAAAGCAAATTAGTCTGAATGCATTCCTTGTGCCTTTTGCAGAGTCGTGCTCCAGCGTGGTTTGTCCAGGAACTCACACCTGCGTGACCGACCAGACCAACAGCGCCCACTGCGTCGTGTGCCGCACCACGCCTTGCCCGATACCAATGCCGTCTGAGCAGCCGATCTGTGGCAACGACAATGTGACCTATCCGAGTGCCTGCCACCTCCGCCGGGCCACCTGCTTCCTCGGACGCTCCATAGGAGTCCGCCACTATGGCCACTGCAACAGTAAGTACACACCTATCACTTCTCTTTACTCATTTCTAACATTATTGGTACAATCATGTCAATTTGAACTCCTTTTTTCGTCTAGATCCACCTCGGAAATCCACCGAAGGCAGCGAGGAAAACTCAGTCTAAATGGAGGATCCTTCACAGCCTTCTTGCCAGAAACATTTCACACCACTAGCTTCCCAACATGACCTCTTTTTTATTTGACAATCACTCCTCTTTTGTACACAAAATGACAATACATTTGATATGAAATGATCTGTGATAACCTTGTGTTAAACTGGGAAGTGGAAGCACATGAATGGAAATTTACCTATGAGCTCTTTGGGAGATGTGTGCATATTGTAAATAGAATACCAGTACTATTTATTGGAGAAGGTAGCAAGCTCTATTTATGTTTTTATCCCAGTAACAACTTTATATACCCTTGGGAAAGCTGATGCAAAAAAAGAAAAAGAAATGTATTTATTGTTATTTTTTGTTGTTGTTCATTGTGTATGTACAATAGCCATCACTGGTATTGGCTTTTCACAGCTTTCTGGAGTTTTACATTCTTCATCATTCCCCTCGAGCTGATGGAAAGCAATCCTAATTTGTTTGGAAAGCTGATTCCAGTTTATAGTCTGCCAATGTGGTTTCAATTCACCACAAAAACAATAACAAGATAGCTATAGTCTACTGTACGTACTCGAGCTTTAGTTGGGGTGGTGAGGAAGGGGTTCAATCTAAACAGACCTATATAGTCCCCCCCCCCGACTACACATGTTTACTCTGGATCCTGATCCAAACTCTTGGCCACCCACTGATCACCAAAATTAACAGTTTGATGTGTTTGTAGGACTCTGCTGGTACAACCCCAAGCACTCTACAATACCTCCTCTGTTGAAGGCTTAGCTTTGTTCTGTAAATGCAGTTTTGTAGCTCTTGCTAGTTGGTTCTGATGCTGTTTTGCCGCTTTGATTGGGTTGAATTTCTTTTTTTTTTTTTTTACCGGAAAGACCAATGTAATTAGCACCGCCTGACTTTAAGGAAAATTAAATTTGTCTGGGAATGGTTCGTCATTTGGACCAATTGAACATACATGATTATACTGCCATCAGAAAGGAGACAATCTGCTGTTGACGCCGGTAAACCTGCACACAGATGGATTTCAAACGGTCAAGTGATCCAGTTAAATCCTCCAAACTCAAAGCAGATGTCTGGATACTTTAGTACCTTCTAGTGTCACATTTTAATGATTCTTCTGTAAATAACAGACTTGTGTGTACCTGCCTGTGTACCTACTGTGAAATTTGAATGATAAATGCATCAACATATTTTTGTATTTTTGTACTGCCACTTCAAAACAGCATAAAGTTTAATATTTGTCACAACATGTCTTGTTTCTTTTAAAATAAAACAGGAACATTCTTCATTCTTGGAAACAGATTGAAGTTAACAATCTGCTTTCTCGATTATATCTCACCATTGGCGATTAAAAACAATACAACCAGGGCTCTAAAACTGAGAAAGAGTGTCCGAGATGCGATTTATAATATTTTATATTTGCTAATCTATGTCAGAGTCCCAATTGTAGTCAGTTCCAACTAAATGTGACTTGCACCCTGCACAGTTTTGCTCTCACACTGGGGTTTTGGGTGGTGGATCAGCCACCTAGATGCTGCCAGTCTGTGCGTGCAGTGGTTAGACCTCTTCTGCTGTGCGTGCAGCAGCTGAGTCGCCTCTACGAAAGACCTCTCAAGGCGGCGGGGAATCAAATCCAGGCTGGGTAGCTTTCCTCTCGCTCTCTCCTCAGGGATATCCCCCTGCTCTGGATTAAGGCAGGAAGGGTCAGGGGGACGGAGGGCGAAGGAGCAAAGGAATGAATATTTCAAAGCGCCAAGGCCTGGGTACTGACTCACTTTCCTGTGTAAAGTACCTCCCTTGTTTTTCTGTCTGTAGCTCTCCCTCCTCTGAATCCTGCACTCGGCCATGCAGCAGCATCTGGTTCAACTTTAGGGAGATGTTTATATTCCTGTCCAAGTACCCTTTTATTACACTGGGAATGGAATTAGATGTTTTGTTAGTTCGAACAGGCCACATAACGATGCCACCGAGGGGCTGTTCCTGTGCCCACACATAAAACACACAAGAATGCCTTTTTTCAGAGACGGATCATTGGAAGTTTGTGACGCATTGTGTACAAAATCATATGTGATTGATCGATCCAGAGAAATCAGAGAAGCTTGGCACCACACAAACATACTGGTCAGACTTTGTCATCAGGCATGTAGACATCACATCAGTATTCTCTGAGTTTTATAAGTTATGGGATGAATATTCCAAATATTATGGCTTTACCTGCTTCATCACAACATGTGCTACATGGAATGTTTAAACCATTTATTCCTCATCTTTAAATTCTTGTGTGACCCACACAATAAACTCACCAAACCAGAGTTCTGTGTCACAGTTTGAAATATGGTGACCCCACAGGAATTTGCAATGAACACCAACTGGAATATGGCATTTGCCACCCTTTGAGGTGTACATTAGTTTCTTTTTTTTTCAGAAAAAACACACAAAAATAAGGTTGAGTCAGCACTTTTGGTACATGTGTCTGGACAAACCATCCCGATAGGTACATGTTGTTCAAGACAAACAAAAATCCCATTTGCTGTTGTCATTATGACTGTGTAATACCTTCACCAGGAACAACCTGTATATCATTTTTTACTCACACAGCCCTCTGACGGATGTCGGATATGATGCGCCTCTGTCACACCAGGGGTGGTAATGACATAACCACAGCCTAAACCTATGAGCCATTTCAGAGCTATTCTAATTACACTCAACAAGAGACCTCAGGAATTCTCTGCCCACTTCGCTCCATATTTCATTCTCTTTTTTTTACAACTTACGGTTTGTGGTGTGTCCAAAAAGGTGTCAGGCTCCCTTCCACTGCAACATCGCTTCATGTGAGTGAGTGTGTGGGTGTCATTATGGCTGCATCCCTCCTGTTGGAGCTCACCTGTTATGACCGTAGGATCAGTCACACACATTACATCACAACCCCTGGCTGAGTTGTTTATATCCCGACAAACACATGGGGCCATAATGTGACGCCCACACTGACATTTCAGGGATGCGTAATCATCCCGCTCTGACATGTCGAGCTTCTTTCTCAACGACGTCCACATGGTATCATTTCCTCCAGCTTGCCATACTACTTCCAGTAAGTTAACAGCCAACATTTAGATCTGAAATGATGTTGTGATGAAACCGAGGCGCTGCGGAGTGTTTCGGAGACCACCCACTCTCTGGATCGCGCCACTAGATTGTAAACAGCTCCATCTCACAGCTGAAACTAATAGATATCAGATCCATCACTCCATTAGACTATATCTGCCTCAGATGTTATTTCTCAGAGCTGCTTTGTTACATGGCATGTCCTTTTAATTTTCCACGTGTATAATATTTTACTTCTGACAATTGATCATTACACCGACACAGCAGCCCACACTCCAGTCATATAGCCAGTAATGTTACAGATGATGTTTCATGTAGTTCTCGGAAATGTTTTTTTTAAGCTTTCTATAATCTGAGGTAATACAGATTGTGTTAGGGGGAAATTACACGGACGGTCAATCAAACTGTCAGCACAGATTACAACTCATTGAACAGATTTAAACCTGGTGAACATGACAAGGAAGGAAAATCTTTGAAGTCTTATTACAGGTCTGATCAGTTCGTGCTTTGAAAGCCTCAGGGAGGATGTCAGGCAAAGGACAGTGCTCTTAAAAAGCTGCAAAACTATTGATTAACTCATCTGACAGAAACATTGACAGCAAAGCTTTGCACTAAAATCAGCTCTCTTCGCAATCGCTTTAAGCAACAACTGAGATCCAAGCGAGCGCACTGCAAATCAACTGTGTTTTTCAGCATCAGATCATCAACAACAAATCAGCAGAGTTAGGAAGTTGTGTAAATGCTAATTATCCCTAATTATTCTTGGTGAGTTGTTTTACTTCCTCATTGTGACCTCTGGATGGCTTCTCCACGGGCGCTGCGTGTGGTCCGGCCCATATGTACCAAGGCTTAACACGAGGCAAACGTACAAGAAGCACAACAAAATCAACTGCAAGGCTCTAAAAATATGTTAAAATGATTATAGAATAATAGTTGTTATCTGTGATGAATTTACTTCGTTGTGGTCGATAAATATTGTGGAAAAGTCTCCTAAGTGGGGCTTAAGTGTTTAGGAACGTGTGCCTGGGACCATATACGAGATGATTGCCTCTCTGCCTTGGCAGCAACAAGGTCATTGAATCAACTCTGGTTTGAGTTTGCATTGAAATATCAAGCTGCACAATATGAAAGAAGGCAACGAAGTGTGATAATTGGGCTGCGCTTAGCTCCCAAACCTGATTCAAATTGAGTCCAATTGTGCAAGTTTGAGGCTTGGAAGATCACCAGACCGTGACCATAATTTAACATCAGCTTTTCAGGTGGCTCTCGCATGGAAACGAGACAAAAATACCTTATTTTTTATAAGCCTTGGCCTGATACCTACCTTGTTTATAATGGAAAGTTGGTTGGTCGTTGTGGAAAATTGCTCAGGCACTTAATTTGCTGTCATGCATTACACAAATTCAGCAAAGATGAGCGTGGAAAAGTTCCCTTGGCTTGGATTTCGTGAGATTTTTTGTCCTGCACATTATCAACAGCTTCTTTTAGTCAAACAGCTACAATAGCTACAAGGACACAACTAATCAAATCATCTGCTTGTCAAAGTAGGCCAGTATACCACAAGTAAACACAGGAGGCCCACATGGTGCCTCTTCCCACAGACTGCAGACATAGAAAGAGGGTCACTTGTAGATTAACTGACCTCATGTATACAGCCAGGAGGGTTGCAGGGCGTGGACACCTGTGTTAGCAAACACTTGATAACTCACATATGCTGTGTGTACAAAATATTCCAGTAACTTTCTGGACTCTGTATTGGATATCCACCTCAGCATACATTCAAACAGACATTTACCACATACTTAGGAATACACTACATGTCAAAAACAAAACATTAGCAACTCCAGTAGGGAATTTTCTACCCTCAAGTGGGAGTGTGATGCACAATCAAGTGCATCATTTTGTCCTGTGAATAATGGTTGGTTTGATTGTACTTACTGTAAATTATCACAGTCAAGTCTTAGACCATTCTGTAAATTTCATAATTGCATCAGTCAGTGTAAATAATTTAAAAAGTCTAGTCTGAGCTTTGTTCTGAGCTAAGTGCAAAGGTTAACATGGAAAAATGCTCACAATGATGAGGCTGACTTGCTGATGTTTAGCATGTATAATGGTTGACATGCTAACAGTGGCTAATTAACACAATACTAAGCCGTAGGTACCATAAACGTTGAGTAGAATGTTATTTTTAATGCATTTGGTAAGAGATTACATAAGACTTGGAAAATGAAAGAGGCCACCAGTTCCAGAAGGGTTTTTTTCCAATTTTTTTTGGATTTTCACAGAAACACTGGACTCCCCCAGATAATGCAACAACTGCATAGTTTGATGTTTTAGCAACTCCGTTTAATCATTTCATTATAATCCTTTCAGCTTTGTTTCTGGGAAAACATCCCTTGTCTGCCATTTCGACATATCGGATGGGTCAAAATAGTACACAACCCATGAACCAGTTTCCAGAATTCCAGCACAGACAGGCTATACCTTTTTTTAAATCAAAGAACCAGACATCTCAAAATGCAACAGTTGACCAGGAACTGATGATTTAACCAAGAGATTTTTATACTCCTCCAACGCACCAGAGGTGCTCCAAGTGTGAGTCATCCTACATTTAACACTGATATTGGGGAAAAAAATAAAACAAAATTATGGACGTATCAGGAAGAAGATCTTTTAATACATCAATGGAAAAACAGGAGGAGGATGAGTGGGAATTTTATTTTCAGAACTAAGAATGCCCAAAATAGCTCCTTGTACTTATTAATTCTATTTTGACATGATATTGGAAGTGCATGTATTTTGATCGATTAGCAAAGTTATTAAAACTATTTGTGGGGGATTATGAATGCATGTAGGTGATCACATTTATGACAATCCATCTGATAGTTTTTGAGACAATTTAATAGCTGTCAAAGTTGTTTCAGTCTGGATCAAAATAATGGACTTTGCTATTCCTATTCCACGCCATTAGCATTGTTGAAGCATGCCTGACAGTAAAAACAAATTGCACTGTAGCACTGAAATAAACACAGAGATATGCTGAAAGAATAAAATGTGCAAACAAAAACCCTGCGGTGTAATGATCGGGACAGGTTGCCACAATCTAATGAAACAATAAAAGCAGACCAAGTTGAACTCAGCTGAAACATCTGCAGTGAGTAACCACAAACACCCCACTACAACACAGTTGGTTGAACCCTGAATTGTTAATTGTGCACATATGTTCCTCTAGCAACATCTATATTTTGTTAGCTGCTCAGTGATGTAATCCCAAACACTTGTGTACCAACGCCGTATCATGGGATTTTGTTCTGGAACACAAGTAGAGTGGAAAAACACTGCACAGAACAGAAGAGATACCTGCTGGGATCCAGATATGAGTATATGCATGGTCATGGATGTGTTGGGTTTATTTTGTTAGAGGCAGCTTTGACCATCACTACCTTCTTGCTGTTTGTTCAGGGATCTTACAGTGTGTGTGTGTGTGTGTGTGTATGTGCGCGCCTGATGCACAGGTCTTGTGACACATGGCCTCAGACAGAGTGTGTCTGGAGGGGAGAGAGTCTTCGATGGGTGGGACTGAAAACAAGTGACGCATGACTAAGAGGCCCAGGAAGTTCCAGCAGGCGGCTGTTATTGCTGATTGTGTGGATGTGCGTGTCTGCGCGTGTGTGTTTGTGTGTGTATGCGAGTGTGATTCGGGGGCCCACAGGGACAGTGTGGGGCAATCCTGGCTGGAGTGTCTGGAAAAACTCTGTGGAGTGACAAAAGCAGCAGTGTCCCTTGCAGCATATCTGTCTGCTGCCTTGGCTCCAACACTTTACTGTTTTTTTTAGAGTGTAATAGAATGAAACCATAAAAAGTAGGTCAAGAAAATAATGTGTTAAATGAGTAGCTGACTTGGATGCATGTGCATATATATATATGCAATTCACACTTAAAGCTACTCTATTACAGTGGCAGCATATTTTTATACCTTGCAGAGTGCAGTGTTTTAACCCATATCGCAGCAAGAAAACATCTAATATAGTGGTTTACCTGCAGAACAAAACATTTTTGGTTTAAATACCCCAAATCAGCTTACTGATTAACCTAAAACTACACGAAATGGGAGGCCTCTCAGTCTGGCAAGTGTTGTTTTCTGCTGCTCACATGACCTCACTCTGACCCACAGTCACTCACTCCCCAGATTGCATGGCTACAATGAGCATTCGACTGCAATGGCTGTGACGCACTGGGTGCAGGGAGACAATGGCTTACCTCAGCCAGGCAGACATAGCAAACCTCGGTGCTATCAGACCCTCTCTAATCTCAGTCCATGGGACAGCAGTGTCTTTCCAGCTCCCACGTGTCCAGATCAGACACAACACCGACTTAGAAAGCACATTCGGACCTAACTAGGTTAGATGGTGAGCTCTGCTATACAGAAACATCCAGTCTTTTCATACTCAATAATAACTATATTTTGCATTTCAGTTTGAAAATGTTGCAAACTAGTTATAGTTTCTCTAACATTTTGCAGTTGGTTCACAGAATACATAACAAAAAAGGTTTTTCTGCATGCATACATGCACACATACATATATACGTGACTAAATCCATCCAGTATTTTTCATGCAAAAACAGTAAACCCATAAAATATAAGGGGAGCTGGTAGCATCCAGAGATACTGTCCTCAAGACCATGAAACCAAATGTTTTTACGTAAAAATCAGGCCAGAATGCCTGAGAGCCACGATTGGCTGACAGGCAGTCGGATGGGAACTCCTACTTACTTTCAACATCTCCTGCCAAGCACACAATATACTCCAGACATGAGTGGCATGTTTATAGCCAGCAGTCTGCAGCTCAAGTACTCACATTAAGGATACCTGTGAAAAAATATATCGCTGAAATTTTATTTGACAACTTGACAGGCCTGAAAACCAAATAAGATTTGTAATTTTGCCCTCAGATCCTACGTAACAAAGTGATTTCTGAAACCTTCGTTGCTGTCTCAGGGCCACCAGATAGGCGCCAGCGAGAATTTGGTTGTGTTCATGTAAAGCAAGACACAATTTGAAAGGCTACTTCTTTACAGTTTTGTGTCTCAGGGTTGACACTCAATAAAATGCTTCCTGGAAAAGCTGTCAGATAACCAAGAACAAAATACAAATCCACCATTAAAGAGATGTGTTGTTCAAAAACAGATGCTGCACAACTTATGAACACTTCAAGTACGCCTGTTGGGCTCATAAGGTGGTTGACAGGAATCCAGTGGAAAAGTAACATGTGTCAAAATAAAAATAAATCAAAGTTTGATGCCAGATCGCAAAAACACATCTTTGGATTTCATGTGAGGAGGGGGAACTGGTTGCTGTAAACCTGCAGGGACAACATGAGTTCAGTGGAGACACAGTGTGGTGGCGCATGGTACAGGTTTGTTGGGGGGTTACATTAACCAGTCATCTATTACAGCTTTTGCCTCAGGATGTAAGTATGGATTAGTGAAATATACAGCCAGATTCTGTAGCATATGACAATCTGACTGGTTCCTATAGACAAAAAGAAAGGAAACCTACTAGGGGTTTATTGTATCTTCAGTCACTGGCAACAACGTGAAATGCAGTAACTCAGCACTTGATACACAAAAGCACCACCATGTGGCAATATTTTGTAATTCAGGTTTGTGGATGTAGAATTAAGATATATGAATTATTTAGTTCTTTATGAGCACTTTTTGTGTTTGTGTGTGTTTTGTTGTTTGGATTCATTTGTTTATGCTGTATAGAATGCATTTATTGAAAAAGAGTCTTTAGTGAAAATTTCACATTCACGGAAATTTTCTTAAGATGCGTGAAAATGTAAGTATTTTGATATAATTTGTATTTATGAAACACATTTAGATATTGAGCGTCTGTGATGCAATACATTTAAATCACATGGTCGTCGTATGTTCCAGCGAGTTATCATTGTCCCTCTCGGTGCTCCGTAGTCCTTCCTCCTCCTCTCCGCCTGCCCGTTTAGTGGCTAAAGATGGCTGAAGCTCCTCCATGGCCCAGCCGGTTCTTCTGTCACAGGTGCTCCGCAGAGATTAGTCCACGGCTTCCCGTGAGTACCACAGACTGAATTTGTGGATTTGGACAGTTGGACAACCAAACAACACACCGGTGTTGGTGTTTCTTCAGCAGATATCGTTGTAGCAGCGGGACAACTGTTAGCATGCTAACAGTTTGAGCTAGCTCCCGTTCGTCTTGCTAACGCTTCTCATTTAGCTCGTTATCTAAACAGAGGATCTGTCAACATACTAACTCTAACTGCGTAGTCAGTACACACGGGACACTGCTGCTTTGCGTACATAATGTGCAGTGACGTAAGGCGTAGTTGTTGGGTAATTATGTTGTGTGTGTTTTTCGTGGCGTGTTAGCCCCATCGTTAGCTGTATTGACTAACCGTTAACCGTTAGTATGTTGTAATGTTAAGGCTGTGATCGCGTGTAAAAAATCCATTTATTTCTCTCGTTAGTGAACTTTATTGTCACTAGTCTGTCTTGAGGCTGCGTGTACCAGATTGGTAATCAATTATGTGAATGTACCAGCGGCAACAATGCCTCTGCGTCCTTATTCTTGCGTTGTCATTCAGTGAAACGCATAAGTGTCATGTCTGTCACAAGCTAGAATGATCCGTCACAGGACAGTAAATGTGCTCTTTACAATGTAAAACATCAGCCGTCTGTAGGTTGTTTCTGTAGATTGCTGGCAAAGACCTGTAGTCACATGAGCATGCCATGTAGCTGCTGCTTTATTGTATAGAGTAGTCTTTTAGTATTCATTTGTAATTCAGTCTTTAAAAACATGCAATCAAGTAACATGTTGAAATCAGGATTAGGGTATAAGAACACAGCAAAACAAAATAACAGCAAATGCAACACCAAACAAAGACAACACATATGGATATGTATTGTATGTGGAAAGCAAAACAGACTTTGGAGTATATTGTTTTTCTTCAACATGCATTGTGACGTGAAAAAATATAGGAATATAGTTGACTTGAATAACTCCACCTACAAAGGATTCATTATTTTAGAGTAACTGAGGAGATTCTGTAGGAGAGTGCATCTGCATTTGATTTATCTTTTTGTTTGTTTTTGAAAATAAGCTATTTGGAATCTCTCTTATTTTGTGTGATACTGGCAAAGGTATCCAAAATGTTTTCTGCTTTGGGTTTGCATCCATCATACAGAGCTTTGTAGTGTTGATTTTCAATAGCCAAACAAATTCAAGTTCCTGGTCAACATCATTCTTTGTTTTGCCAAAACATTACCAAACAAGAGAGCGCAGTACTCCACCAAAGCTGCTTAGTCATTGTATGATTTCCAACTCCTGAAATCTTGAAAAAAAATTTGTGGCAGAAACCACAGCATCATAGAATGTTGTCATTTTGTATAGATGTACCCACAAACAAAATGACATTGTGATGAGCACGTGTGTGTTATGCATGTGTACATTATGGAAGGACACCAAATTGCATGACCTAAATATGTAGCAGGCGGTGGGAATTGATGGGACTTGGAAACAGCCCCACAATTAAATCAATTGTTCCTTGTATGATTTCCAACAGATAAGTTTTGATAAATCCGCAACAGTCGATTTTTAGTTGGATCGCAATCATGTGATCATCAGCAGGCAGCTGACGTAGCGTTCACTTGTTGTCATGGTTACAGTGACAATGAATGATGCTATCTCACAATGGCACACAAATCTTTAACAAATTCATGGATTCAGACTATAAGCCGCATCACTGCCAAAATCTAATCACTTGGTCCTTATGTCATTTCTGACCTTTCCTAAAAATGTCCTACAAATCCGTTTTTGAGTAATGTTGCGCACAGACAAACAGATGGAAGGACAAAGGTATGCCGATTGTCACCAAACTCCACTGTGTTCCTTGGCGGAGTAATGATTGATGTTGCGCTTCTTTTTGCTGCCAAACCTTTCTTTTTACCGTGCACATGTGGAGCCTGCATGTCAACAAACTCTGTGTCTTGTAAATAAAGTTTCAAAAAAACAATCAGCATAACCAAGAACCCTGAAATCAGAGTACATTATGTTGTATCAGAAAGACTTGTCTTGCAGATTGCTCATAGAAAATGAGAGCTGAGTGTGTCTTCTTTATGTCACAAGCAACAAAAAAGCTATAACATGTGATTTACTTCACTTTGCACTTCCTGCGATGTGACTACTGCATATGCACACATGGCAATGGCAATGTTGAAACAATATATTGTGCAGCTCGAGTAGAAGATGTTAAATTTATGTAAGGTCACAAGGTGTAAGTCTGTTTTTATGCTGTGTTTGAATGCTGTTCTGCAATAAGGTGTTTAGCATGAGGTCCGGTAGTGTGTGAAGGGTTAACGTGTCATTTGTGCCAGGATAAATGTAAATCTGTGCATCATATTTGGAACGTAATCACATCTGCCAGATTGCATTTGCAGGTGGTCAAACTCATGTTGCTGTATGATCTCAGCTTGGCATAAATGCAATCTGCACAGCTTGACAATACTCAGGGGTACTGCTGACTAACAAGTCGTATTACATCCTCATTGCAATATGAACATGCCTAATAAACACATGGCAAGAGACTGAATATGCAATGAGTAAAGAAAATTATTTTATTTAAATGTGCCATGCATTCATACTCGAACCTTGGCCCATCAGATGGTGCCCTGAACATACAGGCCATGCATTCACACCATTTGACCAACCAGATTAAACTTTAATTTCAAAGATTTTCCTTTTATCATGCAGGCCTATTATAAATGCATGCATTGGAATCAGAATGCAATCAATCAGGCAGACTGCATATTCAGGTGGTCAAGCTCCACTGTAAGCATGGACACACTTTGAAGAAAACACCGTCGCTTCTGAACCTTTCAGTCCACCTAAGGGTTCACTGATTGGATTACATACATATGAACTACACATCCGGTAATGATGCAGCAGCTGGTTGAACAAGACAATATAATGATTTGATTCCAAAGAAGGAAAATTCACAGTATCACAGCAGCAAAAGGGACAGTGCAGAAATGTAGGATTTTTTTAAAAACATCTGAAAAAAAAAAAGAAAAGAAAATCACTGATATTGTAAGGGTTTTTTTCTATATGCAGAAAAAAATGTGTGTATATATATATATATATATATATATATATATATATATATATATATATATATATATATATATATATATATATATATATATATATATAAAAAAATAAAAATGTGGGAAACAGCAACATTGCACAGGGTTATTCAATATGTACATTCTTATTGCAGGGTTTCCTCTACATTCATTCAGCAGCAGCAGCCCGCCGCTGCTGAAATCCCAGCCGCCGCTCCTTCAAATTTCTTTTTTTTTTTTTTTTTTTTTTTAAAAAATCCTCGCAAATACACCACCGCCGCATGTCTCCACCTTCACAGCAGAGTGCTGCACTGTGTCGGGTACTCGCGAGTACTAAGGTTGACTACAGATAACTACCTTGCTCAGTATCTACTCTTTTTTCCGGAGAGCCTGCCATCGCTGCTGAAAAAAATCCTAGAAGAAACACTGTATTGTATTTAGAAAGCATTAATATTATACAGTCTTCTTAATGTATCAAATGTCCATAATGCACAGGTTTGAATGCATTCATGTTGCATTCTCATCACTATCAGTAGATGGTGTTGAGGACAGGAAGTGGTGCTTCTTCTGCTGAACTTCTTATCCAGGAGATTGATAAAGCACAAATCTGTAGTACCTTAATAAGAGACAATTTGGTGCTGCTTCTTTGCTCATGACTTTACATCGTCTTTTTCCTGTTTAGCTAGACAACCTTGTGTCAGTTCTCTGGACTGAAACAGTTTGTGTTTCTTCAGCTGGAGCTTTATTATGAGTTTAATCAGCTAGTTACAGTTTACATTTGCCACACAGTGACGCTCTAATGAGCGCTTTCTTTCTCTAATTTCACAGTGAAGATTGAATTTTATGTTTTGGTTTCTACTAATGTCTGTTTCGCTGCAGGAGTATACATGTCCAAGATGTGAGTCAGGGTTCATCGAGGAGCTGCTGGAAGAGAGGAGGTGTGTATAAAATGCATCATGTGTCTAGTTTACTTAATCAAAAGTAATATCTTTTCCCCAACATGTGAATATTGTATTGCATTTATCACAGAATCACTATCAAGAGACTGACATCATGCATTGACTATGATGCAATTTCTGAAATAGTCTTCATGAAAGAAATTCTGCATTTTTATTAGGGTTTTTTTCCCCTTCATATGTTTTGCTGTTATTCATTGTAATGTTTCAACGACAGTAGCTAGCATTTAGGATGGACAGAACCTGTCAAACCCAGCTGTACACCTGCAACTATAAAGAATAGCAATGCAGGCTTGACTTTGTGCCACTGTAATCAAAATATGCACGTCCGCTTTTAAACATACACATTTGATTTGAGTCTCAAATGCATAGTGGATCGTATTTGTTGTTTTGCTAAATTTTGTTGTTCATACTAATAGATGCTACTTTAAAGCCATGTGTTGCGGAATGTTTTTCATTTGGAGTGACCTTCATAAAAACACTCAAGTTAACATTGGGTGCCACTCAACAGTCCTTTCAATGGTTTCAATCTTTTTTAAGTCAGCTTGATATTGTATTTCTGATTTATTATCATATGATCATGGTAGTACAATTTAAAAAAAAAAACATTTAAAACTAAGGCCACAGCTGCTGTATTTCACATGTAAAATCAGAAAGTGGAGGAGTTTTGGAGAAGCAATAATAGAAAACTATGCTGTCATAAATGTTAGAAATTATGAAAGCTATGACATGGTGATGAAAAACTTGATGTAACTTTGTCCACTATTTGTCTCCTGTTTAGTACTGACAATGGCTCCATGTCTACCATCTCCAGCGGACCTCAGAACCAACAACCATTTGAGGTTTGTAACTCATTCTTTACTTAGACTTTATCTCTGTCACTTAACCTTTCTGTGCTCTGCACCACTCTGACTCTGGTACGCATACTGTTGCATAATAGAGTCATCATTTCTTAAAACTGCTTCCAATGACATTTGTGCTGATCTGGTATCATAGGTTTCCACTTCTGCTTTTGCAGCTACACTTTACAGTGGTATTATATTGAGTCAATGGGTTTTTTTAGCTTTGTCCAGTCAAATGAGTGCCATTTTAACCTGATTTGTAGTTTGTGTAACTTTTTTGGGAACATTTTGGTTGAAACACACAAGGGTTGTAATGATACTGTTTTCTCAGTAATCGATGAAAGTTTGTATGTCAGCAGGTGTTTCATCCCTCAGCCTAGAGGCTTCTTTAGTTATGAGAACTGAGAACTCAAAAAGCCTCTTGGAAGGGATGTGAAATGTCTCTAAGAACCTAGGAGAGAAGTCCAGTTGTTTTTTTACTGAAGTTCGTGAGATTACCATGACCTGGATGATTGAGAATCTACACAGGGATATGTCAGCAGGCAATCTGTGTTTTGTTTTTTTTCCCATTGGGATGAAATTTGACCTGATAGTCAACATGGCTCTTGAACGTTCCAAGAGTGTTGTTTATACTGTAAATAATTCGGGTTATGTGGAGGAATCTTAATTGCTTTCTGCTTTGCTGATTGTTTTTCAGTCAGTTTTCTTTATTGTATTTGTCTTCCAGAATGCAGACCAGCACTTGTTTACATTCCCTTCTGGCTATGGTCAGTTTGCCCTGGGTGTCTTTGATGACAGCTTCGACTTCGGGGCTGGACTTGGAACAGAGGACAACCGGGATGCAGAGAATCGTCGGGAAAGGGAAACGGCATCACGGCAACGATATGGTGCCAGGCAGCCGAGAAGTCGTCATGGTTCAAGGCGGCAAGCAGGGCGGCATGAGGGAGTTCCAACTTTAGAGGGGTGAGAAGTACAATTACTGACTTGCTGAACTGAAGTCTTCCATTCTTTTAATCATTCATCAGTTTTTCCCTGAGAATTAATTATTAATGTAACAGCCCAAATGGCGCTCTCCCACAACTATTTCATCCCTTTTTATGTTCTTTTTTGTAGAATAATTCAGCAGCTAGTGAATGGAATAATTGCACCTACAGCAATGCCAAATATTGGTGTTGGACCCTGGTGAGTATGTGGAGTGGAGCTGTAAAAAAATGAAAAGTAAAATCCAAACAAAATGTGCTTAATTTGAACTAATGTCTCTCTTTTTTTAAAGGGGTGTTCTTCACTCAAATCCTATGGACTATGCTTGGGGGGCTAATGGATTAGATGCTATTATAACACAGGTATGACCATTTACAGTGTCAAAAAGGAACAATTTTAATTGGTATTATTGGACTAAAGATTGTAGATGTTGTGTAAGGAAGTCTGCACTACACACACACTAATGTGCATTCAGCATGTGTTTCATTTAACTCCCTATCTAACAATTTTCTCCTCTAATGTGTAGTTATTAAACCAGTTTGAGAACACGGGACCGCCGCCTGCTGATAGGGATAAAATAAAAAGTCTTCCTACAGTACAAATTACAGATGAACATGTTGGTAAGTTAAAGGATGATGATCACCACTGGTGGCATAAAATGTTTTATGGTTGGTTCCCTTCTTTTCTATTAGATAAACTGTATTATTTTCAAAATTGAGCAGCAGTATAATTTTCTTGAAAACCGACTGTTACAAGGTCAAATTTAATTGCAATTTAATTGACGCAAGTACCATTTGCCTGACAAGGTGGCTCCGTGAGACTTCAGCTGTATGAGTTTATCAGTTTTGAACTTAAAAATGTTTAATTTGAAGCATCTTACTTGACGCCTCTGGACTTGAGTTAATAACTACACTGGGTTCAAAGGCATGGACTATGATATTGTCAAAATATTACTGGTTACTGATTTGAAATGTACTTAATTTCTCTTATTTGTAGATTAATCATCAACCACAACAGATGTCTTACTGAAATCACCATGTAACAATTCCTTAAAAAAACTTTCTAAATAGTCAGGCATGTTTTGCATCAGAAACTTCCACTTTATGGCATTTTAAAACTTAACACGCTCATCACATCAGTTTTTTGGGAACTGGTTTGCAACTGTTATCTACACATCTAATGGAAAGTGAGTCCAGTAGCATAGCATCGAAGCATCTTTCTGAAAATAGCACTTTTGGTTTTCAGATCTGATATTAAAATTTTGGAGATTTCAATATCTGTTAACCCTCTAAACCCCAAGAAGTTTCTTGGTGTTTCTGATACTGTCACATTTTTATTCACGTATTTTTTTTACTGAATTATAGTGTGTAATTATAATTAATTATATATAATATAATATAATTATAACAATGGATAGGAGTAGAGAGAGAGTTCAAAAATGTTTTTCGTGCCATATGACACACTTACAAAGCCAGAAATCATTAAAAATGACACAAACAAAAGTTGATTTTCTTTGATTTATTTGTTTTACAAAAATATCCCAAACCTGAAATGCATATCCACAACATTTTTTCAAATACTATTAACAAAATCGGAGAAAAAAGAGATTATTCACAGACATACATAATATGCCCTGAAGATATTTTACTACTTAAATTTGTTTCTGTACATGTTTCCTATCTGCTCCATGTGAACACAACATGCAGTTAAGCCCAGGCCAAATGAATAATTCCTGTTTTTGTCATGTGACTGTTGTTCGCAGCCGAGTTACTCATGGCTTTTGCTGAGAAGCACAAAATTTTCAGTTTTTCAGAGAATCCAGTTAGGGAAAGTGGTTTATTTATTGGCATATTTTCAAATGAAACATTCAGAATACAGTTTTGATGAAATATCACAATTTTAAACTTCAGTTTGGTTAGATTTTGTGATAGACCTGCACATCACACATGATAAGCTCAAGCAGTTTTTGCATGCCTTTGAAACACACTATTGGGTTTTAGGGTTCAGACTGTTGAACTGTGATTTTTTTTCAAAGAACATTAGTAGCTTGTAATGCAGTGTCCCTTTTTGGTTAAAAATACAGCTAAAACCAAGTTACATATCATGTTTAACATCACTTTTTTATATGTCTGACATTCAGCTTTGGGACTAGAATGTCCAGTGTGTAAAGAAGATTACAGTGTGGGAGAAAATGTGAGGCAGCTCCCATGCAATCACATGTTCCACAATGATTGCATAGTCCCGTGGCTGGAACAGGTACTACACACCATCTACACAATTCTCCTTCCACTTACACAACATATTCATCGGTTGCTATGTAAAACCTCGGGGTAGTGCCACTAAAGCTGCTTCATATTTTTCTCCAGCATGACACTTGTCCAGTGTGCAGGAAGAGCTTGAGTGGACAGAACACAGCAACAAACCCTCCAGAACTATCAGGGATGAACTTTACCTCCTCATCTTCCTCCTCCTCATCCTCTTCATCCTCCTCAACCCCCCAGTCCTCAAGTTCGACCAGCAATGAGAACTCCACTGATAACTCTTAGTAAGGACGACTGTCCTTCTCACCCTACGAGCTGTTTATAGCTCCTAGGCTGCTGTATCTCAGAGCAGTGACCTCCATTCTCTCCCTGCAGAAGGGCAGAGAGCTGAGTGCATCTCGCCAGGAACACTCGCGCCTGATTCAGGGGTAAGTGATACATGAGGTTCATGTATTTCTGCCTGTCCTGTTGCTCCCACCTTCATCAGGAATCTGAACAAAGGAAGGGCGGAGGCCTGGGGTGCAGCTTCTGTCAGGGAGGATGTGGAGAAGCATTGAAACTTCAAGAGGCTCGATCTGCTTGAATCACTTCATACAAGAAGAGCAAATAACGGAATCCAAAGGTAGAAGATCGTGAACAACAAGACAGTTTTTGTTCT
Source organism: Amphiprion ocellaris (assembly GCF_022539595.1). NCBI lineage: Eukaryota > Metazoa > Chordata > Actinopteri > Pomacentridae > Amphiprion > Amphiprion ocellaris. The sequence goes on from NC_072767.1 coordinate 38,799,230, forward strand.
TTTTTTTAAACTCTAGACTTGTATGGTTTAAGATGAAACACTTTTGCCAATGAAGCAAAAAGAAATGTACAGTTATTCCTTTTTTTATAGGTAGCATTCATATCGCACAGATCAGATGACGCAAAGTGCACTGTTGTGCACTGGTGAAGTGTGCACAGAAGTTTCTTCATGATGTGGAAGAATATTACATTTGATCCCTTTAGCTCTGCAGATAACCTGACAGTACTTCATATAATTATTTTATTGTCAGTCTCCACTTGCCGTTTTAAGATTACCTGACACCACACAGGTAGAACTGTTGGCACTTGAAATGATGTGCATAATTGCAGTAATTTGTGTGTTTGAATAGTAATGTCGATAATGAAACTACATCAAGATTTAGTTACATTTTATCTGCAAGCCTAAAATGTGGATTGACTTTACACACAATACACTCGGAAACATTTCAGTACAGTTGTGCTTTTTAACTTAAAGATAAATGTTTTGCCAGTTGAAAACCTTGATTTGCAGTATGAACATGTACAAAAAGAATTAACTGATATGAAAATAAAGATATTTGGGTGCTACCACTCATTTCATGTAAGACATTTTAAGTGTCTGTGTTTATAGTATTCTTTTAAAGGATAATTAAGGAGCAAAAATGGTCATAAAATCAAAAATATTAACGATGAGATTCTTGGGCAGCTCTAGAGCAGATTGTCTACTAATTGCAAGGTTGTGATTTGATCCCTGACCTCTCTGCATGCTGGAGTGTCCTCGGGCAAAACACTAAACCTAAGGCAAAAAGGCAAGCACCTTGCATGGAAGCTCTGCATCCATTGGTGTGTGAATGTGTCAGTGAATTGATGAATTAGATATACGTTATAAAGTGCTTTGAGTGCCAGTTATCTGGAATAGCGCAGTACACATGCAGACCATTTAAATATATACCTCTTTATTCAGATAGTAGAAGTGCAGTAAGACAATAAATAGATAATTTATCAACAGTTGTTCAAATGCAAAAACACTAGTATGATGAAATTCTTTTGGAAAACTGGGAAAGTTGTGTGTTGTTCTGCTCTGTGTTTCCTGGTCTAAATTACTTGTTCCTTTCATGACGACTTGCAGGCTCTTAGAACAACCAGGCAGCATCCAGGGAACAATAAACCTATTGGCGAGCACTGTTGGACGTGCTTTCAATGCATAATAAGGTTTTGAGATCATTTTGTACTTTCAAAGTGAGGCCCCGGTCCACAGGCATGCGGATAGTAAACAGAGTGTGTATTAGAAAAGCTTTCCTGCTTCATGTTATCAATGAACCAATAAAATCTGCTTCCTTTTATTGTTAGCCACATGGGTGTATTTCCTCCACATTGTACAGCTTCTCTCCTCAGGGGTTCATTTTCAAAGGCCTTTAATCTGAGGGGATTGTTGTTACGGACAGAGCATTAGTGTAGCTGCAAGACAAATTAATACATTTGACTTTACATTGTGAATTTGTTGATTCATATTCTGTTTTTTTTTTCAGAATATTGTGGTTGATGTGAAATGTCTGTGCCTTGTAATGACATACCGGGGAGTATGACAAACTCAATGTTTGGTTTTTATAGGTTCAGCTGTACTGCAATTCAATGTCTAGCGCTACCATTTAGCACTTTAAATTGTGAAAATGTAGGTTTGAAACTTTTTCTGGTGTTAGAGTTTGAATTTAGATTTTGTGATGCTGCAAAAAAACATCTTGTAACAGAGGGAGAACATAGGAAACAAAAACTGGTTAAAAATGTTGGCAGCATTTTTTTTTAGAAAACCGTCAATACCATAGCACTTTGGGAATATCTGAGTAGTAAACTTTAAATATACTCCACTGAATTGTAAATTTTAGTCAGGCTACTCAACACACTGTCTTTTGGCTCTAGTACACTTTGCTTTATCACTTTTTCTTTCACAAGTCTCTGTTTTAGTTACATATACTCTTAGCATTTCAGTTCTGTCATGTTCAAAGTCCAGCTGTGGTCTTTAGCTTGTATATATGGTCACGTTGGCTTCCCTGTAAAACAGTCGCGATGTTTGGTGTGCAGGGCGGGATGAGTTTCTTCTGTGTGGATTATATTACTAAGAAAGGCTTTTAATCTTCTGATTTTGTCTCAGATTGCTAAAGACTGAGCCTACACTCTTATAAGCATCCAGCATTTCAGTACTGAGTTAGTTATTGCAATCCAGGGAGAGGAATCTTAACAATTCAGTGTGTTAATACTGCAAACATTTCCCTGCAATGGCTCAATATATGCACTCAGACACTGGCTGAGGAACTTATTGAGCCTGAATGTGCAATATTTGTTTTTTAATTTTAAATCTGAAAGGTGTGACTGAGTAGTGATTATTTTTGCTTCTGATTTGTCAATTTTACTGGAATGCATTCCAAATATGCAGGTTAAAGACATAATTCTGTAAACAAAAGCATAATATAATAAAAAATATGATACTAGTATCTTAAAAACACTTTTAAAATACTTGTAGATGAGTAAAATTACCACACTATTAAGATAAACTACTAATCATGAAGAACATTTTTGTGCCAGAAAAAAATGACATAAGAAATGCATAGCCTAGAGTTTAGATAACCAATAAATATAAGTAAGATACATGACTGAAATAAAATAAGTGAGCAATAATAAGGCCAGAATATAACAGTAAAAAACAATGCTGGCAATTATAGTGAGGTACTAAGTAGTATCACATATGCAATAATAAAATATTGCACATGAAAATGAATTAGTGCACCTGAAAAATAAGATTGAACTGATATATTGCACATTACAGTGACTGTTGTACATGAAAGTGAAATACTGCACATGTAACCAAATGTTGCACATTGCAAAGAAATATTGCATATGAAATTCAAATATTGCACCTTAGAAATTAAGTATGAAATACACTAAGATGACAAACTTTATTGATACCTCACTGGAAAAATGTACATGTTCTAGGTGCTACATACAGATGAGGCATGGAAGAAGCAGGACAGCAATGACAAAAAGTACAACAGGGCTGAAAATAAAATTATAATAAAGGTATCATGAAGACCATGGACAAGGCATGATGAATTGAAATATGGATATATACACATATGACATGAGGAATTTACATATGTAGAGGTATGTCATGGGAGATACTGTACCTACATTTATGTTATTGTAGTTAAATATGTAATTGAAAGAAAAGACCAGTGTTAACATGATGCTATTAGACATTATGAGCTGAGAGAAAAAAAAGAACGAAAGCCTGCATAAGAAGTGTTAATTTGTCGATTGATCTAGAAGAGCTGTAAAGAGAGAACACAGTTTTACATTTTGTTGTCATGGGGAGCAAACTCTGATCATTTTCAAAGACATTTTCATAAGAATATGTAATTAGTTTAAGAGGCCTAAGTAGAATGGTTGCAAAATCTATGGCGCTAAACAAAAACAATCTAACTTGTGTGACGTGGCCACGCCCCTAAGCAACACGTCATGCGTACGTGCCGCTCAGGGCGTGTGCGTGCGTGTGGTGCAACTAGAGGACGAGCAGCTCCAACGGCTCAGAGTCGAAACGTTCAGCCCCTACATACCGCTGCCTGAGGACCACACGAAAAAAAAACAAGAGGGAGAAGATTCAGAAGAACGAAGCTCAGCGTTGCTTTATAAGTCGACGGTCTAGCATTAACCATGAAGTTACTGTGGGCTGTCAGTGCCCTTCTGCTCAGCTGTTGGCGAACCGATGCGTCCACAGGTAACAGTTTTGCGTCAGCCATGTTTGTTTGAAGATGTAGACTTTGCCCTCAGTACGAACATTAACAAAATGTTTTCTTCGGGGACTCCGCTATGTTAATGTTACGACATTTTATGGTTTTCGACGTCGAATACTGTGTCCTAGAGCTGCTACTCTACAGTAACAACGGTTAGCAGGAACTAAACAGGCCACTGGTGCCGATAATGTTAGCTCCGTTAGGCGCAGCATTGTTGTTAGCCAACATATTTTGCTAATTAGCGGTCAAGAAATCCTGGTCTGTCTGTTTCGTGATGGCAGTTAGACCAAATTAATGTAGAAAGCCATCTGTTTTTCGGAACCTCCTTCGAGTGTTAGCGTTTTACAGAAAGATACTGTGATTTCTGCCAGCGGATTTAATGGGACACGTGATGCCTGCTGTTAATTTATACCCTATGGTGGTCTGGTAACGATTGTAGTCACGGACTGTGTAAACTCGCAGTTGCGTAACGTTTAAAATGGTTGATTACCATTCGTAGTTAGGTTAAATATTGTTTTAACCCGCCCTGTTTACATCTACCAAAACCGTCTAAATGGTAAAGTAATCTTGTTTTTTGGCGAGTCTTGCATTACAGCCTTTAAGAAGCCAGAGTATTAGCCTGTAGCCTTTAAATAATCAGCTTCGTTGAGTGATTATCTTACTCTGTCTAAATGGTTGTTTTTGATTAGGAGAGTCTGTAAAACCAGTCAGCTTTGCGTGTCTTACCAGTCACAGTTGAGCATGTTTGAAGCTGAATTCTAGTCGAGCAACCCAACAGCTTTCAACATTGCAGTGTTGTTCAACAAGACATGTTAAAAATTGCTTCGATATATTTGTTTGATGCTGAGCTGTAACCCCAATCATGTTGAGCCAAGCTGAGTCATTTTCCTTTCTGTGTTTCTTCACCATAAGACAGTTAAGAGAAATGGGCAAGTACATGCACTGACTTAATGTGTTGTGCAAATATGGACTTCACTTCATTTTGTTTTGTTTCTCACAAGCTTAATTATAGCTTTTATTTTATCGAGAGTTGCTCCCAATAGTCAGATTGTTTGTGAATGTCATATGCACGTTAGACAAACATACCTAAGAAGCCCTCATGCCACTTCTTGTTTTCTGCTTTGGTAATGCCTACTCTATAGTAGATCAGGGGTAAAATTATATTTCTGTAGAGTTTCAGCTTCTTCCCCAGCTTTAACTATAACATGAAAAATAGGTTACAAAGCAGATGGGTAGATAAGGCTGCTCTGTGTTTGAAAAGAGGCTCCTAAAAGTAAACAGACCTGTTTTTTTCACATATTGGGTACTTGTTGTTCAGTTCAAGTAATTTGGCAAATGCTGGGGAATACGGACTCATTTTGTTATTGCCCACCATTTTGAGACTCCATCTGCTTAACCTGCTCTCACTTAAATTATCCTTTCATGATATAAGCCTGCAGCTCTATGCAGTAGCAGTGATGATCGCACATTTTTTTTTCCATCTGTAAGAGGTGACATCCTTTTAATAGCAGTGACAAATCTGTGCTGGTCTACCACAGTTAAATGGTTGCAATGAACAAAGTGAGCTACTTGGTAAGTGCACTCTGGATATATAGACATAGAAAGTTAGTTGCTTTGGATAACTGAGCATCTAATGGATTTATGTGGGCTGTATGAGACAAGAGCTTCTCCCCTCAGTTGTTTATTTCCATGCAGTGACCTTGACTAGATAATACGTGGCTGAAATGACAGCTTGAAATGGCCTGTTTAAACATCAGTGTGATTGTTTCCCAATTCGTCACTTTCATCACGTTGAAACCATTTGCATCCATCTTCTATTAGGAAGCACAATGCATTGTACTAGCCTTTCCTATTCAGCTTCACAATGTTCTTATATTTGTTGCATGAGTGTTGAAAGTAGCCTGAGGATTACAAATTTCAGCCTGTGAAAAGATTTTTGTCTTTTCAGCAAATTCCTACTTGAGTTGTTAATTTTCAACCAGCTGGTTGAATGAAAAGAGAGGACAAACTTTCTGTGAATAAGATAAAGCATGTACTCCCATAGTGTGGGCTTCTTTTGCCAACAAATTTCATGGCATGTCCTTTTCAAATACAATCTCTAATCTTTCTTACCTGCCTTGTAACCAGTTAGATTTTTCAGGCCAATCCGGTTGCATTGTTCAGGCCATTTCACTTGCTGTTTACCACACGTAAATGTCAAATACTCGCTTGGAAATTTGATCTTTGAAGGGGCTCTAAGCACAACGAACAGATTCTCGTGTTATAGGGCAGAGGGTTAAAGGCAGTGAATTACACTGTCAAGATTCATGTCATTTACATTTAATAAGAGCTGGGATTTCAGCCTAGACTATATTTAATCATGAACTTTCATGCAGCATGTGCTATGAAGGTGACCTTTTTGTGAGTATGGGGAAGCCATTCTAAGCTGGGAATGTTACACGATATACATGTGGAGACTGGGGATCTTGTTGACATGTTCACATGTATGCATCTTTAGTTGGATCTTTATTTGCTAAATATTTTAATGGAAAATGAAAACTCAAAATGACTATCCCAAAATCTGGTCCAACTTCATGAAAAATATGTAGAAAAAGTTTCTTTGTGAGCTTAAAAATGGGGATGCTTGGCATTTCAGCCCAACATAGGTTTTGTTGTATTTGGTGTTAGTTCAGTGTTGTTTCTAAAATAAGGGGAACATGCTTGGTCTATGGAGTGACCAAAGAATTCCACTCTGCCTGCTATGGTCACGTAAAGCTGGAATACCTGGAGGAGAAGAAATATTTTTAAAAGTCAGTCCTTCAGAATACAAAGGATATACCATACTTTGGAAACATATGTTCCACAGTTTCATTATAAATAGTGACACCTGATCCATCTGCCTTGGATTCACACTGGGTATTAAAATAACTCTTGTTTTCTCAATTGTGTCCACAACTTGATCTGAAGATGCTGTTTACGTAGGTTGGCTGCCTTGACAACAGATATGCAGCCCCCCAGGTCTCAGGAATTGGTACCAGGCTCTCATCGCACTAACACTACTGCTACTCCCTGTAGCAGAGGGCTGCACCTGTAGCTTTTCTTCAGTTAGTGTTAAGCGGTGGAGACAAGTGACCTTTCAACTTGCTAGGCGGTTGTTTTATTTTTTTCTCCTCAAGAATGTGGTCAGTCTGTACATACAGCATTTACGCCTGGCTGAGATCAAATACAGTACAAGCCTGACTCCCTCCGAAGGTGGTCGGGTTGATCCGATCACATTCAGATCCCAGTGCACTCTGAACTTATTTACATCTTAAGGTGCTGCCAGAAAATAAGTCTCCTGACAGTCATCATACACACAGAGGCAGGATTTTACAGCCTAATCAAAGACACCACAACATGCCATGGAACACTGATTATTTTTCCAGGCTTAGAATTTAAAAAACCTATATTACTGTTCATACACATACATTTCTTTCAAAATAGTACGGTCAGGTTTGTGCGACAGCTAAATAAGAAATCACTTGCAGATTTTTTTCTTTTAAAAACAAGTGTGTTGACCCAGTTTAACACAGTGACCACTGTAGTTTGAACTTGGTTCAACAGACAAACATAATCAGCCCAAAATGCTTTGTGCATTTTTCATGCATTTTTGGTTTGATTTTGTAATGTGAAATGTTTTTCCATCTCAGCCTCATCTGCTTTTCATGTTCTGTTTCACTCATTACATACTGTCTTAATTTCATGGGAATGCTATTGTGTGCTTTTAGTGTCTTGTTGTCATTGTTCTTTTTTGTTTTTTTGTGTGTGTTATTCCTGCTTTTAGGGATGTTTTGATCAAGCTCTTTTGGCAACAATCCCAGCCTGTATCCAAAGCCTTTATGTTATTGAATCAGCACAGTTTCTAAGATAGTTAAAGTAAGAAAAGTTGTTAATTATGTTTCATCAAGGTAGGATTTTTCTGAAAGGGTGTTGTAAATAAGTTTAGTTAGAAAAGTATAATATATTGGAAACTGAGTATGATGCTGCACTCAGATCAGCTCGAGTCATCCCTAACTGCCTTCTATTTTGCATTTATTATATTTATATTAATGGGTCAGAGTACCAAGATTGATCAAAACATTAGCCAAAATAATTGGGCGATAATGCTGCTCTGATCTATGCCTTTTCTATGTCCTTACGTTCATATTTTCATTTCATTTGTGTTTTATTAACTATTATTTTTCTCTTTCCTGTTTGCTTGTCTTTTCTTTTTCCATTATTGCATTTAATCATTAATCCATAAAATCACCCTGTTTGCTTTAAACCCACCACATTCAAAATTTCTTAAAATCTGTTTGCTGGGCTGACTGTAAATGGTGCTCAGCGGGTTTTACCAAGTCTCCCCTGTCTCAGATGAAGTTGATCGATGACAGTGCAGAGCTGCACTGCGAGGTAATAGGGAACCCCATCCCTGAGGTGCAGTGGTGGTTCGTAGAGGGTGAAGAGCCCAATGAGACCTTCACCCAGCTGTTTGACGGAGCACGGAATGACCGTGTACAAATAAATGCTACATATATAGTACATGCCACTAGCATCATTCACCTCACTAGCCTCACCCTCGACGACTCAGGCACATATGAGTGCCGTGCTTCCAACGACCCTGACCGCAATGAACTGAAGAAGACGCCAAAAATCAAGTGGATCCGCTCGCAGGCAAACATTATTGTGATTGAAAGTGAGTGGCAGAGGAAGCACGAGGAGACTCCAGTCGAAGCAGTCGACTGTTATCTCCTCATTAGTGAAGTCCTGGGCATTCAACTCCCGTTACACCCAACTGCCATGTTTCCCGGCCCAGTACCCTCTCCATCCTGCTTCACCCAGTACACAGTCTCCCTCTTTCCTCAAAAGCTCCAAAGCTGTCCTGTAGTAGAATTCGAACCTGGTCATGAAGCATGGCTGGGCTGCTTCCTAATCCTGTATTACCCGACAGAATACGTCTTCAATCTGATGCCTTTTTTTCCCCCTTGTGTCAAGGCTTAGATAACCTCATAGGTTTTTCTTGCATATAATACTGGCCATAAGGTTGGAAATTTGCAAATGGCTCCTGCAGAAACATTTTTGTATATCTACATAATATAATATTTAGTTAATTTGACTAATGGGAGTCAAAGAAAGATGAAAAGGGGTGTCAGATTTCTTCATTAGCGTTTCCTCTTGGTAGATATTTATATTGCTAGCATTTTCCTTAATTTATACTAACATTGACGATGCCCCTTTTGTTAATGCTTGTAGTCCATTCCTGTGGCTAACAGCCTACTGAACTGTAGGCACAGAAGATGGCAACTCATTTTTAAAGATACATATTTCAGCCATGGGGCATCTTTCTGCCTTGTGGCCCAGTATTATGTTTACAAGGTCAGTTTCTACATTCAATTAAAGCAAAACTACTTTACTTTAAATGCATTACTTTAGTGTTTCCTTTTAGTCATGTGATTGGCATTTAAACTGCCAATTAATTGTATCTGCCTGTTGTTGCTTCTTCTGCATGTATTTATTAAAGGATCTTTTCCCCACAACCTTTTGTAGTTACTGTATATATTACCTTCCCAGTACATGTCCTATTCTTCCTCCCTTTTTACCGTTGGTGTGGCAGATCTCCCAATTTTGGGGAGCTCTTTCCACCTTTCTTGGAAAGTTCTGTGAATTTCTACAGAACTTGTGGTCATGTCACGTTGTGTCTATGGTTAAATTTGTGAAGTGGATGTTTTTTCCTTCCCAGACTTTGCAAGTTGATGGAACTTGTTAGTTCCTACTTGACTAGCCAACACTCAACAGTTGTTTTAACTAAAAAAAAAAAGAAAAAACAACCACCAAAATCTACTCCTGGCAACGGTAAAATTATGATAACTAACTAGGGAATGATGTACTGTTCTTTACTTCTACATACTTGTAAACTGTTTGGCACATCAATGAGTGTGAACGTGAAGTTGTCATGGTACATGATTTGCACTCTGACATTTCACTTTGTTACTTTGTTTTTCCCAGAGACAGCGGTTGAGTGTTGGAACAAAATGTAACTTAAACTATAAAAAAATTCATCCATTAATAATGATGCTTTTTAAGGCAAGACTGTATTTTCAGTATCTGAGTACATTAGTTTTAAAATCATTATTGACATACAAGCGTGTTAAAATGTCTAACCATCATTTTACACCTTGTTAAAAGAAGATAATTTTTGTTCCTGCTTCTTTTTACCTTAAGCTCCAAACATCGTTACCGAGCCTCATGAGGTCAGCAACCAAACCTCTGCGGTGCTCAGCTGCAACTTGACCGACTCCAGCCTTCTCATCAAGGGCTCCTACTGGACACTCAATGGCAATATCCTTGAGGATTCCGTATCTGCTGATGCCAGTCCATTCACAGTTCACCGGTAAGTATTTACATTGACTCAGTACTGTTCCATGGTTTGCCACTGTGAGCTATTTTTGTTGGTATTCCAGTGTAGGGTGGGCGTACAGATGCAAAACTGGTCTGGGAAAAAAAGCTGACCTAGAGCATTGACAGGGTACAGGAATGGTTAAAATGTAGAAAGAGGACAGGATGTAAATACATCAGTAGTTTGGATGGTTTGCATGTAGGTACTTAACAATGATCAAATGTAAGGAGATCGAAAGGTCTGGCAAAAAACAAAGAAGGTGATGAGATTAAAGTTTCAGAACACTAGGGGGTAGGAGATTGTGTCCAGACGTCACTTGGGTCCCATATGGATTCAGAACTGTTGATGATTACCAACACTATAGCAGAGAACGGCTCTTATTCATCAATTGTATACATTTGTTAGGTGTGTTCTTCCTCCCTGATAAAGCCAAAGGCTTTTTTTCCTGAGAGGCCTGTTATGTACAGCGATGCAGTTCACATATTGGCACCACTGAGTATATGAACCATACAAGTAAATTAATTTCTAAGTGTTCCATATACTGAAGACTGAGCATCTTTTGCATAGAGAACATTTAAGAGTTAATTTGCCAGTAAGATAGCTATTTTGGTTTTGCATGTCTTGCTGTAGCCTTTCTCTCTCCTCTTCCTTTGTTCCAACTCTTATACTGTCCATTTCTCTGGCTCTGTTTGTACACTATATTGCCATCTTTATCCTCTAATGTTCTCTCTTTGCATGTTGCCTTTTGCATGTATGCCATCCCTCCCCCTCTCTCCCTTTTCTCCCTCCCTCCCTCCCTGACTGCCTCCATTAGCAGCAGAGCTAGGGGCACCATTCGGGCATTCACTGCTCTTGATTAGCAGAGAGATGGAGCGTGCAGACGTGCAGCTTTGCCTGTAGTCTTGGCAGCAGGGATAAGCGCCCCTAGCAGTGTGCTCACTTGGGCTGACCTTAATTCCCCATTAGGGAGAAAAGGCAGGACTGTACAGTACAGTAGCACCAAACAAAGGTGGGACTGTGATTAAGAGGGGGAAATTTGGAATATGTGTTGGATGGACAAGCAGCATTAGTTCTACCTCCAGCTGTTGCATGTAAACAGGATTGCACTGTGAAATGTTTACTTAGCGAAGTGATAGTAGCTTCAGCTTTGGTCACTAGTCACCTGCTACATGTTAGATGCTGAGGCCCAGAGGGAACCAATACATCTGATTTTTATTAGATTAATTTTGTGTGGGTACTTAACAGGCCTCAACTGTTTTTCTTTCCTTAGTTTGGATAAGATCACCCACAGTAATAGTGGAACGTATGAATGTGTGTTCAAGACTGAGCCACAAGTGAAGCAGACAATCGAAGTCAAAAGTAAGTAAACAAATATTTCACATTAAAGTTGTTTTTCGTATCAGTGGTCATTTAAATCATGTTTTACCTGACATGGGGTGCAAATGTTATGTTTTTATAGTAACTAATTGTGTTGTCTGTAGATTAAAGAATATGCTTTAGATTACATTTTACTTTTAGAGCCAGATGTTTATACCGATGATTGATATACTGATCACATCTACGGGAACTATGGCTGTTCACATCAACATCATTTGCACCTTTAATGAATGAAATACTGAGTAATTGAAACTGCATTTTGTTTTTGTGTATTTTATTTTATTTTTTTTAAGAAAAGACACTATTGAACATCCATAACATTACAGCTTTACTGTAATTACTGAATGGGTTATCTCTTCCAGTCTATCTTCTGTCTGTATTGTTTTTTGTTGTTGTTGTTGCTTTGTCTTTGCATATAAGGAAAATCTGTAGGAGCTGCAAACTCTGACTCGCCTGCACATGAGAACAATCACATGTAATAGTTGGATATTAGCTTTAAATTCATTTTCACATCATAGAAATGTTTAAAAACAAAAAAATCATGTGAATCAATTAAATAATAAAAATATATTTTTCATTATTTGGCCAATGTTTATGTTGAGTCGCTTCTTCTTCCAGGAAATACATTTCAGATCAGTTTGTTATTTAATTCACAATCAGTAATAAAATAATCTGAATGTGTTTCTCTTCTTTATATAGCACTCCCTCATGTTGTTGCCTACAAGCACTCTGAGCATGGAAATGAGAATGACAAAGGTGTGATGGTCTGTGTGGGTCATGGCCATCCACTGCCCACTGACTGGGGCTGGTTCAAAGAGGAAGATGGCAACCGCAAGGTATGTGTCTGTTAGGCTATGAATTTTGACTACGAATTTAACATTTTAAATAAGTTTTATTTATGTAGTGCAATAGCACAAAATATGTTTACATTGTCAGGTCAAGATCATGCAATATCATAGAGAGAAACCCAGCAATTTTCCATTGAGTGAGCATTTGGTGACGATGGGGAGGAAAAAACTCCCACATAACAGGAAGAAACTGCAGGCAGGACCAGACTCAGGGAATTTGTCCATCTGTGTCAGGAGAAGATGAGCAGCAAGAAACAAACAGTTTACCAACAAACACTGGGCAGGTCAGAAATATGCAGCCAGAGATACCTGAAAAGGTACAGGGAGAGAGGATAAAGAACAAACTACAGCAGCAAACTTAATTTTAGCCCCTTTACAATAGCAGTAGTCCAGCTGAAAAGGATCTGTATCAGTTAAAGTATATTTGAAATATTTTCACCACTTTACCATGTCTGTAGGCAGCTTTTTCACATGGGGAACTGAAGCAGTTATTTTAATCTTTTCAAAGCCACCAGACTCCTTTGACAAAACAGTAGTTTTACCTCTGAGCACATTGGAGTTACTGGTCTATTGCTGTCTCAGGTAGTTTGCTTTTTGTTGCTTTTGTGTTGTAACACATTAGTTAGGATCAGAACTAGCACAAAAGTCACACAATGACAAGCAAACTAACTGATCAGGGCACCGGTAGACCAGCAACTAGCTATGCGATTTATTGAAGTTGGAAGTTTCAGGCCTAATCCTAAAAGTAGAGAATGCTAAAATTAGTATTGTGTTAAATGATTATGCCTGCCCAACTATAAAAATGAAAATGTAAAAAAATGTTTTGCATCACTAACTTGTCACTTCAATGTAACCTCCAGCAAATCCTCAATGGCACTGGTGACAAATATGAGATCAAGAGCACCCCCAACAAGACCACTCTGACCATTAATGAACTGAGCATCCAGGACGACATCGGGGACTACACCTGCCTCGGAACCAATGAACTGGGCCCAGGCAGCGATAAGATCCACCTGCGTGTCCGCAGTCGCCTGGCTGCTCTCTGGCCCTTCCTCGGCATCGTGGCTGAGGTCATCATCCTCGTGACCATCATCTTCATCTACGAGAAGAGGAGAAAGCCTGATGAAGTCAATGACGGTACGTAGGCCATGTTACTTATAGTATTACACGTGACACCAACTTGGCCGTGTTCGGACTGATATTGCGTAATAAATTCTTCTCGTTCATATTAATGAGACTACAGACTTGACACAGTGAGGACATCGCAGCGTTCCAGCAGTTTATAAAACACCCTGAACTTTTGTTGAAAGTCCTCTGTCTTGGCACTACATTTGCAAGTCAAATATGTGCAAGTTCACATTCTATTTAATTCCACTGTTTTCTCTTACAAATATCAAAAGATGAAGTTAGTACTGGTTTGATAACTTGTCGCTGAAAGTATTTAAAAAGTGGTTTAAAACTGTTCTGACTCAATCATATCTCACGGTACGATTGTAATGTTTAGGGCATCACCTGGACTCTTGCCTAGACTGTATTTAACATCCTCATGGATACCTGTAGCGACGAGCCTCCATGAATGCTGGCCCTTTTTCTTTTTGTTTTAATTCTGCTACCGTTTCCACTTTTGTTTGTTGGTCACAGTGGTTGGCAGTGGTTTGCAAAATTTGCAGGCCTTTTTGCTGGTATAGTAATTTCACAGATTTTTGTGGAAAATTCTTATTACTAGTATTTTGCTGCCCAACTGGATGTAAAAATATCTGCCAGAAAATGATTGCACAATATATGAAATTTGCTCATTTCTCAACCTGTATCTGAACTCTTCAACTCAAACTTTTGTTGTTCTCTATGTAAAGAATCCTCCTTTTACGTTATTCAGCTTCTAATAGAACAAAAATGCATCAAACTGCAAACCTAGTTTACTGAGCCACTAGTTCAGAAGACTGAGATCGTTTGGGGACGTATCAGGGAGGTGTATCGACTAGTTGCATGCATTCAACGTGAACCCGTATTGTCTTTGGTTTTGTCATTATTTACGTTTATGTACGTAAAAAAAATCAGGAATTGGCTTCCGCCTCTGTGTAAACAATCTGTGATAGAAACATATTATTTTATTATTTACATTTTTACTTCTCTGTTCGCTGCTGATTTTGCATTTTGGTAAGTGAACAAAACTGCATGTCAGACTGAAGTGGTTGAGCTGAGATGACCGTGTGGAGAAAAGCTATGGGAGTCTGAATGAACTGCTTTCATAGTAACCACTTCTAAGATGAATGTGCTCGAGGATTTGGTCACTCTTTCACTGGCCCTGAGTCTTAATACAAGCTCCAGTTCTTTCTTTTTCACTTCATTTGTTTTGGTCCTCAAAATCATATGTTTGAGCCAATGAAAGAGTCAAATGAGACACCACAGCGTCATGGTTTGAAATGGAACTGAGTAGGTTTAAAAGAGGTTTCAGCGATCTGTCTGCATGCTTTCTGCATCTTGTACTTTATGCATGAGAAATGACAGACAACCCTCTTCTCAAGAGATCAGTATATCATACACCATTTGTCTCGTTCATCATTTGGCCAGTTAGCCTACTTTCTGCCTATTCTTGTGAATACGTGCTCTTGCTCCGTGTGAATACTGCCACTGTACATGCCAGGATGTCCAGTTTAAAGACTGTTTTTCTTCATACACAGCCACTGCAGTGTGATTTTGGTGTCCTTTGCTTGTATTGCATGAACCTCTGTGATGCTAAGGGGTGACACAGGATAGTGCATTATAATGTTCATAAATAGCTGTTTATTTTCAAATGTTTTAGATGTACTGAAGCCACATGCAGTATTCAAAGTACCAGTATTTAGCAATAAGTCTTTTCTAGAACAGGGATGATTGTGTGTGGAATGGCTTGATAAATGATTTTTCTAAGGATTTTGTTCTGTCAGTCATCTGAAATGCAACAGGTGGGCATGCTTTTATTCATGTTTAGTTGGATTTAATCATAACCTCATTGCAATCACGTTACAGAGGTTGTCATGTTATAACATTTTCTACCATCATTTGTGGGCAGGGGGGTTGGCATGAATGTCTTACACCAATCACAGACTATATATCTGCTTTTAACTGACCGTTTTTTTTCTTCTTTTTTCCACCTTTCTTCACTTACTTACTGGTGTTCAGATGACGACTCAGGATCTGCTCCTCTGTAAGTACATTCAACAACTTCCTGTGCTTATTGTCACTTTGGATATTGCATTTTGTCACAGAGCTCATGTTACATGACGTTTTTCAGGAAGAGCAATTCTACTGCAAACCACAAAGACAAGAATGTTAGGCAAAGGAACTCTAACTAGAAGCTGAAAGAGGTATGTGGAACTGTCCATTGGAGAATAAAGCTGTCAAAATCTGCAAGTTCATTTTTTATTATATAGAAAAAAAAATAGAACATTTTAATGAGTGTTGTTTGTCACTCCTGTCTTTTTATTTCTTTCTTAGATAGACGTCCAGATGTCAGTCCAGCATTCAGCGGTTGTGTGGCACATTATACTGTGCACCCTGCAATTTTAAGTACCTTTTTGTGCTTGGGTGTTAATGTTTTAAGAAAATGATTTCCTCCTATTTTTGGTTTCTTCTATATTCTTCTCCACATTGTGCAGCCAGAGAACATAGTGTGAAATAATTTCTGCTTGAGGCCGTGGGGCAAATATTGCATGAGTTTAAATGCCGTTCTAGCCAAGTGTGTGTTTGTTGTAAAATCATTAACGTTCACGTGAGGAATGCTTAGTTTGTGGTTATGTTCCGTCGATGCAGATGCTTCCTACAATGACCTCACAGCTGTCAGTCTTTGCTTTTTATTTTATTCAGATCTGGAATGGTTACTTGTAAAGCAGCACAAGATCTGTTTAGAGGATCGGAAACGTTTTTGGATCCGGATACATCACTGCCATTCTTATAGCAAAGACTGGTGTGCGTTTGAATTCATGTTTGGTCTGTCCCTACACATCCACAAAACTCCCTTAGCAGAGTTCTATACTTTGCCTTAAGAAGCACCATTTCTCTTGTCTTTTTGCATAGTGCTAACTGTTACAAGACTTCAAAGTGACAATTAAAATAATGCAGAAATGACTAGGGTTGGGCATCAAGTCGCAACTCCAAAGGAATCATGAAGAAAGTTTAGTTTCTATTCTGCTTATTGATTCCTGAACAGTTTTCACCTGTGCTAGTTCTTAAATGATATACTGCAAACACTACCGTGTATCTACTGCTGTCTGTCTGAACCAGTAATGTCTCCTGTATACTGGAATACCCTAAATTATATTATTAATTTATTTCTCATACATTGATGGAAAAAGTGAGATTTTACTGATGTGCTAACCCTAACCTGGCCTTTGAATCGGAATAATGAAGAACCAAAATCGATAAGCAGAATCGTTACAAGCGATGCCCAACCCTAGAAATGACCAAGATAAAAGCTAGGTTTTCTTGCCATAAAAAATTAGTTTTGAGTAAGAAACTTTATATTTAAATAGTACTTTATTTCCTTTTCCTGTTCACATATTGTAAATTAAGTTTTAGCCACCAATGCTTGTGTTGCTGATTTCACATCTACAGTAATCTCTTTAGGACCAAGTGCAAGAGATGCAACTGTTGCTTCTGTTGAATGCAACTTTTCTACAGCGCACTGATGTTTAAAACTGCAGATAATCATGGATGTTTTATTTTTAAAGTGATCTGAAATGTATGCGCGATTGTCTCTTTCTTCACTGTGTAGATTATACAGAAGCCATACGTTCCATTTAACCTGAATAGTGTTGTGACTGGATGTTACCATTTCAGAATTACACTGATTAAGAGACCTAGTCAGAATTGTGTAAGTAGTTGTACCATCCAAGTACATGGAAACACCACCTCTTGTACAACTTCCACAAGCTGAATAAAGGTATTGAAATTTATGTGTGTTTTACTTCTTTCGTGTTTACTCGGATGTAAGAGTTGCATAGAATAGTTGCAATACAGAAGAAGCCTTTTCTGAAAATGTTTACTCCTGTGAATCATGAAGGGAAAAAAAGGTGTTTTAAACAAGGAGTTTGCTTTGTCTTATTAATTAGAATGCATTAATGCTTATGAATTCTAAGTAATAAGCATACAGAGCAAATCTCCTTCAGAAAAGACCCGCTTAGCAAAACTCTGAATAAAATGTGATATGTTTTTTTTATAGATAATTTACCTTGTTTATTTGAGAACCTAAATAGTTGCCCCATTCTAATATGTTTAACTCAATAATTTGCATCACTGGCATTAGTGAGTGCCGTCTAGGGGTCTAGATTACGTGATACCACTTTTTTTTAAAAAAAAGTTTAAATATGACAAATGTTGTAGAAGTAGCGATAAAGAAACAATGAGGGTTTACCTCAAAGTCCTGTCGACAGAAAAAGGTTTTATGGCAGTTTTTATGGCAGTCTTAGAACAACAGAACTCCTCTTTGGTTCTTGGAAGATCTTTCAACTCTCATCCAAGTCAGATGTTTGGGTCTTTAATCGACTTTTAACCATGTTGGGGCTGTTGGTAGGGCAGTATATATCTGAAACCTCTTGGACTGGAGGTGAAACATCTTCAAGAACCAGAAAGAGAAATCCAGTTGCTTTTTCCTGAAGCTCTCGGGCTGCAGATTTTGTTGAAGCTGTGCAATCTGCATATTTCTCCACCAGGTGGCGCCATTTGACCAGGAGAGCCTCATCATTTTGGAACGCTACCAGCGAACGAGAGCAACAGGCGGGCGCTGTTGCTACCCTCCCTGTCCAGTTTGTTTTTAAATGGATAAACGTGATATTATTGTATTGATCATCTGATTATTGCAACATGAGGTTTTTTTTTCATTTATAGCTGCTCAGATCAACAATGGATGCAAAAAGAGGCAGAACTTGATCTGTGGTGACCTTCATTTGTCATCTCAACCCTGCAGGTGAGTTAAAATGATGGATTCATGGGTTTATTTGTGTTTAGTAGAGCTTTCTGTGTGATTACACTGTCAGGTTGGGTGTGTCCTGCGTGGAGAAAATTTCTTTTTTGTGTTCCACTTTCAGCTACCTGAGGTTTATTGGTGATGGTGATGCTGTCGTCTTTTCACCCCTCTTTCACACACACAATAACAGCATCCAGGTTGCATCCATGGCAACGGCACCGGCGCGCTGTTTATCCTAAAGTGGTGCGGATGGAAAGCAGAGGGATGCTGCTGCTTTGAAACCGCCGTTCAGTCTCGCCAGGTTCAAGGAGTGTCCGTCCGTGCGTCCGTCTGTCTGTCTCTGTCTGTGTCCATGGACGAGGCGGAGGACGGCGAGGAGGAGCCCAAATTCCTGCAGCCTCCACAGCCCCCAGCAGGCAGCTCGACCGGTTGCGAGGATCATGGGAGCAGCGGAGGAGCCAAGATGAAGAAATTTACGCCAGGAGGCGGAGCCGCGTCCATTGCGCGCAAAAACTCCAACAGCAATGAGCTGTGGCTCCTGCAAGACGAGGACTGCTGCGCGCCGCTCAGTGCCAGTGGCAGCGCTGCCTCTGCCCTGTCGAGCCAGAGGGAGGCTGCCGGCGGCCAAGGCGGCTCAGAGTCACACCTCAGAAGGGACACAGCAGAGGGGGGCATCGGCATGATATGCAACAAAAACGGAGACTGTAGAAGGGACCCGGCCAGTTCAGGGAGCCTCTCCTCTCTCATCTCCAGGCAGGAGAAGCAGCCAGATGGAGTAGTGGCAGCCGAAGACGGCAAGATCGCAAGCATGGACGGCTCTGTCCCTTCAGTGGGGCCCGAGGTCAAGACCGTGGCAGCGATGGAGAAGAAGGACTCCAGAGTTTCCTTCTCCAACGCCCCGACTAGTAAAGGACAGACTCCGAGTCAGCAGTCGAGAAATTCTGTCACTTTCTCCAAAGCGGAGGACGGATCACAGATAGTGCCGGATGATGGAGAGTCCAGGTCGAACCAGACGTACATGCAGCGGCAGTTTAGTTCCATGCTGCAGCCCGGAGTTAACAAGTTCTCCCTGCGCATGTTTGGCAGCCAGAAGGCGGTGGAGAAGGAACAAGAGCGCGTAAAGTCAGCGGGTAATTGGATTATCCACCCATACAGCGACTTCAGGTATGGGTCAAATTGAGTTAGGTTCATGAACAGGGCGGGCTGCTACACTGAGCTGCTCTGCTTGGAGGATAAAGAGAAAATGATGTTTGTTCTCTTCTCCAAATCCAACAACTTTAAATGAAGAAAAAATGAATGCATTGTACCTATAAACACACTAAAAAACAAAAATATAAACTTGAATAAGTGATAAAAACAGATGTTTTTTTTACGCACGATGTTTAAAAAGAATTATAAGCTCACATAATGAAGGCAAAGTTAGTTTTTATTCCAGAAATATAATATTTAGAGGGCAGCATTCCCTATTTTACGGAGCAAGGGAACATAGTCACTCTATTGTAGACCCTCTTTTTAAACGATTGCAGTCACTGTCCACACAGATCTTCCTTATTCCTATACAGTGTGCTGCAAGTGATATATTCCACCAAAAAAAAGCCTTTAGAAACGTAAAGTTGAGTTTCAGCACCGAGGACAGTTCCCCTCATTATCTAAACCAGTGATTTCTTGTCTTCACCGCTTTTTATTAGGACGTGTTTCATCAAAATATCATTCTTTTGATTATTTGTCAGTGGTTTCATTCTGTGAAGTGACAGACGATGTTTAACAGTAGGACATTTTCTGAAACGGAGCGTTCAAGTCATGACTCAGCAAGGCACTTCCGTCAGTTTCCCCCGGCTTACTTTCAGCTGATCAGACAGCAGAGTGTGTCTCAGGCTCGTTTAGCGACACTGACAAATTATTATTCTGCCAGCTATTGATGGCTTGGTCTGTCAAATGTAATGAAATGGTGAAAAAAAGCACAATTTGTCCACAATTACATTCTAAAAATGCCTTTTTTTTGTCTCACCAATCATCTAAAACCCTGAGACATGAAGTTTAAAGTCACATACTGTATGAAAAAGAAAGCAGAGAATCTTTGCAGTGGAACAGACAGATATAGAGTAAGTTTGGCTTTTTTTCTTTTGCTTTAAAAGTAACTCGATAATTGATGTATATTCATTCTATTTGCATATACAATCACCAACCACTTTATCAGAATGTATTAAACCTGAAACCAGTGAAATGTAATGCAATCCACAGCCCTGCCATAAATCCTGCTTGTACAATGCTTAACTACAAGGTTATATTTCTACTTTATGATAATTTATTTTTAAGTTTGCTTTTTTTATTCCTAATATGTTACCTCCATATGTTAAGGAAGTGGGCAAATCAGTAGGGACACCTTTAAATGTGATTTTTATCTTCAGCTATAAACACCTTGGTGCCACTTTTGAATGATTTGCTGATTTGAGTTGTTTTGGACAAATACATGTCAAAAAATTCACTGCTTGGGTTCGTTGATGGAGCACAGAACTGCAGCCGTGATGACTTCTGATTGTGTCCCCTGTAGTTGCTATGGAGATTTGAGGTCCCTGAGTCTATTTGGACTTGATTTGGAATGAATTTAGCAGTTTTGTGTTGCTTTTGTTTGACCTGGTCTTGACCCTGATGGTGTGAGTTAACTTAGGTTGATATAATGCACTTAGCGGAAACAAAAATGCGTGTTTTCATAAAATATCGAGCCTTTGTGTTTCAGGTAGAGCTGTTTTCTGAGTGTGTGTGACCCATGAGAGTGCATTTCTTCACAACACAGAGGAAGCTAGAATCTCCACTTGTCACAAATCAAGCAGAATCAGCATCTTTGCTGGCATGTGATATCCATAGCAAACAGCAGCACTTTGAGTGTCTGGACTAGGGATCCACTGATATGGTTTTTTAAGGGCTGATGCCGATTATTAGTATTCAAGAAAGGCAGAGAAATGATATTTGGAATCGATATATATTAAATGTAATGTTTCAACAGCACGTGATAGCAGAGAACCTGTCATTCAAAACTAGACTTCTTCATTAAAAAGGGTGACTATAACTGAATATGTAAAATAGAAATAGGAGTGATTAAATTACAACGCTCTCATCTGTTTATGTGGGATCAACTGAGTTCAATCAGCTTATTTCCTGAAGTTACATCTGCTGTTCCTCTCTATTTTCTTAATATTTCACTGTTCTGTCACTTTTATCGTCCACTAAGGTCCAGATCTTAGAGCTTATTACAATTTCTACAATTCTACAACTTCATTTAGCAGACGCTTTTATCCAAAGCAACGCACATCTGAGGGTAGATACATCACAAGCCAGGATCTAGTCAGGAGAACACAACCTGGATAAGTGCCATTAAATAAGTTCAAGTCTGATAGAACCTTGGTGCTTACAGGCAGTGTGGGAAGTAATAGGATTTTTTTTTTTTTTAATTTTTATGTTTAGCAGTCTGTTAAAGGTGTTAAGCTGGGTCCTTAGTCCTTTCTTAAAGACAGAGAGGGATTCTGCAGATCGAACAGAGTTTGGTGACTTGTTCCACCACTGGAGAACCACAGAGGAGAAGCGTCTAGCTGTCAACCTTGGGCCCTGTTGTGGTGGTTGTGTCAGGTGCCTTTTGTTGGCCAAGTGTAGCATTAATTATTGTTTTACAGCCACTAGCCGTTAGCCTTAGTCACTGTGAGAGAAGCTGATTTCCTGGTTTGTGTTTCTTGTTCAGTTTTTGTGGTCTCTGCTTGAGAGTCATTACTGAGACCACAGATTGATGACAGAGATGGAGCTGCTTTAGACCTGAAGTACCACCTTTAATTTATCAATAATTTACAGATGCTGATAATTGGAAAAATGGCAAATATCCACCATAATATGATCATCATCCAGGAAGATAAATGGTCAATCCTTAGTCCTGACCCCAGTGTTTGAATTTTTAGGTGTGTTTATTTTGGCTGCTACACTGAGGCTCAAATTCTGCCTGATACTGTGTTATCTGATATCCTCTCAGATTTTACAGTTGGATCGAATACATGCAGTTATTTACAGTCTCTGGTTTGGTGTTTTTGTGCATTTTACATGTATGAAGGATTAAATGTGCACCTTCTCCATCTCTAATCATGTTCTGCATCCCCACAGGTTCTACTGGGACTTCACCATGCTGATGTTCATGGTGGGCAACCTGATCATCATCCCCGTGGGCATCACCTTCTTCAAGGACGAGACCACGACGCCGTGGATCATCTTCAACGTGGTCTCAGACACCTTCTTCCTCATGGACCTGGTGCTCAATTTCAGGACTGGCATCGTATTCGAGGACAACACGGAGATCATCCTGGACCCCAAGAAGATCAAGAAGAAGTACCTGAAGAGCTGGTTCATTGTGGACTTTGTCTCCTCCATACCTGTGGATTATATCTTCCTCATCGTGGAGAAGGGCATCGACTCGGAGGTGTACAAAACAGCCCGGGCACTCCGCATCGTCCGCTTCACCAAGATCCTCAGTCTGCTGCGGCTGCTGAGGCTGTCCAGACTCATCCGCTACATCCACCAGTGGGAGGAGGTACGATGGGGTTGTTATATAAGCTCAGGAGGGATGGAGGCTTTAGGCGACCATGTAAGGTCAGACTGGGGAACCACTGCACTGGAAAAAATGCCCCTCTCAAAACAAGAAAAAAACTTATTTCAAGGAATTTTTTACCTTAAAATAAGTGGAAAAAATCTGCCAATAGAACAAGTGAAAAATGGCTTGGTAAGATTTCTTGAAATAAGATATGATATTTAGAATATTGAGATCTAAAAATTAGAAAAAGAAAATTCCAACAATTCCATAAAAGTTTCCTTTAAAATTTTCATTTTAACAAAATCCCCCAAATTTGGCAAGAAAATTCTTGTAAATATTTTCAAAAAATGAGTAAAAATCTTCCAAAAAATCCTAAAAATATCTAAAGTGATTACATATATATCAGTTAAACTTCTAATATTTTCTTTAAGAACATTCACATAAAAATCAACCAAAATCCAGTGAAATTCGCTGGATTTAGAGTAAATCATGAGTAGAGTAAATCATGTGGCACTGTTACCCAGGAAACACGGATTACTCAGGAGAATCACATGGCATATGCCTGGGACTCCCCTGTTTTAGGTTGTTCACTATATTTAAGCAGTGGTAGCTCATATATTGATGTTAGTTGATATTTGTCCACATTAGCATCATTTTAAACATCTTTCTTTAGTCACCTACTGAAACTTTACAATATAAGCATTTTCTGTACCAAAATCTTGAACAGAAAACAGCAACAATTGAATTAGAAACACTTTCTGTGTTTTTTGTATGATGTATGTTGCATTTGTAGATTATATTAGCATGTGTGGAATTTAATTAAATGTTAACACAATAGTATGTTTCTCTAATGAATCCTGCTGGTGAGTTTCAGTGTCTCACAGAAGAGCCTCATTAGCATTACTTCTCCCACAAATGAAAGCTGTTAGAGCTGTATCGATTATCACTGAAGTTATTGTGCAGAAGTAAGGTGAGTTTGGCTCCTCTACTTTCTTTTCACTTTACCGATGCAGCTAAGAATTCATGAAAAAATAATCTGTGCTCAACGGGAGAGGAATTTTCTGAGAAATTAACACAAACACCAACTTTTTAAAAATCTCATAGCAAGAATACCTTTCCCCCCTGTTCCTATATGTGGCATTTCAACCAATTAAAGCATCAAATGGTGGTTAATGGATGCTGACAGACTGGCTAATGCATACACTCAGGCTTCATTGATTCCATTACACACCAGGAAACAATGTCCATCTATAGATAGTTGCATTATCATCCATCATATGCCCTCATGCTACATAAACACAATTAACCCCCGTCTACTCTCAGCAGGCGTTTCCTTGTACGAGGATCCCTGCTTGGATTAACTGAACATATACCTACCCAATGTGTGTTCCCTCACTCTGACAATGACCGCTACTTTGCTGATTACAGAGTGGTAATTTGAGCTCGGCGAGAACCATAATTACCGATTCAAACACACACAACCGAAGGCTCCTTTGCTGCGACTCAGCCCTGCCCTGATCCTCTTAGTTCAGCTCAGCTCTGCTCTGCTCAGCTCGATCCAAACGTGGCTGACTGTGTTTCCCCCTCTGCCCAGCTCAGCTCGGCTCAGCTCAAATAGGCAGCAGTGGGGGTTTCCTAAAAAGATCGCCTTAGTATTGTGATGATTTCACCATAAAACTCAGCTGTAGACCAGCACAGTGGCGAGCACTGGACCACGCACAAACTTAATATCCATATTTCTGGCATGATCTTAGTATAAATTGATGTATGAGTTCATGGAAGCTCATGACGAGCATTGCTGAGAGTGTCCAGAGCAATTTCCTGAGGCAGGGAGGTCGTATTGATGCCTTTTTCATGTGCTAGATGATGATTTTGAATGGGTGGGAGTGTATCCACAAGAGTGACATATTGGTAGCAGGGCTCACATTCATCATGGTAACTAGTTTTTCTCTAAATGCATTTGACCATGTGCAACAGAGAGGAGCAGAAAATAGTTTATCTGTGTTTTCCAGGCTGTGACTTGTGGTCACAGTAATATGCCTTGACCCAGATTGTGGTCTGACAGTGACACATGGCCAGGTGCTGTTCTGGTGTCGAGGGGAACATTAGTCCTGGAGCCTCATTAATCATGATGGGAATGCTTCCTAATCACAGGGCAGGGCCTCACAGTGTGTTTCCCTTTCTGCTTCTCCAAAATGACCCAGGGCCATTAGCCGTTATGGAAGATACTCAAAAAACAAAGCAAAGAAAGTGGCGACTGTGGTGGTTTGTGGCTAAATTACATTTTTTGACCCAATGACGGCGAGCAGTAGAGAGAATAAAGAAGAAGGAATATTCAGCATATATTAAAAGATGTTATCCACATCGTAAAAGCAGCCAGATGCTGAAGATATGTAGGTATTTTAGATTTAGAGGAGAGATGTGATGTGAAATGCTGCACACAGATAAGATACCACATTTTTCTGAGCCCTTGAGCTCTCGTTGTAAATGAGAGATCGTTTTGTGCACTCATCGTGTAAATTGCACATGGGAGAAATTCATGTTTTTTTTGTAAACATGTCATTATTCAGCCAAACACAGACTGTAAGAGAATGGCCCGGAGCTGTTTGAGCCGGAATTATGCACATTAACAAGTCGAGTATAATGTGTGTGAGGTTTTGATATTCAAGTGAGCTGCAAGTCGAGGGCAGCGAGGCCTCTGAAGTGACGGGATGAGTCACAGATCGTCCCGACCTGGCTGCTCCCCAAGTGGAAATTCAAAACAGGCGGCTCGTCTGCAGACGCACGCACACACACGCACACACACGCACACACACACACACACGCACACACACGCACACACACACACATACACACACAGTATTTGGCCTAGTTCACATGTAGGACGATTCTCATGACTCAAGTGAGAAATGTGCCTTTGTTTCTGATATAAGAAACCACCAAATGGGCTCATAAGACAGGACTTTCCAATATGTATGTATGTGTATATATATATATATATATATATATATATATATATATATATATATATATATATATATATATATATATATATATATATATATATATATATATATATATATATATATATATATATATATATATATATATATATATATATATATGTAAGATATATATATATATATAATGGAGATGTACAGTGTCTGGCCTACTTCTCTTCCCTGTTGGACATTTTTCTTGGCCCCTGGTTGGGAAATATGCGTTTACTTATGATTTAGTGAAGCATCCAGTTGGCCCAGTTAAGCAAGGATTTCACACCAGTGCACACACACATGCATGTAAAACACACACACTCACACACACGGCGGTAATAAGGCCTGGCTGATATCCAACGAAGCCACACTGAGTTGCGTTTACAAGGTTGTGACCAGCTCTCACACGAATGAGCCTCCTTACCTGAGGCTGATCAAAGCTTCATCAGCATCTTGTTTTGTCATAAATGATTACAAACCACGCACCCTGTTGAGTTTTTTCCACACCTAGTTATAAGGGAGAACTTGAGACATGATTCTGCTGAGACTTAGAGGCCACAATATAGCACATTATGCAAAAACCCCAATTAAAGTGTATCCCTTGTAACGTTAAGCACAAATACATTCATAAAGATATTATTCCCTACAGTTCCTCTTTTCAGCTGCACCTGCCTGTATTTTTATATAAAAATAGGCTAAATAACTACTAATAAGCCAACGAGAATGGGGCTGCTCTTAAACTATTGACTTTGCAGCTCCTCTCAGCTCGAATGCCTCTTTTAGCCCATTGTTTTGGCTTTCCAGATCCCAACTTTATTGTTTTGAGTCACTCTCACTCCAAATTTAGCAACTAACCTTACCAAATGTGTAAATACTGTTTGTTAACCTGTAAATATAAGAGGTGAGGTGAACATGTTGATGTTGTGTGTACAACTTTTCACACACCCCCAAGTGGCCAAAACAGACTAGTTAAACCTGCCTGGAGTATAGCCGTGTCCCAGTCTCCACCCAGAGGCTCAAGCACTAAACTCTCACAGGCTCAACTGACTTTGCAGCTGCAATGCTACTGATTGTATGAGCTTCTGGGGGCTCTAAATGATACAAAACGGAGAAATCTGACAATATATTGTGATTAGCATGAAAAAAGTGAATTTGGACTCGCAGTTTAATCAGCTGCTCAGTTGATCTTTCTTGATTTGTGACATTACAGTGTTTGTATATCATAGCACACTATGAAAAGTCAGAAAAGCCATGAACATCACCATCAACGTCACCAACTTCTCTATGAGCTATGGGAAAGTCCCTCAGGGAAGTCTGCAGACTCAGGAAGTCCAAAAGTTTGCACCAGAGCGCCGCTTGATGCTCTGACAGCGGGACACTCCTAAAGCCTCATGCAGTTAGCAGGAACGCATCTCAAAGTCTGTTCATCCATGAGCGTGGGGACTGAGATTGGACCTATGATTTATCCATCCATCCATCAACTGCACCTGCAGAATCCTGTGGAGGGTTGCTTGGGCCTGGAGTCGATCCCAGCTGACACTGGGCGAGAGGGCAGGGTATTAAGAGTGCAACGTTCACTGAAGTAATTATTCTTCAAAGTTAAACAACTTATCCTTCACTGTTAGCTCATAAATCCTAATATGTAAGCAGTATAATATGCACTGAAAGATTTCGAACGACAGAGTGAATGAGAAATTGCATTGAGGTGTGCAGATCTACTGAAAATAACCTCATTATCGGCCAAACTATAGCCGAGCTCTCCTCAGTATGACAATATCCTGGATGTGCCACTTCAGCAGTGTTTACCATCCATTCACTTCTGACTCCATCTGTATAAACACTGATTTTTCATTCTCCTCACACATCTAACCCGACTTTTTCTCCCTCTCTCCTCCTCCTGCTGACAGATCTTCCACATGACCTATGACCTGGCCAGCGCTGTGATGCGAATATTCAACCTGATCGGTATGATGCTGCTGCTGTGCCACTGGGATGGATGTCTCCAGTTCCTCGTTCCGATGCTGCAGGACTTTCCAGCTGACTGCTGGGTCTCCCTCAACAAGATGGTGGTAAGCAGAAAATATGTTTGTGGGTGACGCAATCGCAAAAGTGTTTGTTAGCAAAGCAACAGCTATGGCAAAACCAAAATCATAAAACCACAATCCCTGTGGAGCACAGAGGTGTTTTGTTTTCTTCTCAGATGGGGAAATAGGATTCATGTAAAGCTGAGTTTTGCACATATTCGTGCACAGATACATACGCAGCACTGGCCTCAATTAAAACCTCTACTAGTTAAACCCAGCAGACGTGCTAGCATGCAGAAGAAGCCTCTTTTCACTCGGTCCGTACAGCACTGTCATGCCGTTTGTTATTGAGCATTTTCTCTTCTTTGCTTCTCCTCTCAGATGTTCTTCCTTCCTTCTAGCTGGCAGGTAGCTTCTGGCCATCTGCTGACAGACAGACCATTAGGAGAGGTTTTCTCCAACATTAATGCTGGCATGAAAAAACAAAACCTCTCTGGAGAGTGGTGTAACACTCGAGCTGCATGGAAAACAATTACCTAACTAGATCATTAATGAACAGTCAGGACTAAAAACACGTTCATTTTGTAATTGCAATCTTTATCAACCGGCCAATATTTGCAGAACAGGAGCATCACTTGCTCAGTTAACCTTTTGAACCCCAATTCTCCCTTTAGCATTCCCTTTAAGCAGCTAAACAGTAATAATACATCCACACAGATTGCAAAAACCTCTAAATCGTTGCTGTCCCTAAATATTCTAGCAAGGACAAATACCTGCCTATCTTAATGCTATTTGAGATCTCCAATAAATCCCAAATCTGGACACAAATACAGAAGAACCCCCACCCCCTTACTTACACACACACACACACACACACACACAAAAAAAAGAATGCTGTATGGGTCTTTATCCTTTTGGACTTAAGCCCTTCCATCCAGCCTGACTCGTCTTTCTGTATTGGAGATAACAGATTGGAAGTTGGTGACTGACAGGGCCGGAGGCAGCGAGAAGTCAGAGGATATGAACTGTGTAAACTGTAAACCTTGTCACTCAATATGTGCCACTTTAACACTTGTTTTTGTTACTATTCACATGTGTATCTGCATTCACATATACAGCATGTTTGTGCACCAGCAAAAAAAAAAGATTACAGATGAAGCATTATCTTCAGTTTTATTAACACTTAAAGCAGCAATACAAGCTGTTTGTGCTTTTTTTTAAACATGCATGAGAATTAAACTTAAACTCTGACACTGGTTTGAACCTTTTTTATTTAATACTTGAGGGATATTTCAGTACTTCTTGCAGTTGATGTGATGAACTCAAAGAAAGGCTTTTTTTTCCCCTGATCTGTTGCCTACAGTTGGTAGAGGGAGTGTGTATTTAACAAAGAGGTGATGACTGGTTCGGGGAGCAGCTTTGGCAAAACAGATGAGCAAACACTGGAGAAGTGATTTGCATGTAGCCACAGAGAAAGAGAGACTTGCACTAATGAAATAAATAGATTTACAGGGAGTTACAGGGGACGATTTGCGCTGATATTCGAGGAATAAATGCAGGAAGAATGTGTTGTAAATGACTGACTTAATAGAAATTGCAGTTTTTGAATTAAAATCATCTGTAACAGAAACCAAGTGGAAAGATGTTATAAGTTCACTGCTGCAATATCAGAATCTGCACATGACTGTAGCTGTGTTGCAACATTTTTTATTTTTTGGAGGGAAAGCTAGATCTTTGCTGCATCTAAGGAAGTTCGGTCGACTGGCTAATTCCTCCTTCATGCTTTTGTCAGGCTGTTTTCATGAGCCGCTCTGATTCTGCTGCTATCTGCTAAGAAATGTTCCATAGGCCGAGAGGGAACCTTCTAATTTTGGCTCGTAGATATTGTGACATTCAGGGCCCCTGAAAACAACACTGCGACACACTGGTGCATGTGTTCGTGCTGATAGGTGTGTATATGTGATCTCCGGGAACAGATGGATCTCACACCCATTGACCCTGGGGGACATCGCTGTTGCTTCCCTGTCGCTCCATCTCGGTTTTCTCGTTTCATCTCTGGCCCTCTTTTTACTCTCTACACACGCTTTTTTTTTTCTATCTCTTTATGTCACTTCTGTAGAGTTTGACTTAGACTGTGTGAAGAAATAATCTTGCATATTTCCCATATTGCTCAAACATATCTCCCAGTTCCCAGTGGCAGCTTTAAATGAGCCTCTTGTCAGCATTCAGCTCCAATCTAAAGAGATATTTTGGGTCGATGTGGATGTTTTCCAATCTCACAGACGTCTCAGCTCTTATATTGCACTGTGACACTTTTGTATATACTGTTAATTATCACAGATGCCTATGAATACAGAGAAAATGCATTGCTCACTTCGCCTCATCTCCCTCTCGTTCTGTCTACGGTATCAGTTTTCCCTCTTTGATGCCTCGCCGTGTTGTTTGTGCCTGTTTCTGAGCTCAGTGCCACGATACCAGCGAGCACCCATGTGGGCGTGGCCACCTGGTACGTTGTGCCGCTGCCATCTCGGGGTAATCAAGGTCAGATCCTCTTTGGAGGATGAGAGACGCAGCGTTAAATGATCCTAAGGCTTCACCTCAGGCTGCTGGACTTTCCTTTTTGCCTTTATTGCATTGAAAAGCATGTGACACTTGCTCTCATATCAATCTTATGAGAACTATTATACCTGCTCTTACATCCATGTGCTTATTTTTTTTAGCTTTATGTGCCCATGAGACTATGGAAATAACCGTAAAAGCCTCCTTTCAGGTTCTTTTTGTCCTGTAATGTATTCATCTCTGTGTCCAGATGCTCAAAAACAAAATCTGCGACTTGTGAAAGACATGCACGCAGCAGACAGTGGTGTTTACTGTAATCCCGATAATCAGGCTCCTGCAGCATCGTGATCACAAGAGACCGGATCACCTCGGTCTGTTATGTAAGTGACTCTGTTATGTGGATGATGACAGGTGCTTTTGTCCAATCTATCTCAGCCTGATTGACTGTTAGATCAATGGCATGAGAATAAAGCCGCTCTTTTCCCTCTCAACTTCTTCCCCGTGCCTCAGGCTGAACTGTGTTTCTGTGGTTTAATATTTAGGGCTGCTGGGAGACATTTTACCATAGTAGAAGGAGAAGAGTTGCTGCTGTGACTACGATCGTGCACCAATTTGTGCGGCCTTATTTATTCATGTGCGCTGTATGAGACACACTCATGCTTTGAAAGTTAATAGGGAGATCCTCCATTCATTCAATAACTGAGGGCATCTAACTGGCAGGCAGGACTGTCAGCGCACATGAGAATAATGGACAGTTCCGGTGTGGGATTGGTGGGTGGAGGTGTTGGTGTGTGTGTGACTGACAACTGCCTCTTAGGATCCGACAGCAACGCTCAGCACTAATTTGCTACAGAGCTCAGTAACACAATCAGAATTTTTCAGAGAGAATAAATTAAAGTGGGTGACACAGTACAGTGAACGATATAAAACAGAACCAATAAGAGTGAGAGGCTTGTAGAAATTGGTTGAATCCTCAGTAAATTGAGGTTTTCCAATGGCATGTCAGGCACGTGTATGAGAGTACGCTGTTTTGCTGCCCCACAAGGTCGATTTATTGCAGAATCATGCAGGATTCTATGTTATATAAAGAAAATTAAGGTCACTATTACAATATTTAAGGTATCCATGAATATGTATTTTTGTTGGAAGGAGATTATAAGCTCAGATTTGAGTTTTGTTTTTTTTTTTGCTGGGTCACACCATGTGGTAGCTAGTCAAAGAAAGTAGCTTCACAGGCTGGTTAGTCTTTGTGGGGCAAGTCGGCCCTGTGAAACCAACCCCATTCTATAAAGGAAAAGTTGCCATTTTTAGATATGCACTGAAATACAGTGAGTGCAGCTTTTTATTGAATAACATTAACTTTTTTGTACACTTTCCTTATTATATATCTTGAAATAACACAAGTAGAATTAACAATAATTCAGATTTGTGTAAGAGAGGTGGTGCTTTTTCCAAACACAGGTACACTCTCAGAATGATTGATCAACTTTGTGTAGTTTAAATATAATGTATGTAAGCTTATGTTTCACTTTCTGGGCTGGTTCTCCCTCTGATGTAGTTTCCTCTCATGCGGTTTCACTTTAAAATGCTCCTTTGCATCACACCAGACGCTGCCACCTTGATGTCTCACACACAAACTGTGCAGTGGATGTTTTTTTCTCATACAGTGACACAGCAGCATTGATTTTTATTCCTTTTTTAAAAAATACAATGCTAATATCTAGTGCATTTTGCTGCCATTTATAGATTATACAGATTTTGTAAGGATTTTGCAGGTTTTTCCTTTGAGTGATAGATGTCGGCATCTGAAGTAGGGACCGACTGACATGGGTTTTACATATTAATAAAGAAAGGTAGTTAATCGATATTTTGGCCCGACATACATTAAATGTAATGTTTTAACAGCATGTTCTAACAGGGAACCTGTCATTTCTAACGAGGCTTCTTCATTTATAAATGTAACTATAACTGAATATGTGAATTAGAAATCAGAGTGATTAAATTAGGATCTTTCACTGTTCTATCACTTTTATTGTCCACTGAGGTCCAAATCTCTTAAGCCTTATTAATTATTGTTTAGTTTCTGCTTGTGAGGCATTTCTGAGACCATAGAGTGATGACAGACAGAGAGAGGAGGCTGCATCAGACCTGAACAGAGAATTTAATTTATCAATAATCGGTCGATCAAAATAATGATACCTATATTTGTAAAAATGGAAAATATCAGCCATCGATCAGGCTGATAGTTGGTTTGGCCCTAATCTGAAGGGCTTGATGTATGAGGAGGCACTTATGTAGAGTACTGGGTGAGAAGAGCTTTGTCCATTAAAACTTGAATGTGAGTCCATCCAGTAGCTGTTATGAACTAAATAAACAGATCATGTGACTATGGCAACAAAGATAACCAGCTCTCCACAGTGTTGTTACTGTATGTTCAAAGCAGCAATACAGATTTTTTTCTTTTTGTTACTGCTGCATCAAAGGCCCGTCCTCACATTTGATGCGAGCAGAGCAGAATATACTTTGGACTTGACTCATATGGGCACAGCTTGCATCATCAGCTCAACACATTCTCCAGATGCACATGGTTGCACACCAACAGCGATCTGAACTCTACAGCTGTGTCTCAGTTCAGAGGCTGGATCATCCAACTTTACATGAAGGTGGAGCTCTCAGAGGACTTCAATCTGCTTTTTTTTCTCAGAAATGATCCAAATTACTCCTAGTTACAGTAGTGCACCAGTGATTTCCGCCCTTGTCTGCAATAAATTCCTCTTGCATGGCTAGATTCTCAGTGTCTCTGAATGCAGAGGGATGACAGCTGTGGTGTTTTTTGTTGCAGTGCTGCCAGTACTGAGTACCTCAGGGCTTAATGTTTGGATAAAAACAACTTCCACAAAACAAAATCCCCCAAAAATACAGATGTCAAGCTGGCAACAATGCAGCCAACTACTGAATGGTTTTCAGTTTTTATACGTGAAATACTGCGTGTAGCCAACAAATAACCAGTTCATCAGATCTAATTTCTATTATGTGGTAGCTGTTATTTGATCACATGGACTTCTTCCTCAGTGTATCTGTCAAAGGATAAATACCAGTTAAAGGCTAATGAGCTCAAACCCAGTAACAGCAGCTTATTGAGCAGCAAGTCAAGATCCACTGAGTCAAATTCTTCTTGCAAATCCATTATGTCCCGCAAAGTAATTTACAAGGATCCATTTCACATCTGATATAGTCAGTTAAAGAATACACAGGGGTAAGAATTTCATAAACCAGACTAGAATATAATATTAAATTGATTATCATGCACAACACAAATGTTCTTTTAGTGTTCGTTTACTTTTCAGCCATGCTAGTTGCAAAGCTCTAGGGACCAACCAGTTCAGCCCACATTAAAATATCTCAAGAAGATTTAGATGGATCATAATGGATTTGATGACGAGTATAAGGACAAATGCAAACCCTGAAACTTTTTATTTGCATTTTCTTCTTTTTTAATGTATCACTTTGAAATATTTCTCATTTATTGCAATAACTCAGTCTAAAGTATATTCAGTTTTGCATGATGATGCTACAGTTACAATTCACAGCTGTTTTTGTTTTTCAGAAAGTAGAAAAATGCTGCATTTGGTTGACTTTAATTCACTTAAAAACAACATTAAAGGTTCAGTTTAAGTTAGGGATACACCGATTGTCAACCTGGTCGATTATCATGGCTGATTATTGATAAATCAGATGTGCTACTTCAGGTGTGACGCAGCCTCCTCTCTCTGTCTGTAGTCACTCTGTGGTCTCATATATGTCTCTCAAGCAGCGATTGCACAAACTGAACAAGAAACACAAACAGCTGCCACAAACCGAGAAGACCATGGGCACCCCTGTAGCTCAACAGGTTAAACAGGCGACCAATAAACAGGGGCTGTAGTCACCAAAGCAGTAGTCAGGGGTTTGATTCCAGCCCATGGGCCTTTGCTGCAGGTCCTTCTCCATTTTTTTCCTGTCATTACTGTCAGTAAAGCTGAACCAAAGCCAAAAAATAAGAAAAAAAAAGGAAGAAGGCAATCACAGATTACCCTGAAACAGAGTCTGGAAAACAAAAAATAATCATATTTTAGGTTATGGACCTTAGAGGATAGTGAAAGTGATAAAACATTGCAAGATTAAGAAAACAGGAGATAAACTAATCCATCTCAATCGATCTCACATAAACAGAGGAGAGTGTCCTAATTCAATAACTCCTATTTCTGTTTTACATAGTTAGTTATAATCCCCCTTATTAATGAAGAAGTCTAGTCAAGTTCCCTGTTATCACATGCTTGAAGAACATTACATGTAATGTACACTATATTGGCTATATTAAGTATTGGCTCACCCATCCAAATAATCAGAATCAGGTGTTCCAATCACTTCCATGTCCACAGGTGTATAAAATCCAGCACCTAGGCTGCAGACTGCTTTTACAAACATTTGTGAAAGAATGAGTCGCTCTCAGGAGCTCAGTGAATTCCAGCGTGGAACTGTGATAGGATGCCACCTGTGCAACAAATCCAGTCGTGACATTTCCTGGCTCCTAAATATTCCACAGTCAACTGTCAGCTGTATTATAAGAAAGTGGAAGTGTGTAGGAACGACAGCAACTCAGCCACCAAGTGGTAGGACATGTAAACTGACGGAGCGGGGTGGAGTTGAAGCTGTTCTAGCTGCAAAGGGTGGACCGACGTCATATTGAACCCTGTGGATTAGGAATGGGATGTCACTTACGTTCATATGCGAGTCAAGGCAGGTGAGCGAATACTTTTGGCAATATAGTGTATATTGGTTTCAAATATTGGTTGTCGGCCCTCTTGATTGCCAATATTCAGCATAAATATTGACCAACAAAGCAAACAAAAAACATATCGGTTGATCCCTGGTTAAAGTTAGAGATTCAGACTTGTTATAGCTGTTGTCTTTGCTATCTTGATTCACAGTTTGCTCATTGGTCCTTTATTTAGCATTGATGCTCTAAATTACACTAAGTTAACTAATCAAAAAATATAATTATTTTGTGAAAATCAGCTTTCCTAATTACCATTAAGTGATTCTAGCAGACACCAAACCATCTTGCAACTTTCTCTACTCATTTGCTGATGAATAATAAATACAAACACAGACCCGCTGGCTCTGAATAATGAATCTTACCACTGCTAACAAGCTCTTTTATGGAAGTTTACATATTAAAAGTCCTTTGAAGCAAAACAAACTGTCAGTTTTGGACTCTGGGAGAGGGACTGCCAGCGTGCACATACACTCACTATTCTATAATTACGCCACCATGCATCATAGATGTCCCGTGCTACCTTTGTGTTCCTCACTAAATGTATTATGTACAATTAGCTTACCATGCAGCTCAGTTAAGACCGATAGCAAATAAAATGAACACAAGAGCTAATTTCATTTGTTTCCTCTGTCTTTTGCCCTCCTCACCCACCCTCACAAAGGGTGGTATCTCTGTAGAATTAGTTTATTGTGTTACTATGAAGCTTGTAGATGTTAATAGTAAGAGACAGCTGTGCACTGTCAGCTTTAATCAGCTATTATCTCCAACTTAAACACATACTGACTGGTTGCAGCTGGCCAGTGTGTGCCATCTCAAAGGGTTTTCCACATATGAAGGAGCAGCTCAACGTTTAGACAAATATACTGACTTGCTTTCTTTCTGAGAGCAAATTTGATTTGTACTACTCTCTAGAATGCAAAAATGCAGATGTTTCTCAAATTTCTGAGTGCTATCCTTGAAAACCAGGTATTTTACCTTGTAAACATTTGCTATTTTGTGTTTTATTCATACTATTTTTATATTGTTGATGTTGACTTCATTGCATTACTTGCACATGATGCACTGCTTTTTACAGGACATTCATTTCCTCATTTACTGTGTATTTTTATTGTTAGCATTTGATACTTTTGGGTGCATTTTTCAATTGAGTACATTTTGTATTGATAGTATATTTTACACTTTATTGTACATATTGCATCTTAGTATATTTCTTTCTGTTATATTTCTATTTCTATTATATTTTATATTTTTCTCTTGCGTTAGCGACCACTTTACTCCTGCTCGCTACTGTAATAACAGAATTTCCCCTTGGGGATCAATAAAATATTTTGTTTGTATTCTATTTGAATCGAAAGAAAAAGTTATTACTAATTTCCAATGTATATCACATTTACAACATCAAAAACCTTTTTTAAACACTCTTTTGTCATTGCATAAGAACAGCAGAACCAGGAAAGTTCCTCTATAATTATCTTCACATCACCAAATAAAAAAAGATGAAAACGAAAAGTAGATGAAGAATTACAGGTAGGCTGAAGTACAAAAAAATTGCCCAAATACACAATTTGACATTTGATCTTTAAACAAATAATATAATTTATATGTTCATTGACCCATTTCCAATAAGTTCTAATAACCTGGCAGTCCCAAAAGATCTGAAAGCTACTGGCTTCATTAGTCCTGCAAAGTCTCCAACAGGCATCACCACAGCCCCATGTTGTTCCTGGATAGGTGTAACAAAAATAGTGCAATGTTTTTCCAGCAGAACTCTTGGCCTTGAGGTGTATTTGGTGTTTTTTATATGCTAGAAGATATATAGCGATTAAAATCAGTGGTCAACGCCATGGCTGAGCATTTCCTCTCTGAAACCGCAGTGTACCAACGATAGCCTCAGAAACACAGATTTAGACTTCCAGGGTTTCATATGTCACAAACCTGAATATCCAAACCAGTCACCAGGGTGGGCTTTTCCGCGTCATCATTCATCCTTATAACTAATTTCTTGTTGGAACATGTTTTGCTGAATCATTCTGTTACAGCTTGCCACTGTGCAGCAAAGAGTTTGGTTTATAGTAGGTGAGCTGGTGTGCTTGAGCTGCTGCAGGTAGTGTGTGCAGCTTAATCCACATATTCTAAAAGTGGCGATGGTATCGTTACACCTAAGTCCTTTCAAGGCAGGTTGGGATTATTTCCATGGGGAAAAAAAGCTTCTAAATGTATAACTATGATACACAGAAATAACCCTTTTGGATTTTAATCAGTAAACATGTAACTAGACATGCTATATCCATTTTACTTTAACAAAAGCAATCCTTCGTAATGTAAGATTGCAACCACATGCTTCAGCACGTGCAGCTTGAAACAACAATCCTGTGCCACCCAGATCCTCGTGCTGTATATTTGCATGAAACAGGAGACTCGCCCAACGCAGGCCTTGACGTCAATACAAACATTTCTAGGAAAGCTGGAGCGATGAGCTGATTTATACTTGTGGGCTTTTACTAATACTCACACAGACAGACATTCAGGATAATGTACCTTCGACCCATAGATGAGTTATATGGCCACCTCCTGTATCTGTGCCAAGACAGTAAAAAAAAAAAAAAAAAACTATTGGCAGGCACCATGGGTTTACAGTAATGATGTCCTATAAATGTCACAATAGCATCTTGACAGTAGTAGGGAGACATATTTTACCATGAGGAGTTGTTGGATGGAGCACAGACAGACAAGATGAGGGCTATTTCTTGATGTTGAACAGGGTGTGGTCATGAACTGATCGACCCAGGAGTATGAATAGATGGATTAGGTATTACTTATGATTTTACGTGCAGTTTCTCCTCAGTGACAAATCATTTTTACACATATACTGTAGAATATACACCGATCAGGCACAACATTATGACCACCTGCCTGATATTGTGTTGATCCCCTTTAAAACTCTTCTGACCCAGTAGGTCATGGATAGAGGACCTCTGGGGATGTCCTGGTGGCAGTGAATTCTGTGGGTCCTGTGGGTTGCAGGGTGGGACCTACCTACATCAGACTTGTCCTGGCACATCCCATAGATGCTCAGTAAGGTTTGGATCTGGAGAGAGTGGAACCCGGGTGAACACATTTGCTCTGTCGTGTTCCTGGGTCACTCCTGAGCAGTTTTTGCAGTGTGTCAGGGTGCATTGTCCTGATGAGGGTGGCAGCTGGCATCAAGGACTGCTGCTGCCATGGGGGGCTGAGGTTTGGGGGGGGTTGCTGGACCTGCAATGCTTAGGTGGGTGTCGAACATCCACGTGAATGTCAGGACTCCCAGTGGAACGTTGCATTATTACAAGATGATCAATGCTATTTTCTTCACCTGTCAGTGGTCAGAATGCTGTGGCTGATCGGTGTATCTGTCTGTGCATTGAAATACTGCACACACTGTACACTTTTTTTGTGTGTGTGTGTTTGGCTATAAGAGATTAAGCTTGAAACAGACCCAGACAGATGCATCCAAGGGAAAAAGGTGTTTGTTTGTGTGCCTCAGCTCGGGGTTAGGGCTCCCTACTCCTGCTGTTTATCCACCGGCAGTGTGGCGAGCATGCTGATGGCAAATCCACGTCTGTTCACCACCTGTGGCAGCGGTTCTGTCTGAGGCCGGGCTTTTACACGTTCTGTCCGAGTTTGCGGGAGATATTTTTTATTATATTGGGCTTAAGGGGTATTGCAGTTACAAGGCAGCATCGCATTGAAATAACAACAAAGCTGGAGATATGATGATGGTGCTTATAATCTTAAATGATTCAAACCGCCGTCATCGGTCTTTTATCTAAGATTAGAGGGTCCAGTTTATCTCCTCGGACAAATCAAAACAACCGATACAGCAGACAGCTCCAAACTTTAAGCCACGCTCGGAGCTGGAGCTGAGCTCACAGAGTGACACCAGGGCTGAGTTTCTGGAGGCTGAAGGCCTTGGAAATCTCATCTGCTTTCTTTCTTTGCAGGCCTCTCAAATCACCTTTCTAATCTTCACAACATCTGATGTCAGCCCTCTGCCAGTCCGTCCTCTTTCACCTCCTCCAAAAACCAACCAAATTTGAATCCCAAATTAAATGCAAATCGCCCCGAAGGAAAAATAGAAATGAGATAAGAATCTATCCAGTCAATCAGCAGCTGAGGGGCTTAGTAGTTTTTAGAAGAAACACTCACATATGCAGCAGTAATCTCTGGACAACCAGTGTGAACGGGCGCTGTTATAAGGGGAGGATGTGAGGTTCAGCAGTGCCTGTGGAGGGCTTTCTAATGAATCCAACATGGGAGAATTAGGGCTGACTGAGTGTGCGAGCTCCAATCAAAGGCGGACTGAAGCAGGCAGATGTACGGGCTCCTCATTAACCACTCGCCTTTTGCTCATCCCCTCCTGCTCCATGAAGACAAGGCGAGGCTGCTCAGTGATGATGATTAGGCCCTGAAACAATCACCAGACACAGAACTAAAGACTTCACCAGGAACATCTTGCTCTCTAGACCTCTTGTTTTTTCATTTTACTCTCTCTGCCACCACTTCTGTAGCACTCTAACTGGTATAAATTTTCTACCTTTGGCAGGCTCAGGTCATCAGGTCAAAGCAGCTGTTGCACGAAACTCAAACTTTTACAAGAGCTGAATACCCATCTTTGTGTTCTTACATATATCTTGTTATCCTCCCATGTCTCTTCCTGCAGAATGACTCGTGGAGCGAGCTCTACTCCTTCGCTCTCTTTAAGGCCATGAGCCACATGCTGTGCATCGGATATGGAAGACAAGCCCCAGAGAGCATGTCGGACATCTGGCTCACCATGCTCAGTATGATCGTAGGAGCCACCTGCTACGCCATGTTCATCGGCCACGCAACCGCCCTCATCCAGTCACTCGACTCGTCCAGACGACAGTACCAGGAGAAGGTAAGGATCTGGCTAATTCCTGGGATCCTGGTTTTTAAAGTTGCTGCGTCATTTTTGAATAGAGCAGACATGTCTGAGATTTAAAGAAGTGAAAGCCGCCATAATCAACTGTTTTTGTTAGGAAAGAATCGGATGATTAACTGTAGTAAAAAAACAACCTACTGTCTTTCAGCTGACTATTCTTGTTTTCCAGCCCATATTGTTATTGTTTTTGGTTCACTGCCAGGTTTGCTTCCAAAAGCAGCTATTTTCAACAACAAAAAAGCATTATTAAGCCCGTTGTATACTACTTGGCAGACAAAGTTAGCATCAAGAAACTGGTGGAGACCAAAAACTGAGCTAAAAGGTGACTCTAAATGAATGCTAGTGTCACTCTACATCTTTATAGATGAGTAGTTGTTTGCTGACAAGTTATGGATGTACATAGATTGATTATCCCCCAAAAGACTTAAAATAATACAGGTTTTTAGACTGAGTTCACAAAATAATGCAAACTCAGTCTTACGATGCACCATAAAGATAGTTTTGCTTTTTATTTGTACAGATTATAAAATATGTCTCTGAGGTATGTGTTGTTCAGAGCATAAAAATTTTTAGAAAAACACTTTTCAGAAACAATTCTTGACTAATACACAGATATTACAGATACTATTTGCAGTTATCTTTGGAAATGTTTCTTACTTCTGAAGGAATAATCATCTTGAATACTGTGGACTGTCAGCATCACAAACAGAATTTTACTCACTTGCACTAAAAACACAATTCCAGAGGTAGATTTTTAAAAATTTTACAAATCTTAGCATACGTGGATGGCTGAGTAAATAGCACAGTTTGTTAACTTGTACTTTTGTTGCTTTGTTAAGAAAAATCAGTTAAACGAAAGAGGGATGATTGCACTAAGTCTATCTATAGTGTTATAGATCGTGTGTTTAGCTACAGGATTACTTCTAACCAGGTGGCTCCTCTGTCTCCGTCTGACGCCATAAGAGATTTAATCTACATTGTTTGTCCTTTACAACAGCGTGGTTATCACATTTAATTTGAACAGAGAGGGATTGCTCATTTGATTCCAACTCACTTTGATAGGAACAGCATCTGTTCTATTAGTTCGATATTCATGGCTGCGTCTTGCTGGGCCTCGGCCCGTCTGTCGTCTCTGAGCAGCAGATCAAAGCTTCGGGTGTCTGGGAGAGAAGCGCCTCCTGCTTTGTAAGGCCTCGGTGTCAGCAGTGCTCTGAGTCTTCATAGCTTCCTCAGATCCTGGATGATGTGGAGAAGTCTGGTGCTGTCTGTCCCACAGACTCATCCATGCAGGCACAGACATCAGAGTGAATGGTCGAGCTTAGCTGTGCGGTTGAAGTCTCTGGACAATGTGTAGAACAAAGGCTGATTAGATTTTATTCTCTCTTTCTGACTCATGATAAAAATGGAGCTCTATGCTTTGTTTTTCAGTCTCAGATCATCAGAGGCCTTCTGCTCAGACACTTCTGATTAGCTTCAAACTCTTTTATCATAAACTAAGGATATTTGAAATGGTTTCCGAGAAATGTTTGAATGATGTAATAAGTGCTTTCCAAGATCATTTTTTAAAAACTGCTTATCAGCACACTTCTAGGACGATTTTTTGCATTTTAAAATTTGAGGTATAGTATCTCAGAACTATTAAGATAAAAAACTGAGATTTCACAGTTATTTCTCATCGACCATTAAAATGAATCAAATCTGCAGTATTGGACAAATAGATTAAATAATCTATGATATGCTGAACTGAGATAGGATTTTATTGATAATTTGAGCATATTTTTAATTTTCTGATCTCACTTTGTAGGCTGAAAACTATTACCTATTAGATTAGATTTAGTCAAGGCAGGAACATTATCCTCAAGAAAAGTCCCACTATCCCATCTATCTATGTTTTTGGTTATATTAAGCTGATGTCATCTTAATGACCTAATGCCGTTGTAATTTACAATGAAATTCCACAAAACTACATGAACAGTCGCCTCCAAATGCCTACAGAAGGGGGTCTAAATGTGTAAAGGTTTGCAGAGTTGTGGGGAGGGAGCTGCTGGATACCTCAGTTTCCTTCAGGATTAATAAAGTATATTTTGATTTTGATATTGATTTCATTTGAAATTATGTCCATATTGAAAAAAATACTGTCTTAGCTACACTTTCAGAACTATTTCAAAACCCCAGAACTTTGTTTTACTTGGATTAGGCAATCTGGCAATATGTTTATTCTTGTGGTACACCTTGTCATACCTGCTCATTTAGTTATGAAAATTATGTGAAAATAACTTTTTGTCATTTTTGTGATCAAGTATTTTATATTAAAAGTTATTCTATATGTTTTATCTTCTTTTATTGTGAAATGAAACTACATTTGGTCCAGAAAATTTCACTAGTTGACTTCTTCATTATCATTTTTTTTGTTAACATGAGCTCAAAGATGGGACTTTCCATGACGCCTTCAATTTTTTTTTCAACTTATCCATAATCAGAGATTATTTTATCTATATGTCCAATATTGTAGATTCTGAATCAATGTTATGATGAAAAATAAAAGTGAACAATTCAAGCTTTTGTCTTAAATAGTTCCTGAGATACTGTCATTCAAACGGCCTCAAACTTCAACAAAAAACCAAAAACATGCTGAGTAGGTGGGTTACCGGACAATATTTTTAAAACTTTTATCTTGGAAAATTTTGGATATATCAAGCTAAAATTTCACAAATATCTTTAAAAATATCCAAAATACTGAATGCTATAAAGATTTCAGGTAAATCTGTGAGAGTCGAGCAGAAATTGTTCTAAAAATGTGGACATTTGAGATGAAATGAACCTGCTTTTTATTCTGACTGAAGACGGTTGTCTTGCGGAAGCATCACGTTGGAGAGATGATCGTCTTGCTTTATTTTGTAGGTCATGATATCAGTGAGCATCCATGATGATGTTGAGATTATAGCAGGCTGACTCGCCTCTGAAATGAAATAGTTCTGCTGTATTTATGTATGTATGTGTTGAATATATGAGCCTGGTAGCTGCAGCAGGAAATGGATCCATAATGAGTGTATCTGGGTTACACCATACTGAACTTCATGTATAAATGTATGTCATGTATACGTACCAACATAAAACAAACTGCTCTGTGGCCTCGATTTCACCTCAGTGATGTTGGTCGAAGGCAAACAACAATCAAAAGGGTTGATTCCTTGAAAATGCAACACAGTTCAAAGACCCTCTTGATAATCCACAAACTTCTCTAAACAGTTTTCTGCTTTTCTAACTTTCCAGTCAGTGACCTCAGATCTGCTCAAACAAACCAGAGCCACTAATTCAGCTCCATCCTTTAAATCCACGTCTCCAAATACACTCTCACAGACTCGCTTTTATGTAATTGCCTTTTGATCTTGCCAACTTTTAACCTTGTGATGCTTAGCCGTGCATCTTTAGAAAAAAACTAATTTCATTTTTTGAAGTTACTTTTCTTTTGATCATGTTTTCTATTCTTATATCCCTGTTGTGTTTTTATCTTTTATTAGTTTGTCTTTTTATTA
The DNA here is from genome assembly GCF_022539595.1 of Amphiprion ocellaris. Classification (NCBI taxonomy): domain Eukaryota; kingdom Metazoa; phylum Chordata; class Actinopteri; family Pomacentridae; genus Amphiprion; species Amphiprion ocellaris. The sequence goes on from NC_072767.1 coordinate 38,842,996, forward strand.
TTTCCTTCTTGCCTTCTCGCTGTCCTGTAATGAATTTTGTCAACTTTGTTTGGTTATTTTCAAAATTTCTTGTTCTTCTTGTCCATATTACCCTTGAAAAGACGGTTATATCGTATCACTGGTTCTGCTTGAGTTTGTTTGTCTGGTAAAATCAGATTTTATTGGAATTTGCTTTACGTTTTGCCTCCTACTACCTGAATCTTAAGGTGTAGATGAATCCTCCTTGTTTTCTGGTATTGATTTGTGTTTTTACCTCAGCAAGCCCTCCACCATTTTGACATTTTAAACCATTCTTTGACTTCCTTGGATGGATCTGAACAAAGTTGCCTTACAGTTGTAATGTAATTGGTTTCCAGGTGCTATTTGACATTAAAGCCACAAGTGTGACGGTTCTTTTTCAGTGAGCACAAACCACAGTTCTGCTTCTAATAGAGACTCAAGAGAAAAGTAGGAAGTAAAGGGGAAATGAGCCGCAGACTCTGTGCTGGAGTCTGTTTTGTGTCAGTTATGTATAGCTGTGCTTTGTCAGTCCTGTGACGTCTCTAATCAGTCGCTGCCGTCTATCTGATTCTTCCATGATGCACAACAGTGAAATACTTACCAGAGCAGCAGCTCCACCCTGCAAGGCTCAGCCAAGACACCTCATCAGCATCCTGTTCGGTCTCCAGGACTTCACGACTGTTTGTGCATCATTAGCCGCTGAACTGAACCATCCGGCCACCAGATAACAGACTGGAGACAGAGCTATGGCTTGGAACTCTTTGTATAAGTTAGTCTGAATGCTAGCGACGACGTGGACTTGTGTTGACATAAAACTGAGTAAACAGTTTGCATTGCTTTCCGTGTTGAGACAGAAATGTCATAATAGCTTCGGCGCTGAGCATCTAGTCCCGTTTGTTCCGCCGACCAAAGAGAGACGAGGATTCTAGCTGTTTACTGTGGGTTTGAGTTACACAAAGCATGCCAGCGTTTGTCGACTTTATCAGAACAGACATATGTTGTTTGGTTATTAGGGTGTGCAGCAGCTCTGTGGACGAGAATGAAAATGGAAACAGTAACTGAGAGACACTAGAAGCACTAGTGAACAGTGATTCCCAACCTTTTCTGTCTATGTTTATCTATATTTATGTTTACATAAAACACAAATCTGAGAGCAGAAGTTTTGCAAGTGCACAGAAGCAATCTGGAAACCCACTAAAACTGAAGCACGACACGATATTTTTGTAAGCAGAAGTGTATCTGAATGCAGTCAGAGTTTTGAGCAGATGCAGAGCAGATTTGCACCTAAGGGACTATTTAAAAAAGAGAGCAGAAAATCTGAACCTGTAAACAATAAATAATAGACTGAAGTTGCAAGACTGTGCTTTTGAATAGGGAAAGAACAGTAACTCCATGTCTTCTTAGCTAACTCTCTGCTTGTTTGCTAACTGCACGTTAAAATTAGGCTTTAGCTGTAATTTTTAGAACTATTTACGGTTATTTTACATATTTTCCTTGTTTTGTTAAATTGAAGGAAATACCTCGGATCACAGAAAAAATTATTAATTTACAGGTTAAATTGAAAAATAAATAGATTTATATTTTATAGGAAATAATAATAATAATAATAGAAAATTGTTCTTATACAATGTGCAACAATAAAATTACACTGTTTTTACTGTATTTAAATCAGGAAAATCTCATTATTCTACAGATACTTTCCATTATTTAATAGAAAAGTTGTGTATAACGAGGTTGAAAAAATAGTAAATAATGAAATCTAGCTGTTTTTCCTTTTTTCTGTGTTTTGTCAAATTATACATAGTAACTATTAAAATCGCTGAATAACCTATAAATTTACGTGTTAATTGTAAAAAAAAAAGGCCCAAACTATACATAATGTCTACATAAAAAAATATTTTTACACATATTAATTCATTCTTTTACATATGTGACCATACATTTATAATGTTTTACTGTATCTAAATCAGCTGAAAATATCATTTTGTTTCTGCAGATATCACATTTTTTAACATAACAGTTTTTTAACACATCTTTTCTGGCACCCTTAGTGCTAGATTTTACATATTTGTTTTATAGTCTAGCTTTCATGCACTCTCTGGCAACATGGTTAGGTTACAACTGACTCAGGTTGATCTACTGTGCAGTCATCTCACTGTAGCTGGTAGCTTTCTGGTTTCTGTATCAGATCTCTATCATACCAAGATGTAGTCCTGGTTGCTCCATGATATTTCCATGGACCTTCCAGTGATAGAGGTACATCTGCTTGGGAATCAACTGTAGAAAAACCAAGGAACATATGACTTTTTAACATGCAAGAATATGTTGCAAGAGTTTGAGAGGTTCCCTGGTGGTTGGCTTGTCAAGCTTTAGATGGTGTTCAGTGTTTACATCATCTCCACTAACAGTGCTACAGTAGAAATGATGAGGCAGCTCAGCGTTCCTTTGTCATCCCCTCCTTCACGTTGAGGTGACCCTGTCCTCATCCTGTGTCCCTCCACAACCCTCTTCCCATCTTTGTACCTCCAGCCCTCCTCCGTTTCATCTGTCCGTTTGCCCTTGACTGTTGGGCAATACACCATCTGCCAGCGGACACTGCACATGGACAGAGGGCATTAGCCATTATGTAACCGCTCTCCCGCTTCTCTTCCTCCCCCCCTCAAGAGCCGTGGAGCAGCGTGTCCAAATAGTTGTGAGAGGAGCGAGATGCGACCCCCCGGGGCCTCAGTGATGAGCACTCATGCACTTGGCCTTGACGCATCAAACAGCCATTCGACGAACTGCTCCGTTCATAACCTGGACAATCACCGAGGCCTGACCCGCAGTACCAGGGGTCTGACACTTTAGAGATTAACGACATGATGTGACGTTTGACAAAAAAAAAGATTTTTACTCAAGTCTCTGCCAAGCAGCAGCCTCCAGGGCTGAAAAATATAGCAAACAAGAAAGTGCCAGAAACTGCACTTCCTCAAATGACCACTAGTGGCTCCAAAACTGAGTCAATCCTCATAGACCTCCATGTTAAAATGCCGAACTTTACAGCAGAAATAAATATGTTTGCTGCATTGTATAAAAACTGGGTTTGGTCTCTATAACTAGTTTCTCCATTCATGAAAATGATACAAGTGAGAATTTTTTATATAAATCATTAATTTAAATTTTATTAGGCCTTAAATTCCATGACCAAGAGACTCAGCTCCACTCACATTCCACCTCTTTGCTCATTTTTGGATTAGCTGGGAGTTATTTGGAGTCAGTCATTACCAACATGTCATCAGTCGGAGCTACTGCACTGAGCTTTAAACGGCTTTTCAGGAAACCTATGGGTGATGTCCATTGTCTCCGTTTACTTTCTTTTTTCTGGAGCTTTCAGCCATTTCTCATGGCTGAAAATGACAAACACCAAACTCTCAGTTGCAGTTGAAAGTTCCAGAAATTTAGTAAGTAAAGTTAAGATTTCTTTGGTAATTAATTCAAACATTTACACTCAGCTTCACCTGGAATTTGTCTGAGTTTGGGATGCTCCTACTGTATTTCAAAGAGAGTCTATATTGGCTCATTACTGGTACTGTTTTAGCTACTATGTGTGGCTTTGTTTCCTGGATTGTCGGTCCTCTGAAATTTAAATGGAATGATTTTGTGTTTGTGGAAAGACTGTGTCATTCTGATTGATGCTGGTACCTTTTTTTTCACGTTACCACTAATCATACTAAGTTTTCAAATTACTCGTGTAGTGGCTTTGAAGGAGAACTCCAGTGATTTAGGTAATGCGCTTCTGTAGTGGAGTTTTGTAAGAGTTAAATTTCTGTTCTTGGAAACCACTGCCCCCAGCTTATATCATAGGCTTTCTGTTAAGGATTTAAAGTGTCTCAGTGCAAATCAAGTTAATAACCTCAAAGTCCCCAAAACAAGTAAACTGAAGTCAGGTGAAAAGAGTGTTTGCTTGAATTACTCCACATATAATCCACATCTAAACATTCTGTACATTTTCTTACGCATCATTTGAAAATCCGTGTTATCAGTGCATTTAATAAAAATAGGAACTCTCTGATACTGAAGTTATAGGTTTGAAAGACAGATTTAATTACAGAATTTGTTAGATGCACTATAAAAAAACATTTAAAAAGAGGAAATCTGGCAGCAAATGTGCAAGGATTTAGTAATTTTTACGTGAAATGTCATAAAAGGACAAATTGCTATTTCTAAAAATGCAGTTTTGGTGTGGACATGATTTGCAGTTTCGACTTTTTTTAAATTTAATTTTAGTAGTCAACATGAAAATAATTTTTTTTCTCTGACTTTAGTAGTTATTATCTGTAATTTGACCAATTAGTTTAACAAAACTGTTAAACAGCTTTTAATAATCCGTAAAATAATAAAATGATCCTCAATTTTAATCTTATGTGCCATTTTTCTTTCAAATAAAGCAAATATCTGTGAAATAATGACATTTTTGCTGATTTAAATGCAGTAAAACTGTGTAATTTTACAGTCAAATCTAAAGGAATGAAGTACCATTTGGAATAATAAACATTATTTACACTTTTGGCCTGTTCTTTTTTTAAGGTTAAGGTCCAAAATAATATTTTTTTCTGCACAAAACAGGAAAAATCTGTAAAATAACAGTAAATTGTTCAAAAATTCTAGTTAACAACTTCATTTTTTACAGTGTCGACTTCCCCTAACGCTTTGTTTTGCTTGTGTGAACCCATTTTTTCATCATTTGTTAATCCGTCCATGCCATCATCAACACACACACACACACACACACGCACACACACACACACACACACACACACACACACACACATTGGTCACGCAGTTTATAGTGATATGAGTTCATTTGTGCGTAACTGATAGGGAGCACATTAGTGTTCACTGTATGTGTGTTTGTTTTGGGTCTGTCTCTGCTGTTCAGTCGATAAGCCAAAGGATACTGCTTCAGTCAACTTGCGTTTTATAGTCTCAGGACATCATGCACACACACACACACACACACACACACACACACCCACAGATATAAGACATGTCACATCCTGAGCCATGACGCTCGGTGACATGGCCCATTACTAAGAAGCCAATTCAATCTCTGCTTTCCCTCTGCGGCAGCTTAGAGCGACAGTCGTACAGTCGCGCATCAAGCCACCAACTCTGGGCTTCATGTCCCACAAAAAGAACCTCAGAGCAGGTTCTGGCCCTTGATAAGTCCACAAGCAGATTTAATTTCACGAATGTAATGCATTTGTTAGGTTTATATGAGACTGCAGGATGATCTGAGTCCAGTTTTATCTGCATCCTTTCCTCAAAGTTTGATTTTATAAGATGGATTTGACCTTATTAGCACGATTAAGAAAGCATATATATTTTGAAGTTTAGACTTTTTAAACTTGATGTCTGAAATGATAAATATTCATTGTATAAGTGTATATTTTGCCTGAAAATGTGAATGTGCTCATATACATTGTAAAAAAGAATGTATTTTTAAAATAGTTTTTAAATCATAATTTTTAAAATTGTAAATATTTTCTGTTTTGTTAAATTACAGATAAAATGTAGTAAAATTACAGAAAAAAATATTCATTTACATGTTGGCTTTAAAGAAAACAGGCCAAAAGTGTAAATGATATCCACATTAAAAATAAAATTCCAAATGCAAATTCCTTCTTTTACAATTTTTGACCATAGAATTACACTATTTTTTCCTATATTTAAATCAAACTACTTTAGGGAAATTTGATGTTATTTGAAATGAAAATTATTAGAGTTCATCTGTTTTGTGAAATTACAAATAAAGGAAAATTTACTGGAAAACGGTATTAATTTCCATACTGACTATAAAAAAGTATGCATAATGTCCACATCAGTAATCTATATTTTTACAGATAATAATTTGTTATTTTACAGAGTTTGACCATAAAATTGCACTATTTTTACTGTATTTAAATCAGCTAAAAAATATATTTAACAGATAGTTGCTGATATTTAAAAGAAAAATTATGTACAATTGCGATGGAAAAAACGTTTTTTAAAAAATGCTTTCACTGTGTAACTTTTGACAGTTTTCTACAGATTATATTTTGTGAAATCACAGAAAAAGAATATAAATTACATGTCGACTGTAAAAAAATTTAATAATAATTCATATTCTCTCTGCTTTTATTTTTTACAAATCAGAATTTGTTCTTTTACTATGTTAAAATTATGTTAAAAAAAATTGTAAAATTACACCATTTTACTGAATGTAATTCAGCTAAAAACATCACTACTTTAGATATTGGCTGGTTTTATTTTTACTGTTTCCACAGGTTTTTTTCTGAACATTACAGTATTCTATCATTTTTAGAACATATTTTTTGACACCCCTGTTATCATATTTTCAGTTTTTTTCCCTTTTTAGTTTTTTTTTTTTTTTTTTTTTTTACAGTGTATGTACACTTTCTGTGCTTTAAGAATGTATTTATGTTCAGGGTAGGAAGAAACATTTCCATTTTTTCCCTTTCTTTTTCTCTCAACATTTGTGCCTTGCTGTTTTCCAGAACATCATTTCTAAATATTTTCCCCACAAGAATGTTTTTTATGCTTTTTTTATTTTTGGAATCATGAGACCATTTAAAATCTCACTCCCATCCCGCTGACTTTGACTGACGTGGTCGCTAATCTGAGTCTAATGCTGAGAAAATCAGCAAGTCAATAAAGCTGAGCCTCTCCTCCGACCACTTTTAAAGGAGTGGGAGGACGAGGGAGCGAGCGAGACAGAGATGTCATCCCAGTTTAATTAAGACTGTCACACAGTGAATCCCGAGGCAGGAAACACTTAATAGGAGCCACACAGTTTATCCTTCGTGCTCGACTGAATGACCGGATACTCTGAGAGGCGGCTGCATCTTTATTGTTCCTGACACGTGGCAAATTGGGAGGAATTTGTCAAGTTTCAGTGAGTTTCAGTGCAGTTTTACTGGAGTGTGTTCCTTTTTAGGGAATCCCCTCCTGTATAGTAAATAAATGAGGTAAAGATTGGAAAAGAAACTCTGTCTGGATTGTGTTTTTACAGTGAAGATTTGTTTAAATGTGAGTTACACAACCTGTGAAGGTTTCCATTCAGCGCTGCCACGGCTTTTCACGCTAAATGAACCGTGACCCAAGGCAATTAATTAAGACTGAATGAGATGGAGATTAAAATTGGTTTATGTAAGAAAGGAGAGGATGCTGTAAATTGTTTTTGCAGATGTAATTTGATTATGTGGTTCATTAAAGTAAGTGATCCACTCAGATTATCTTTTTGTCATGTATGAGGCCACGTTGTCCTGTATGTACATGTAGGGGTCTTTATGTGTGCAGAACAAGGGGGGAAAATGAAGAAAAGACTGATTAAAAAGCAGAAAATAGGAGGATTATAGGAGAAAGGGTGGGTTTATTATAGAAACTAGGGAGAAATGTCACTCCTCTGTTTGTAATTCTTGCATAAAGTGAACTTTTTCCCCTTTTGTGGCAACCTTCATCACTTCATATATGAGGAGACAATCCTCCTGTAGAGAAATGATGTCCTACCGTGACAGCCAGCGTGTGCCGTATTAATAATATTGTGATTTGCTGTGTCACCCATGCCACCGAGGTCAAGCCTTTTTATTCTCTGAGCCATATGTCACCTTACAATGTGACAAAATTTAATTTTCCCAGACAGCGAGCGATGCTGTCCGACGCTTGTGTGTCATTGACTGTTACATGGAAGGTCATTGTCAGCTCCCCCGCTGCTCCTGCGCACTCTAAATCCGACTGTCGGTGTTGGACAGGAGGAGGTTCTCCCTCAACCCTGTTTGAAATCTACTACTTGTCCAGTTGACAGTTTATTCCACTGAGGGATGACTCACACTGCTTAACACAAAGACAGTCGCCGGGGAGGGAGAGCGACCTTATGTAACATTTAAAACAACTCCGACCACAGGGCCACGTGGATTTGTTGCACAGTATTGATTTTTAAACAGCTTTTCAGATTAATTCATAGTATTCACCCACAATTCTGATTGTCTTTTATACTGTATTTTGCTCTGTGATTTCGTGTGTTTCGTGCATCTATAAGGGTCAATGTATAATTGTGGGACTTCTTGCGACATAGTTGACAGGTATCATAGTTGACATTTTTGCTGTTTTCAGGTCTAAAATCAACATGGCTGCCTATAACCAAACACCACATGGCATTTTTGGAGAAATATTCTTCTAAATATTATATATACAATTGAGTAAAATTGAAATTTAAAGTTATTAATAAGGATATTGTAGAAACAATGTTGACATGTGATAAATCCACACTTGACTCACACACTACTTTATATTAAATAACTCAGAAAGCCTTGGAGTCTGGCCAGTCTTTTCTTCAGGAGGAAATGACATCATGTGGAGCAGGTCATGTGATCTGGAATTAACACACTTCCTTGAGGTGTTTTTGTAATGAGTAACTTAGTTGAAAGTGATTTCTCAGACACAGATACAATTTGTTACTTTCCATATAAAATTTGATATACTGCCAAAAAAGGAATATCTGTCATGATTATCTCAACTTAATAAAAAGAACACAATCCAAACTATTTCTGAATCAGTTCATTTTATTATTGTTTAGCTCATTAGAAGGTGGTTGGTATTAAATTCGGTCGATTATTTAGTTGACATTTTAGTGATATCCAGCCATTTTTTATTCATAAATGATTGCTTCCACAATAAATAATGATGGAATTTGTAAAGACATGATCATAATGAACATAAAAAGCATTATATTTTTATATTTAATAAAAGTGTATGCAAGATATATCCCATGGACTTCAAAAGTCTCTCAATTATATATATTGACCCATAAAGAAGAGAGCTACAGAGGTTATCTTCTCGGCCTGTTCTTCTAAATCACGTGACCACTTTTCATCCTCAGGGCGTAAAGATCTGTTGTTTTTTTTCTCCTTCTTTTGTTTACAAGAAGGTAGCGATGCATGAAACCGCATAGATGACCCGTGTTCCTGGAATAAACAAAGCAAACCCGAAGCCATTTGCGTACAATGAATAAGGAATTTATCCCCCAGTTGACACCGCCGCCATGCAGTTCCACCTTAAAGCTATACAGTAGATCCAGCTGTGGAGGAAACCAGGCGTGAAATGTGTTATGGAGCATCACAATGAGCTGATAAAAGTGGACATTCGGGCTGCATTCGTGGTGAATATGTGATTTTGTGATTCACTTGGTTTCAGTTTGACCCTCCAGTGAACAAACATGATGAGTTGGACCCAATTTCTGTCTTCAGCTTCTTACTTCCACCCACAATTCTGACATAAATAAACATCTTTTCTCTGAATAGAAACTCACAAATGCCCAGAGGTTCCATTTAACATTATCACTTTTACTATTGAAATCAGTCAAAATTATCATTGTTTTCCAGATATGTGCTGTTATTTGAAAGAAAGCTATACAAATTAAAACAGACATGAAATGTGTTAGGAAGCATCAGAATGACTTGATAAAACAGTGGTGAACATGTGATTTTGTCAGTCACTTGGTTTCAGTTTGACTCTCCACTAAGCAAACATGATGTGATGGACCCAACCTCTGTTTTCAGATCCTTATTTCCAGCCATGCAGTTACATATTTATCAATTCTGACATAAATAACAAGCATGTTTTCTAGAAACTCACAAATGCCCAGTGGTTCCATTTAATTATTTACCTGTATCTTGTCATTCCCCCCATTCCATCTTTACAGATCATGCGAGATTTGTTTCACATGTTTTTCTCATGAAAAAATGGAACACAGAACAGTAACAGATATGTTTTCCCAGGTGATTATATTTCCTGTAGATTTGTCGCTTCAATAAAACAGCATTTAGTAAACCAGGATCACCAGAGAGTCTGTGGTTAACGTCTACAATCGCAGCGTCTTTCTTGCCTAAACACAGCAGAGCGTGATGAATCCTCGTGGGCTTTACAGAGCTGTCATGTTTCCTTAACAGCTTCATTGCAGTTTTCTTCCCATAGCTACAAGGTATAAATGGGTCACAGAATCCTCATGTGTGCAGAGCTGTACATCTCAGTAGCTTCGGAAACACAAGGAGCTGATGAGAAATAATCATTTTAAGCAGAAACAAGCAGCACATGACGCCTTCTCAGCTGCTCTAACCTGTGCAGTAAAATCAACATGATGCTCCAAACTTCTCCAATTAGCAAAAAAGTAGCCGAAATATCCTTTCTGTTATTGATTTCTGCTTCTGTTTTGCCTTTCATGCCTTTTTTTTTTTCCATCTTCCAGTACAAACAAGTGGAGCAGTACATGTCATTCCACAAGCTACCGGCCGACTTCCGACAGAAAATCCATGACTACTACGAGCACAGATACCAGGGCAAGATGTTTGATGAGGAGAGCATCCTGGAGGAGCTTAATGAGCCTCTACGTGAGGTATGAAAACATCCGAACCTTCACTGTAATGTGCTCATTCACCCATAAATACACAGACCTCTCAACTATCCACTGAGTAGGTAGCCTGGAACAAATGCTTTATAATGCTCAGTTATGGTCTCTGAAAACCATAACAGTAGAAAGAAGTCATTTACAGCCTTCTCTGTATCAGTTTGCTCATTAACTGGTCTTGTTTTCTTACTCGCTTGGTGGTTATTCAATGAGTCGGTGTTTTTTTCTACTGAAAAATAATGTTACAAGAAAGAAATATGATTTTAATGTGGATTTAATACTCCCACACTTGAAAAAATGTTTCCCCTGCTGCTAGTGGATACTGTTTACTGCATTTTACAGTAAACAAAGTCCTCTGGCTTCGAGGACGGCTCCAAGTGCACTTCAGGTAACGGAAAATGAGAGAAAAATAGAAGGGGAAGCTAAAATGAGCTGTGTCAAGGTCCCTCAAGGTAATGAATAAGAACATAGCTACAAAAAGGCTTGAGTCTGCACCGTGTTATTAATGGAAACTGTGTTTTTATTACTGTATTTCAGTTTTACTTTGAAAAAAAGAACTAATATTCGCCACATTTCTCATGCACAGCCATTATGAAATCAGTGGTTGTATCATTAGCTGCAGATCCCAATGCAAAAAAAAAAAAAACAACCCTAACCCAAAGGCTTTCTGCTGTCACCATTTAGGAAATCGTCAACTTCAACTGCCGCAAGCTGGTGGCCTCCATGCCGTTGTTTGCCAACGCCGATCCCAACTTTGTGACGGCCATGCTGACCAAACTGAGGTTTGAAGTCTTCCAGCCCGGAGACTACATCATCAGAGAGGGCACCATCGGCAAGAAGATGTACTTCATCCAGCACGGGGTGGTGACCGTCCTGACCAAAGGAAGCATGGGCATGAAGCTGATGGACGGCTCCTACTTCGGAGGTACCTCACTGTCTTCGTTACAGTAACATCCCCCAGATGTGTGTTTACTACTTAGATGAGAATCACAGCAACAAGCAGATGTAAAACAAAAATGAAAAATGAAAACAACACCCTGACATTTTACTTGTGCAGCCCTGCCTTCCAGCCACTTCTGTCCCACTTTCCACCGGCTGTTGTTTCTCTGTGGCTGTTTAGGAGCATGTGGTGCCTCTGCTGCTGCCCATAAAACCCGCACAGGCATAACACACACATACTTTCTTTTTTCATTACTGTTATCATGTAAGTCCTATGGTTTTGACTGTTTGGGCTCCGTTTCTAACATCCGGTGCCCTCTGCAGCCGGCCAGAGTTCACTGGCAGCGATGTTCATGTTGCAGTTGCCCAGAGAAAAGTGTCACACAAATCCATGGCATGCACATGCAAACACACACACACATACATACACACACAGCCAATTAATAACAGCTAATTAGCATGGCAGAACGGTGACGACGGGGCCATTTGCAATGTCAAACATACACTGTTGAAAGCCGAGTCTGTCGCTAGGTAGGAAGCCACAGGTCTTCCTATCTGAACAAAACAAGCAGCGGGTTGGAGGGACAACAAGATTTAACCACTGCAGGAGTGTGTGAGTGGTAAAGTCTCTGAATTACTAAGCAGATGTTAACATCACTGTGAAACTTACATGCAATTTCTTCTGCTTTCAGATTTTGGTTAGAGACCGTTGCACTTGGAAAGCAATGGTTGTATCTTCTAGCATTCATTTCTATTTCTTTAGCCTTATCATACCATGTCTTTGTAGCTCAGTTTCTTGAAATTGCAAGCTAGCAGAACAAACCACTACTTGTCCAGCCACTGCCATCACATCCCTATCTGTTTACATATATCATACAATAACTATGTGACTGTGTAAAAGTGGATGCCTTAAAAATACTGCAACATTCTGTACAACTGCATATTCACTTTATTTATACCATAACGATATACTGAATGTTGTGAGGCTAGACTTCCAAAACTTTCATAATATGTTTGAATATGTAAACAGTGGATTCTACATTTCCAGTAGCACAGCTCAGAACATCTTTCATTTGATCCTATAGACCTAGCAGGTGCCTGCATCTTTCAAATTCTAATACTTATGTCTTCCAAGGCTAGCCTGAGTTGCAAAAAGAAGTCCGATTGGATAGCAACTTGGTCTGAAAAGTGAATGCAGAAGTGCCTTAAAACTGCATTCTGTCTAACATCCAGCAGGGGGCGACTTCTCTAGTTGCAAAAAGAAGCCTGGTAGTATAGAGATTTATGAGGAAATGAGTCAATTTCTCTCTTGATCTGTTACCTCGGTTAACATTTTCCGAATGAGTTTATGGTCTCATTCACTAGTTTTAACACTTTCTGAATACCACTTGATGTTCATTTTGTAAATTAAGGTCCCATTTAGAGGAAAATGGATGATAAAACATGCGATTGACAGGTTGCGATTACATCTAGTTTCAAAAGAGCAAGATGCAACAATGGCAAAATTCAAAAAACAAGATTTCAAAATGGTTGATGTCACGGTGGCTGCACCCATGTTTATTATACAGTTGGATTTCTCATCAAGGAAGCAAATAGGCTTATAAATCACTTTTACCATTTAAAAACCCTCAGTTACAGTCCATCCCTGTGCAGCGCCTACCAACCAAAGATTCCCCTGAAGACGTCATCTCAATTAATTTGTCAGACTTGAATAAAGAAGACTTTATACGACAACCGTTTTGACAGTCTGAATCATGCCTCCAATGATGAGCAAACTCCTCCCCAAGGAGAAGAGATAAAAATATGTTTAAATGGAGACTAGAAAATGAGGAATTTCAGGTAGTAAAACTTAGCTTAAATCGTCTACTAATAGGAATGGGGAAATGGTGCAACCAATTCGAAGGATAAAGGTTAAAACTGTCATGATTCCAAATAGTGCTAGGGAATATTCAAATCCCAGCGAAAATCCACTTCACAGCTTCCCAGTGTTTTTCTTCACATTTCAGAGACAGTGGTATGATCCGTCAGCTACAAATGGTTACCCAGCGGTTTGAACAACCTTTTAATTCAGCCCTGGTGGTTTCATTACTGCTATTATCCTCCACCAGCACTTCCCACAGCATGCTAATGATGCTAGCAATATGCAAATGGCTGTGTTATGTATAACCAGGAGGATCCCAAGTGAGAATCTATGAAAGAAGCATGTTGGGGGCAGTTTGAGGAGAGTTGTGACACAACTTTCATAAAAGTTGGAGCTCCTACACTGTTTCTGTAACATGACTGGGCACAACTTATATAACAAAGAAAACCCATCTGCAGACTGTTGTTTTTTTCCATAAACATTCATCAATAGACAGCATAATAACTGAAGGGCTTTATACAGTTAATTCTACAGCTTTTATTTCCATTATACCAGCTGACCACGAACAACATAACAGTAAACATTGCATCATCTGTCTGTATAGGATATTAGTCCTTAATCTACCGGGAAAATATAAATCCTTTATCAGACAGAAAACATGATCACATTTCACTTCAGTAACCTCTAAACAAAGCTACTGTGTTCTGACTCACAGTGAATGTATCTGAATGTATTTTATGTATAGTTTACTTCTGCTGTTTAAAGACAATGTGTGTGTGTTTACATACAAGTGAAGACAGTTGTGACCTATGTCTCACCACTATGAATATTTTTGCAATTTTCCAACATAAAGGAATAGTTTTACATCTTAGGTTGTCTTTTTCTTATTTCCAAGAGTGAGACAAGTAGAATTATATCTCACTCATATCTTTATTCTAAGGGTACAACCAGTTGCCAGGTAGCTTAGCTTGGCATACATATAGTTGACAAGGTAAAAAAGCAGCAAGCCTGACTCTGTCCAGTCGAAGCAAAATCTGTATGAAAAGAAAGTGTAATAGAAAGAAAGAGTCCAGTTTATACACTTTGGTATTCACGACCTTCAGAGCTAGTGGTAGGCTTTGTTTAGCACTACGTGAAGCCAGGCCAAAGGTAAGCTAACTGATCACTGGCAGTAGCTTCATATTCAATGGGCATGGCATTGACTGTATATAAAAGATGAATGTAGTGGGAGTGGGACTGAAAAGTTAAGTCAATGCAGAAGTGCCAACAGCCAGCAGAGGGTGACTCTTCTGGTTGCCAAAAGAGCCAGATTATATAGAAGTCTATGAGAAAATTAGTCTATTTCTCAATTAATCTGTTACTTCATTACACATTTTACAAATGGGTTTATGGCCTCAATTGTTAGTTTCAAGCGTTTTTGAATATAGCATTATGTTATTTTGGCAATTATGGTCCCATTTAGAGTGAAATGGGGGATAAAGCACAGTGTTGTTTTAGGGCGATGCTACCTTAAGACTATGTTGCTACCATACCACCATGCATAATGTCCTTTGGTTCTCCAGTCCAATCCACCACTCTCATAATATGACTGATTCAACAGACCAAGTTGGTGATGTCAAACTATAAATTTGAGGCTTCAGAGTGATTGTCCACAAACCAATGAGTGATGTCACAGCAACTAGGTCCATGTTTCACGTAAAGTCTATGGTGGCAAAAGGAAGTCACACTGTATAGCCTCGAGGTCTGAAAGGGAGAGCCAATGGGAAAGTGCCTTAAACTCGTACTCTTTCTAACAGCCAGCAGGGGGCGATTGTTCTGGCTGCAAAAATAGTCTAGTTGTGAAGTAGTTTATGAGAAAATCAACCAACTTTTACCTCAGTGAACATTTTCCAAATTAGTTTATGGTCTCAATTACTAATTTCAAGGCTTTTTGAATACAACATGATGTAATCATGTAAATTGTGGTCCTATTCAGAGTAAAATAGATGAGAAAACAGAGGTGACATTGACAGGTCGCTGCCATATCATCGTTAGAGTTCTCGGTTATATCCACTTCATTATGTCTGATTTTAAAAAAATGCAGCCAGATGGTCAGATTCCGAACTCAAAATTTCAAAATGATAATCCACAAACCAATTAGTGATGTCATGGTGGCCACATCCATCTTTTATGCACAGCCAGGCTTTTCATCAAGGAAGCAAATGTGCTTGTTTTCCAAGCTACTGAACCACACTTCACTTCAAAACAGATAGTTACAGTCCATCCCGTGCAGTGCCTGTTCCCAACGGAATTTCCTTGCATTTCGTGACTTTCCACTCTTTCCCACAGAGTCAGGAGGTCGACCTTTCAGGCGAAGGAAAAGGAGGGCATATGGTTGTCAAGACAACAGTTCACCCCAGCCCATAAAGAGGAAAAGCTAGAGAGAAGAAGATAGTAAGGGAAGGGAAGGGGAACAACTGAATGTAACGAAGCTTAGCTGCACATCTCTAAATATAGTGTGAGCTTCCTCACACAGCTGTCAGTGCTGTTCCAGTGATGGAAGAAATACTCTGTCACGACCTCTGCATGCATAAAACACTTTGATTTTGATCACAGATTTGCTAAAGGCCAAAAATTTTTCCAGCTCAGAGAAAATTAACATCAAAGTTTTGTGGCAGTTTTATAACTGGTGATCGATGTCAGACTGCTCAATAAGTCACTCATTCGTAGCGTCTCTGTTCTTTTCTTTGTCTGACACCTGGAAATTTGTCAGTCTGCCATTTTTCTCAATCTTGTCTGGTTTTCTTTCACCCCACCAGAGATCTGTCTACTGACCCGTGGCAGACGGACGGCCAGCGTGCGAGCAGACACCTACTGTCGCCTGTACTCTCTCTCGGTGGACAATTTCAACGAGGTCCTGGAGGAGTATCCCATGATGAGGAGGGCCTTTGAGACGGTTGCCATCGACAGATTGGACAGGATAGGTAAGACCGTAACATTGTTCAACAAAGAGGAGGACTTGTAGACTCCAGCTGGTGCTTTTATTTGACATCAACATAAAATTGCACTAGAAAAAGTTGTGTGCAAAGGAGGGAAAACAGCTACACTTTTTTGGAATTGTAGGATTGAGAGCTTTAGTTTCATTTGGTGTAGATCAAGGCTGATTTTTGGAAGAGTAAAATGTAAGAAATAGTTACCCCATATACTGTCATAGATCCCCTCAGTCCAATCCATCTGTCCAATTTATACTAAAACTGTAATAGTGCTGACCTATACTAACATAAAACAAACCTTTAAAATCAAAGCAACACACTGAAACTGGTAATGATTTCATATTTCCATCCAGATTTAATTTCTGAAATGTGTCTCGGAGATTTAGTTCTGGATAATTAGCATTACGCCTCACTGATAAAAGCCACAGGTATGGTGTCTCATAAGCATATGAGTCACTCATGAGATGAAATGGAGCATAAAGAAAATGTATTCATTCATTAGTGTCATGTTTCTGTCAAAACACTGCTCTGCCTGACAGCTGTGATATACTGTATGGATGATTCTAACAAGGCCTGGGTGGTGTCGGGTGGAGGAAGGGAACCCAGGGTGAAAATGTATTAATGGTGCTGCAGTTTAATGCTTCACATATTTGCTATTTTGGAAAACAGATATCTGAGAACCTTGAGATGTTTAATTTTGATTTGTGATATGATGGCTCAGCAGTGAGTGAACAGTTTCAGTTTGAATGCACAAACATGTTAACACAAACAGGCACACTGACTGTAGATCCACCTTCCTCTTCTCAACATTGCCCCCCAAGGTCAGCAGTGCGGCTGATGTCACATCCCCCCATCACATGATTGCACTTCACATTTTCAAAAAAAGAGCCCTGCATGTGCCACCTGCCAGCTGTTGCCATAGCAGCCAGATTCCACACATGAGCAGCTCACATATTTGGATGGAGGCTGACATGGCTGCATGAAGACTTGAACACCAAACAAATGTTCCCACTGGGCTCCATGTGTGACTTGATGCATGTTATTCGTTAAAAATGTGCTCTTTTGTTTGGCTTTTTTAAAAGTCATTGTCAGGAAAAACATCTGGATCAAACACATCGTGGGCTATCAGAAGCCATTTTAGATCTATAAAATCCCAACTCAAACCCACAACATTTGTTTCTTTTAACTGCTATGAGAAATAGTTGGATAAATCTCCTTAACCCTCTAAACTCCAGAACCCACCAGCAGGTTTTGAAGGGATGTTGTTATGTAAAATCACCAAAATTACACCATTTATCAGAGCCGGAGACTGCAAAAAACAGGAAGAATTGTTGAATTTTCAGCCATCTTAAAACTACTTATCTGTTCTGTTGGAAAGTGTAACTAAAACTAAGGTTGTAATTTTGGTAAATGTGTTATATAAAAAGATGCTATAAATAAAGTGGTGCTCCACCTCTAACTAGATACTCAAAAAAAAAAAACTAAAACCATCTGAGGTCCACAGTGAAACCATGAAGCTATTAATGACTCAGCTGCAACCAACCTGGAAAAAAATTATTTTGGCAGAACTGCAAGGAGTGCTGACATAGATCAGATAGGTGACAAGCATGGAAACAAAACAGAGTGACAGAAAATAAAAACATGCTTGAGCAATGTAATGAATGCGACCTCGGTCAAAAACAGTATACAGTGGAGCATGTTGTCAGCAAGTTGTTAAAAGATACATTCTGCACGGTGAAATATCTTCCAACAATAGTATAAAGAGTATAAATAGTAGAAAAAAAACAGCTCGTTTGTAGAGATTGCAAAAATGTAAATAGCAGAACATCTACAGTATGTATGTGCCACAATTTCTTTTTTCCAATATTGTAACACTACGAGGCACAATTTTTGTGAAATAAGTCATCAAAGAATCTCTCCTTTTTTCCTTTTAATTATTGTTTTACATATTGATTCCAGGTAAAATAATTTAAAAAAGAATAAAGAAATTCAGCTTTAATTTGCTGTTTTTTTAATGAATGACAACATTTTAACTTTGTCATACTGCATAAAAGATGGTTTTAGCTTTTTTTCAGCGAAAAAAATGTTTCCACAGTGACTAAAAATGTGACAGGAGGTTAAAAACAGCCAGAAAATGCAAGGAGTTCAAAGGGTTAAGATTCCTGCTTAAAAATTATACTTCAAGATTGACAAGTTTTATGATTTTTTTATGAGTATTTGCAACCAGAAATCTATTCATATATTTAATGGAACCACGGTTGCTATCAGACATCCACTCCTGTCTATAAAAAAACTCTTTGGCTTTGTTGCCAGGCAGATAGACTGTTCTACATTGTCTTTAAGTCTATATGTATCACATTGTGTTGGCTGTTGGGAACTATCGGTTGTAGTAGAACCTTGAGTATGTGAGTTATTATTCATTACAATGCCATGTACATAGTGTCACATAAAATCTGCTGAAGAAACTGCAGGGCCGTGATTGGATGGGGGATGGAGGTGTTACTCGGTAATGAATAGGCATTGTTGAGAAGGCAGTGATGCACAGAATGTGTTATATCTTTGGATGCCTGCATCAGTAAGTTCTGCAAAAGAGGCAGCTTCGGCCTACCATCTGCTTTCAGCTCACCCTCAAGTGCTCTTAGCAAGTTATTGTCGCCCTTTCTCGTCACTTGTAGCATCTGTTTGCCATCCGTGTTTCCTCAGGAAGGACATTTGGCTAGCAGAGGCCTATGCTGCCAGTTTATAGCATCCTCAGGAGGATGTACAACAAGAAAGATTGTATATTTGAGAAACTAAGAACACTCTCTGCGTTACTGCCAAGCTTTTCCAATATGCTGCACACCAAATGGGGATTCCTCTGCCTCCTCCTTCCAAACTTTGAGAAAGGACCCTGAAACCAAGCTTAGGCTGCCAGACTGTGTGTTTTCAGTTCATCACAATCATCATCTGCCCCCTCCGAAGCTCCTCCTTCTGGCTAGTTAGCTGACTGTGTTGGGAAGGAACAAGTTCATGGCCAGGCTTTTTGACCTCTTGGTTATGTGAGTGTTTCTCAGGCTGTTGCACTGACTAATAACTTCACTTTCTAGTCAGCTTTCTGGACCGCCTTCTGCACCAGAGAACCGAGCCCACTGCCAGTGACAGTAGCACAGAAGAGCTACGGTACATCCACTGCTACAGTTACCACACTGAAAATTCTCTGCATGCCCATTTCCGCTGAGTCCCCCTTTGTCCCCAAGAAACAACAGATGTCGGATCATCTGGATGCAGCTAAAGCTAAGACTGAGCCAAAATCTTGCCGTTGGTGTCAACCTTTAAGTCCTGTAGCATTTGTTGCCCATCACATGATATCATTCATCAAGGAATCTTCATTACCTGAACCTCATTCTGTAGCAGTTCTGGGTAGATTGTGTATCTAATGCTCACCTACAACAGACTTTTTCCTTTTTTCTTGAATTTATTATGTGGTTAATAAAGGTAGCAGCTGAAATGTTGAGGTGTTGTCTGCCTCACTGTATCTTTAGTTAATTTTCTTCACAAATCAGAGCAAGTCATATTCTGGTTAGAAAGGTTTAGCTGAAACAAGAACTCGGTTTACCTGCTCCATCCCCCTTCCTGATCATTACACCAGAGAGAAGAACTTGTAAATTCATCACTCAGGCTAACAATCTAACAATAGTGAGTTTGAACTTGTGTGATCCCATTATGTTTTTCTCTGTGATCCTGGATGGGTCCTCTGCTCAAATGCACTTCTACTTTCAGAGAGATACCCAGCATTAACCAGCTTTTTCAGGACTAAGTGCAATTCTACAGTTCACTGGCCAGCTTCCTAAATCCAGGTGCCTTCTACAAGTCTTATCTCAAATCTGTAATGGCAGAAGGAAACTGGGACTTGCTCTTTTAGTCTGAAGTGCTTTGAAGAGGCTTCATCAGTTTTACGTACGGGTGAGAAGGAGTACATTTCTGTGAGATATTCACGGCCTGAGATCACACTCGAGAGACTTGTTGAGGTCACATGTGAGATTCGTAAAGTGACATGACCTTCATATGAGTCATGAGAGACGACGGAACTGAGGTATGATATAGTGCGAAGGCATGTCAGGAAGGCGAAGAGTCTTGTAGTTAATTTTGGCTTCACTCCTGTCAAGGGTTTCGTGTAGCTCCTTGATAGAGTGTATATACCACAGCTCTCCTCTTATATTTGGGTGTGTCCTCTCTGCCTTGCTTATTTTTCTGGAGACATTGCAGTTGGGAATTCTGCTGTACCACCAAATACAAAAAGTGGGCGCTAAAGTTAAGTCAACAGATTCAGTGCTTGCTCAAGCATTTGTTGTTTCTTTTTTTGCCACTACACTCATGTCTGAGATGGTGATGTCTCTGTTTGCCCTCAAGTCAGCTGCACATCTGCTTGTAAAGTTGGGACCACTGCATCCAGCTGTGCTTTGAACTGCTGCTGGATGCAGTGCACTGCAGGCAACTCTGATGCCATCTCCATGCTTCTAATAAGCCAAAGCTAACCTAGTCCTTTGGATCTAAAGAGGGCATGCAGCTGGCCAACATCTCATTAAACACAAGTGAGCCACAGATGCGAGTCTTAGATGCATAGTAGGTGGAACATGGAGTTCTATCTCCAGCACTTGTCTCTTGTTTATGGTTTGTTGAGCTTGTGGCTCCTTCATATGGCATACCATTAAATCAGTAGGGAATGCCTCAGTTGTTCTTGGTGCTGCAAACTGATGGGACTTAAGCTAGTTGGGAGTAGTAATTCCTCTTCGATGGCTACATATATACACAGTTGGAATTGCATCAAGGTAATAATTATCTTTTTCTGGCGGGCTAATGCATGCAGAGAACCAGAGTAAACAAACATTCTAACAATGGACATGCTCTGTCCCATATCTTCTGCACTGAAGTGAGTTTGCAAAAACACTGTCTGCCCATGTTCATCACAGGGAATGAGTGTCTGAGTTGTTATCCTTTTTTTTCTGTATGTGTTTTTCAGTGATGGATTTTATGTGTACAGAAAAATATAGTTGACCAAAAACTGCAGATCCAGCAAGGCTGGACCTTTTATTTTACCTCTGGTAGAATAAAATGTAAAGGTGATTGATTATTTTTGTTAAGCAAAAGAAAAAGACTAAAAATAAGGTTGGAAGAAATGCAAGGTAGCAAAACTTCAGTTGCACAACTAAAACTGTTGCAATTTCCCATCTTTGTGTCATTACAGGCAAGAAGAATTCAATCCTGATGCACAAAGTTCAGCATGATCTCAACTCAGGTGTTTTCAACAATCGTGAGAACGAGATGATCCAGGAAATAGTTAAATACGATCGGGAGATGGTACAACAGGTGGATGTTCCACGACCTCGGGCCATGTCCATGACGCCTCCTCTGCCTGGTGGGATCTATACTCCTTCAGGTTCCTCCACCCAGCCCCAGAATTCAGCAATTGCCACTCTGCAGCAGGCCGTAGCCATGAACTTTTGTCCCCCCGTGCAAGGGAACTCGGTGGGAACAGGGACCCTGCAGTCTCCCAGGATGGTGAGGAGATTCCAGGTGATACAAGGCGTTTCCAGCCCTGTATCAGCCTCTCCACTGCAGTCTCAACTTCTTGCTTCTGGTGCCTTTGCTCCGGTTCTGTCCAGCCCTCCTGTCCAGAGCCCACTGGTGGTTGGAGGACGATCATTCCAGTATGGAGCCAGTCCTACCTCAGGCTCCCAGCTTTCTCTAGCCCAGCAGCACATAACCAGCCCTGCACACCGGCCCAGCACACATAAGAGTACCCATTCCTTGCAAATGGGCAGCCTGAGCCAAGATGCCAGGGCGCTGTCAGCCTCTCAGCCCTCACTGCCTCATGAGGGGGTACAACCAGGTGCCCCTAGTCCTCCCCAATCAACACGAGTCTCCTCCACTTCCATTGGACCCCCTCAGACCCCAACAGGTCTTACAGGCGTCCGGAGCGCTATACCACATAGGGTAGTACTCCCCCACCAAATGTCCGTCGGAGCATTTCCTGTAGCATCCCTGCCTGGTTCTGTGCCTGGTTTCACTCCTGGCACAGGACTGGCAGTAGGAGGTCTGGGAACAGGTCTAGGGGACTCGGGACTACCCAAGAAGGACTCAATATCGAGCCTTCCTGAGACAGACCACATCAAAGTCAGATCCAGGCTATCCTCAAACTTGTGATCTTAATTAAATTGTGCTGGAAACGTGACTCAGTGGGGGAGCTCGACTGCAGGAACTAGGGGAAATTCGTGTTCTCTTCCCTACAGTTCCTCCTCCGTCTACTCTAGTTTGACTATCCGAATGTATGAATGTTGAGTGAGCAGCAACAGGGAAGAGAGGAGACTGTTCTAACATAATAAAGTCTGTATGGAGATGTTTGAAAACTGCAGCATTGAGATGTTTGTACTCACACAGTAGTTGCACAGATTGGTAGTGGTGAAGTAGCATCTTTATTTCACAACATAGTCGACAACAATATGGGCATAATTGCTTCACTATCCTCTCATTCACCTCATTTAATGCAAACTTGGGGTTAGATGGGGTTAAAAGAAATTCAGGGACCTGCTTCAGATATCAGAAGTTGGCACTTTAGTGAGGTTTAACTACTGTATCTATCGCACGTTGTTGGTAGGCTGGCTGAAAAAGATGATCTTCTCACACAGGCATAAGAGTAAATGTAGTTTTGTTAAAAAAAAAAAAAAATCATACAGACTGGAGTGCTTTTTGTGTTTTTCAAGGATTCCCATGAAAAACTCTAAAGACCAAATTTCTAAGCACAAAACTGGACAATATTAAGTGTGATATAAAAATACAAGGTAAAAGCACTCCCCTTTGAATACCCTTATGTTCACAAATATTTTAAGCCATGTTTTCCCCACTCTATTGTTACAAATGGATGAATGAGTATATTTATGAATCAAAATGACATTTTCAGAATTCAGTCGGCCTCTTTTGTAAGTCTTCCCTGCCTCTGATAGTCAGACAAATATGAGTCCGGGGGCATTTCAGATCAAAGACAATGAATATATCCTTCATACTGAAATTACAGCTGTGGGACAAATTGTCTTGTTCCAGCCAAGCCATCGATTTCTATGGGAAATGTCTGCATGTTTGTTTCATTTAAAGCTGCATTAATCAATACACATAATATTAACAGTGAATCAAATGACTAAGTGCAGTGAACCAAAAGAGAAAGATCACTCAACTCTGGATCTCATTGTAGCTTTCTAGCCTCTTTTAGCTCATTGTTTTGGTTTAAGATCCACAAACCTCCTCATCTCTTTCACCACTTTGAGCAAGAAGCTGCTTTATAATGAAAGAAAGAATGAAAGACATATTTAGCAGCTAGTTCATGACGAAAATCAAACATTTTCTTCATACGCTGGTGGAGACCAAAGTGGAGCTATGTGGGGAGCCCAGAAAAATAATCTTTACAGACATAATAAGGAAAAAGATGGCACTCCAGAAGTTAGCAATTGATTAATGCAGATTTAAGACTAATGAATGAACATGGCTTAGTGAGAATATTCCCAATTAAAATAAGCAACACCCTGTCTTACAGCTGATTTAGAATGGGTTTTGATGGGTGTATGGACCATAGTCATGTGAGTAGTAATATGCCACACAATATTCTACTGTATCTTAGAAGAGAGACACTGCCAGTTAATTACAAGAAATTTTATACGAGTCAAAATGTAAATTCAGATCATCACAATGTAAATCCATGAATCCATTTCTTTTCTAACCCTGAATCTCACTCTCCTCCAGCAGCAGTTTGGCCGACGTGTCGCTATGCCAAAGTCAATTCACACAGATATTGAAACTGCTGCGAAGCTCAACCCTGCTGTTATAACGCTACAGTTTTGATCAACAGCCAAGGACAGTGCGGATATTTTTGCAGGATGTATATTGCAGTGTGCCTCTGTTATAAATGCCTCAATAAGAGTTCATCGGATGCCGCTGATTTGTGTCCAAAAGCATTAGGAAGGGAACCTTTTCTCCTGGACCTGACATTCTATTCACCTCATCTCACTAATGCCCGAGCCATTACTGGGTAATGAGAGTGGAAATTGGAATCCCTCGGGTCTGTTTGGGACTGTTATTATTCTCCTTCAATTGGATTTCATTATACAGTGCCAATAATGAGTTCCTCTTCTATGATCATTTTGCATTTTCATTTTGTTTAGTTTCGGCTCCTGCGTTGTTATCCACCTTGAGAGTTTCTGAATGGGACAAAGTTGAAGGTTTTTAAGTATTTTTACACAGTGTTTTTTTTTTAGGTCTGTTGTGTTTTTGTTCTATGCCCAAATTATGCCCTGTGGAACCTATTTGGATGCTCAAAAAATAATTAATAGAGGCTTGTTATGAGCGTGGTGTTTTACTGAAATTCACATCGTGTCCTGGAGGCACTGTCTTAGGACACAAAATGCATTAGGTGACAAAATTAGTTTGCAGATTTTTTTTTTTTTAATTTTTATTTAACTTAACTGGAGATCGCACAGAGAAACAGAAAACAGGATCTGCAGCAAAAGGTGGTCAGGATCAGTACCTAAACTCAAATCGCAGATATTCTCAAGCTTAATTGTTCAAAATCAACCCCACAATTTTCAACTTAAAAATGAAGAGAATCACACCAAAGTTTGTGGAGTGTTTTGTATGCAAATCTCACTAAATTTCAGGCAAATCAGTCAATAATACACTAAACTCATTCAGTCGTATTGTCTGAAAGTGATGTTTATCACACAAAGCAATAACTGTTTGAAAAAGAGCAAGTGGTCACCTTTATGCATATGATGTTCTGTTGTATCTTTGAGATGTTAATGGAGATGCAATATTTCAGCTTTCGGATTGATTTTCCAAACTTTACTGATATTTTGTTGTTGGAAGCAAATATTCAGATTTAAATCACACTCTTGACTAAAAACAACTTAGTTATTTCTATGTGTGTTTCATGTAAACCTGACTGCTTATTTATGTATCCTAGTTTACTATAAACTACTGTAGACCTACTAAAAAATGTTTGAAAAAGGAATCTCATCTTAGTCTCTGACAAACTGCATATTATCATCTGGTGTGAACCGATATTACTTGAACATTATAATTAAAGCAGAAGAAAAACTTTTGCTTTGCAGAAGACGTATCACTTCTTTTTCTACAGTCGCTCACAGAACCATCCAGAGTTTGTATATAATCCTGTGCCAGTTGCTGTGAGGTCTGCATGACTCTTCTTACTCTTATTTGTTTAGTTTTCTAATCTCACACCCGAGTAAATTAGCGAAACCTGCTCCTTTTACCGACGGCGCTTTCAGATTTATTCTCCCTTTGATACTGTTTACCGCTCACACCTAATTAGCATGTTGCCCAGAAACTGTGTAAGTGCATTTTTAGCTCCTTTTTGCAACTTTACAAACATGTTTAGTGTTATGTAAATGTTACAACAACTCAGCTGTTCAGCTCTTTCAATACACCCTCAAGGCTTTTGCTTAGGATAGCATCTGGGCTGCACACATGCATGCAAGCGCAGCAGCAACATCAACAGAAGCGTCTGTATTTGCAAAGTTGTGCTTTTCAAAAATTCTTTCTTTTTTTTTCGTTTTTCTTATCTTCAATACTACAGTTAGAACTGCAGTATTTACCATTACAGTTTTCATCAATGGGAGTAACGGATGGTGATTCAGAGTGTTTAAAACGTGCATCTACAAGGGCTGTTCATTTGAATCGAGCAAGGATGTGATTTTGTGTCTAACATTATTATTATCTTTTTAGCAAATAACAACTAGAAAACTACATAATGCACTTTTTTATACTAGTTGTTTCTGTATTTCATGGGATACACTACACTATTTATTTACTTTGTTGTTTGCATACTTCATTCTTGCTTTATCCTCAGAACCTTGTTAGTGTGAATAACGACATTCAGTAATACAGTGACTTGGTACAAAGCCAGACTAATCGATACCTTAAATACTGCAGACAAATGTAGGCTAGCTAATGTACACTGCGCTCTTCTCCTGCAGGAATCATGAACGCCCTTGAGGCAAGCAGACGATCTCAGGCGGTCACGGTCTGTGAAATCAGACATTAACGGTGCAGTATAGGCGTTTTTCATTTGGTTTTTTTCTGTGTCAGGGACCTGATTTTCTATTATTGAGCCACTCTACAGTTGTCACATCCCATAATATGTACTGTGCATACCTAGTGCCTAGCAAATATCGTAGTCTCCACATACATGTAGTATATTCTTTGTGTGTGTGGCTGTAAAAAGAAAATGCAAACCTCCTCACAATGCAAACATCACTGTCACTTATATCCCACTGCAATACATGTACAAAGGAAAACCAATAAATTGTATTTGAATACGGTGTGATTCCACTGCTTCATGTTTAGCTGATTCATTTTTGGGTTGGCATGTTGGGAAAAAATAAACACAAACGGGCTGTGTGGTAGTAATTTTGCATCATAATAGAAGCAGAATTCCTCAATGCAATAAAGGCACATGATGGTGAAGCCTCTGCCTTCTGTTAGTCATCATGTTGTTGTTCAAGTGTCAGAATATTGACTGTTTACATGGTTGTTTCTGATTATCTGCCAAGTCTAGTAAAAGATCCCAATATTTCATGTGCCAAATATTGAATAGAGAACTGGGTATTTGAATGCAGTTTGTAATAAAAAACTGCATTTTAAAATGTTCAAATATAGGTCACAGTTTAAAAATACAACTCATTTTACATACAGAAACATTTATCCGTTCCTCCGTTAGTCCATTTTGCACCACTTTTCCAGGTCTAGTCCTTCTCGGTATCTGGAACTATGAATAATTCACAGCAGCCCTGTGCTTATTGATTCCTGACAGTGAAGTTTGCTGCACTTCCCTCTACCTCCCTGGTCAGTCTGAACATTCATGTAAGGATGAATCCATGTTGTAGGTAGAAGCAGGTGCAACCCCATCACTGTGCAGGAGCCTCACTAACCTCGTATAGAACATTAATGTACTAGGATCTCACTGGTGGTCAGTTTCTACCAAGAAATCTCTCCAGGGGATCCAGTAAAAGATGAAAATATAGACTTGATTTAAGACTGAAATAAATATTAGGATCTTAACAAGCTATCAATCAAATAGTGATTTGATGGACGGTCTTTTTTTTCTGTGCCATTACAAGAAACTTTCTGGTAAATTATCTTGTCTTAATGGCATTCAGGGGCTTGCTTGATGCCACTACAGCATATATACAGGCCCAAATTTCACTTTTACAAAATAATATGTTTGTGATTTTATTGAATATTACAGTTTTGACAACAATATAAGAAACAACTTGATAAGAAATTGCCTAGCTCCTTTTATTGAGTAAGCTGAACCTAATTCCACTAAACGGTTGCTCCAGATCTAAGACTTTATAACTGTATTTTTTTCAAAGCCAACAATAGAACCAATTTCAGACAAGTGCTTTTTGATGACTTAAGTTTCAAATTCACACAGATTCAGTAAACAAGAAAGGTGTCTCACTTGTTTGCTGCTAAAATAATATTCCGACTTTTGACACATAATTTGCCCAAAAAATTAAAACCTAACTTTCAAATTAGAAATAATCATTCAATGTTTACAGAGCTGCTGCAGAACAACTTTCTATGCATCTTCTCTGTGCAGTTAGTGGCTGTAAGAAGCTCAGAGGAAGAGGAGGAGCCAGAAACGTACCTGTTGTGACATAACACGCTGCAAACTTGAATGGCTCATTCAGGATGCCCTTTTTGAGCTGTTATCTATAGAAATAGGGGAAAAAAATGAGGAAATGTGTCTTTCTTCATATTTTGTTCGTCTCTAAACTCACTAATGAAACATTATGCACAAAAATGATGCAAAACTGGATTTTGCAAACTTTGGCCCTTTATCCCTGTGAAATTCTGATCTCAAAATTATTTTTAAAGGCTTTCTCAAAGATAATACAACTGAAAACTCCGGTCTTCTTTGTTGCATGAACTTTTTGAAACTCTAATGTACATTTCAAAAAGTTTAAACACCTTACATATCTGTATTAAAACTCCAAAATAGTTTCCATTCCTAAGTGGCACATTTTGGCACTGCCATTTTGACAACAAGGGTTTTTGTCCTGCTTAGTTGAGACAGACGGTCTCTTGAGGAAAGTCAAGTTAATTCTCGTTTTTTTAAAGCACATTTAAAACAACAACTGTTGCCAGAGGGTTTTCCTGGAGAAAACAGTGACTGGCATTAGGAACTGAGTTTAAGTATTGGAGTTTAGACCCTACGGTGTTATTTATTGTGTAAATTTAACAGAGTAATTAACATAGTAAGGATTAAAACCCGACAAAACATTCTTAAAAATTGCAGTTTTGCCTGACCGCAATAAACATTAGGGCTAAGACTCTTCAGTGTTACTAATACTTAATTTTAAGAGGAGTCTTATGCTTATTGTATGAGTTTGCTTCTCAAAGGTTGACGTGTAGATGATTGTACTTCGTAATTTACAGCTACTTTTTATAATAGATATATTAGATAAATGACCAAATAACACATTTAAAAACTGATTTTAACATCTTACTGATGTGTACAGGGCTTCCTTCTTGCCCATCTGCATCAGGAAGCAGATGTGTGTTTGCTGTATGTGTTTGAAGGCTGTTAATCAACCCATCAGTCAGAGTAAAGGTCAGAGCAACTCACACTGACACACACACACACACACACACACACACACCTACCACCTGTCTCTCTCCCAAACACCGTTGCCCCCTCCTCACCCAGCTTCCTCTCCCCTGCTGTCAGAGAGCTCTGACCCTGTTTCCTACCTCCAGATCTGTCCGTCCGTCCGTCTGTCCGTCTGTCTGTACACTCTGCTCCCCTGCTGTAGAGCCGCTGAGTGCCGGGCCACTCGTGACGCCACGGGGCAGCAGATATGCCGGGCAGCCCAGGACCCTGGCAGGGAAATCAAAGTGGTCTCGGTGAGTGTGAGTGGTGCAGCTATCAGGAAGTGGCTTCCAGCTCTGGCATGTCTGACCGATAGCGACCAACACCTCCACAGTGTCTGCAGTCTGGAGATCCTGCGGCTGGAATAAAGGCCTGTATAAAAGCTCCACACTGCTGTCTGATAAGAAACACTTACTCCTGCAGGTGTAGCTTCATACGCTGACATACTGTTTGGTACATCCGCTATTATCCTACTGCAGATTATCACGTCATAGTTTGGCGTTTACTCTCAAAATAGGTCACAATGTAAGAAGTTTTCCTGTAAAATTAAAGTAAAAATACAGGCAGCTGTGGTTGTATTTCAAAGTATTTTAAGTGTTTCTATTGAAATTTATTTAAACAGTTAACTGTTGTATAATTTATTAAACTATTCTACACTCTACTTCTACACTATTTTTTTTTACAGTGACTGAGCTTTCCACTAATATGCTGCATTTACATAGTTTTTGTCACTATAGTCAGCATTAACTTTAACTGTAGTTTCCTGTAAATTTACAACAGTTTCTTCTGTTAAAATGTATAAACACTGCTGTGAATTGCAGATAAATAGCATAAGTTACAATACGTCTTCAATCTTTATGATCCAAAATTACGATCCACTAACTCTGTTTAACATTTATATACCACTATAACACCTAAAAAAAAAAGTGTAAAAGATGTGTTACATTTTTATAGATTGGGAACATTTTGTCAATGGCAGTAACAATATATGACTAACTGTACTGTATTAAATGGATCTTAAAAAACAAAGAAAAATTATTTAACTTAATGTAAAAAAAAAGAAAAGTAAGAAACACCAAACATCAGTGTAAAGTCGGCGATATTATTCTTAGCTGTCTAAATCAAGTCGCTAGTCTAAACAGTGTTATGTGAACACATTTTGTTCAATTCTCAGCATTAGTTGTTACACTAGCCTGCTGTTCAGGGTCATTGTTTTATTTTTGGTTTCAAAAAGACATCAGATTTTCCAGTATTTAACCATACTTTGGAAAAACAGTACACTACTGTTAGAATTTGGCTGCATTTCTTTTTTCTTTTTCTTTTTTTTTTTTTACTGTGTATAGTAAATATTTATCTGTTTTTCAGTTTTAAAAAGAACATTTTCACTAAACAATTAATCACTTCCACC
Organism: Amphiprion ocellaris; assembly: GCF_022539595.1. NCBI lineage: Eukaryota > Metazoa > Chordata > Actinopteri > Pomacentridae > Amphiprion > Amphiprion ocellaris. The sequence continues at coordinate 38,873,317 of NC_072767.1, forward strand.
ATCTTAGTTTTGTTTCTGGCCATATTGGGCTGTCGACTATTCCAACATGCTTTAAGTGTGAGACAGGGAAACAGGCCCTCACTTTATCACAGTGCGTCACATTCACACTCATGACCAGTTTAGAGCCGCCGCTTGACTCACGTCGAGCTGAACTGCCAGCAGATTGCAGTAACTGCTCAGAGAAATACACGAATCTGATGGAGTAAATCACTGAGCCACTGATTTTTATCAACTATAAAGACACTTAAAATTTATCTGACAACATGGCAATGTCCAACACAAAAAAGTCTGTCAGTATTGGCAAATTTATTTTATTACTGTTCTAGAGGCAGATTCTGAGCTTGCTGCTCTTCTCCTGCACAGATAACATGCTGTCATCTTAAAGGCTTTTACAGGCCCACAAGTTTACAAAAAGGACATTAATTCTCAAAGAATTACAGCTAAAAACGACACTGGGATCACAATCATTATTGGGATGAAAGACATGAATGATTAATATGTCTACTCATACTGGTGACTGGATCAAGTACTAAGAGTGCAACATATCAAGAAAATCATGGTTTGGATTGTATCACTACTTTGAACCATGAACTGGATAATTTTTGAGACCAGTTGCAAAAAAGAAAAGAAAAAAAATTAGACAAATGCTGCCATGACTCTCACTGTCAACTGTTTTTACAATGCTCCGTTCATGTGAAGACATTTTAGGATTTGGGAAATAATTTCTCAGTTTTCAGTGTGTTTTGTTGCGTTTTGTCTATAAGCAGGATTACATAAAAACTACAAGGTTGGATATAGATCATTATCCTTATAGTTACTTCACTGAGGAACAGCAGAGTTATGTGATTATTGGCATACGTTTGTCTGTGAATCTGTCTGTCTGTCTGTCTGTCTGTCTGTGAAACATTACTCAAAAATGGACCAACAGATTTGGATGAAATTTTCAGGGGAGGTCAGAAATGACACAAGGACCAGTTCATTAAATTTTCAAAGTGATGCAGCTTATAGTCTGGATCCATGGCTTTGTTAAGGATTTCCCATTGCGAGATATAGCTGCCGGCACGGTATCACTGTAACCATGACGTGAACATTGTGTCAATTACCTGCAAGTTGGTATCCATACATAACATGCACATGCACAACACATGCTTGTGCTCAGCACAAGGTCATTTATTATTAAATATTTCATTCGTCGGAAATAATACCTCAGCCGAACAGCCTTGGCGGAGAACTGCGCTCTCTGAGTGCTTTTCTAGTAGTTTAATATGTCTTCCAAAATGTCATTAAAAAATGTGACAAAAACATCATAGTTTAGTATGTCGTCCAAAATATCACGAAGAAGTCATAGTTTAGTATGTCGTCGAACAAACAGAAAAAAGGTGCTCAGGTAGCTCAACTGGTTGAGAGGGAGACTCGTAAACAGGACTGTCTTGGCGACGCAGGCTCAATTCCAGCTTGTGGCCCTTTACTGCAGGTCATCCCTTTCTACTTACTTATTGAATAAAACCAACAACAGGGCGCAAAAAACAACTATGTCGTCCTAAATGTGGGAAAAAAGTCATAGTTTAGTATGTCGTCCAACAAATGGAAAATAGGTGCCCAGGTAGCTCAACTGGTTGAGAGGGCAGCTCATAAACAGGACTGAGTCAAACATGCAGGTTCAATTCCAGCTCATGGCCCTTTACTCCAGGTCTTCCCTGCTTTCCTGTCTTCCTCTCTACTTACCTGTAGAATAAAACCAACAAAAGGGCCCAAAAAACAACTTAGACAAAAACGTCATAGTTTAGTATGTTGTCCAAAATGTAATTAAGACATCATCGTTTAGTATGTCGTCCAAAATGTGGAAAAAAAACATCATAGTTTAGTATGTCGTCCAAAATGTGAAAAAAAAAATCATAGTTTAGTATGTCGTTGTTACGGCATACTACTGTTACGGTTGTCTTCTGCTGCTCTTCTTACAGGTCTCTGGCTGGGCGGAGCTGTAATCAACTAATCAGCCACACCTAGGAAGTGCAGCAGGTTGTATAAGCCAGCTGGCTGAGCCAGCGCTCTCTCTGCCTCTTCCTCGCCTCTGCTCTCTGATCTGCTTTGCTTTGCCACTGCTCAGCTCCTCTCTGCTCCATTCCACACCTGCAGCCAGCCATGCGGCCCTTTGTGGTATTTGGTTTTGTTTTACACTGACAATATGCACTACACATTTTCCACTACCACCACACACCCTCACACACCACTGATCCTAACTACCACACCCTATTATTATGTTTTTTATTTGTAAATAATCTTTTGGTTCACGTAAAACGTCTGTACATTTCCTTCTTTGATGCGGCCTACAGAGCCGGTCATAACAGTTGTCAAAATGTCACAGTTTAGTATGTGGTCCAAAATGTGGAAAAAAATGTCATAATTTAGTATGTCGACCAAAATGTCACAAAAATGTCATAGTTTAGTTTGTCGTCCAAAATGTGGAAAATGCATCATAATTTAGTATGTCGACCAAAATATGACAAAAACGTCATAATGTCATCCAAAATGTGGAAAAAAATGTTATAATTTAGTGTCGACCAAAATATGGAAAAAACGTCATAGTTTAGTATGTTGTCCAAAATGTATTGTATTTTATCATATGGCATGTTTTTACAACATGTTTGAAAAATGGCATTTTTTTTCGACATAGTATAGTAAGGCGTTTTTTGCACCAAAATTCATGATGTTTTTTTTTTTTTTTTTTCAAACAAAACCTTTCTGGAGTGTTTTTCACACGCTTCTTTGCATTATTTCATCATATGGCATGTTTTTACAACATGTTTGAAAAATGGCATTTTTTTTCGACATTGTATAGTAAGGTGTTTTTTTTGCGCCAAAATTCATGATGTTTTTTTTTTTGTTCAAAGAAAACCTTTCTGGAGTGTTTTTCACGCCCTCCTTTACATTATTTTATCATATGGCACGTTTTTACAACATGTTTGAAAAATGGCATTTTTTTTCGACATAGTATAGTAAGGCGTTTTTTTGCACCAAAATTCATGATGTTTTTTTTTTTTTTTTCAAACAAAACCTTTCTGGAGTGTTTTTCACACCCTCCTTTGCATTATTTTATCATATGGCATGTTTTTACAACATGTTTGAAAAATGGCATTTTTTTTCGACATAGTATAGTAAGGCGTTTTTTTTGCGCCAAAATTGATGATAATGTTTTTTTCAAAGAAAACCTTTCTGGAGTGTTTTTCACGCCCTCCTTTACATTATTTCATCATATGGCACGTTTTTACAACATGTTTGAAAAATGGCATTTTTTTTCGACATAGTATAGTAAGGCGTTTTTTTTTGCGCCAAAATTCATGATGTTTTTTTTTTTCAAAGAAAACCTTTCTGGAGTGTTTTTCACACCCTCCTTTGCATTATTTCATCATATGGCACGTTTTTACAACATGTTTGAAAAATGGCATTTTTTTTCGACATAGTATAGTAAGGCGGTTTTTTTTTGCGCCAAAATTGATGATGTTCTTTTTTTCAAAGAAAACCTTTCTGGAGTGTTTTTCACGCCCTCCTTTGCATTATTTCATCATATGGCAGGTTTTCACAACATGTTTGAAAAATGGCATTTTTTTTCGACATAGTATAGTAAGGCGTTTTTTTT